>NC_141685.1:1079756581-1080212648 GCF_964263255.1 Lissotriton vulgaris | reverse complement strand
ATTCCCAGAATGGTATAGTTTAATTTCAGTGAGGACACCAGCTCCCTTTAAATATATAAATAACAGACCTGGAGGGGTTGTGGTCTACCCACCCAACCTTTCCAAGATTTAGACAGGAAAATTGATCTCTCTACTCAACCAACCTGGTTTCAATGTTTCAGAACAAATCATTCAAGGTGGAGTACAAGCAATGCACTTCCTAGATAAATAGCACCAATTTCTGTGGCAATATCAGAGTTTCAAAATGCTGCCAATTTTTGTCAGACAAGGCAAAGTGGTCTCCACAGGGTCACTATTTTGTCTAGTGGCGAAACAGGAATTGGAATTCGGGCTTCTGTGTTTTACAGCGCACTAAATCGCACAATTACCCAGGAGGCTTACAGTTCTCTTTACAAATCGCATGGAAACTCTTTAGAAGTAAACAAACTTTCCATTGCAGAATATCCGCTGATCCCAACAACTTCACTAGTTAAATTTGGATAAATCTCAAAATAGGATCTGTCAAACGTAGAAGAGAAAAAAAAGGACTGAAACCCTCACTGTAGGATGTTTGCCCTAAAATGCGGAGCTGGAGAAAAATCTAGCCTCAAGAACTGGTCTGATTTAATGCCACCATACGGCTATCCCTTTATTACTCACATCTGGTTCTTCACACAGAACAAAAGGCCAGCATGCAAATTCACCCACATTTTAGCTGAAATTAAAAATTAAAAAGCAATCTGATCAGAACCAAAAACAAAAATTAAACTAAAACCATGCTTGTTTCTATCCATAAATGAGGCCTAAGTCAGCCTGCAGCTTCTTTTTTCCACACTCAATTTCTAAAGAGGGGAACTACCTACTGCTAGGCCCACTCCAATGTCCACATCGACAAATCACACTTCCAAGAAGTGTTTTCTCTGCACAGCAGAGTATATAGGACCTTTAAGTGACAGAGCAGTAGTGGAGTGCTCTCCCAGTCACTCTAGATGCAAGGACAGGGAAGGTCATAGCTTCACCATGTGATCCCACTTCCCTGCATAGACACCTTGTTTTCATTTACATTTTTAATAAGTCACACCACCTCTCGTAGGTTGCAGAACTTCTCCTACCAGCTTATGTCTCTCCTCCATCAAGCATTCTTTGGTAGCACTGGAATTTCTCCCTAATGACCACGTGTTGGCTGGATATTCCACCCGAAATCTGTACCACTGACAAGACGGTCGCCATACTTACTGGAAATCATTTACTACTTGTACGTATTTCCAGACTCAAGAACCCAAAAAAATATAGTTGCCAAAACACTTCTTGACCAGCTGCCCGAGAACTTTTTGAGCAACCAGTTACCTGGTTTGAAAAGCATAGACTTTGCGGATTGTTTTGGACCCTAGGAGGGGAGAGGGAACTTGTCAGAAAAACACAACAGCATCTGAACACCCACCTGCCCCCCACACCAAAAAAGACTAAAACCAGACCATATGGAGCTGGACTTTAGATATTAATGTAGTTTTCTTCTGCGGTTCATTTATAGCTGTGGCCTGCCGAAATGCTATAGGCCGGCTGTACTCACCACATGAAAAAGGGAATTTGCTGGACCTGAGCCATGTTTCTTATTCCACATGTGAAATGTGCCAAGAGCCAACATAACTGTAAGGGACACTAGCCCCCAAATGAAGACTGCAGATTCACAATAACTTATGACCATGGTCGCAGCCCCTTCAGCAACTTGGAAATGAAGTACAGGCGACATCTTGTCTGATATGGAGTGAAAAGAACGCTTTTGAAACATACAGTCACATTTCTGACTGTGGAGGGACAGGAGCTAATCACAAACCCAAGGTGGCGCTTGTGACATCGCAGTCCAATTCATAAAGACAAGAGATCAACAGACTCAACAGCCGCTCGCAGGCGCCATGCAGACCACTTGGGACTTCACTTTATGCCTCTGGCCTCCTCTGCGCCGGCCTCCACCTCCGACCTTAACCTGCAGAAGGATGCATTGGGAAAGAGGAAAACCATGAGAAGAGTCAAATAATCATCTCTTACCTCCACCCCTACTGTACAGCAACCTTTGCAGAAGTAACTTCCAGGAACAAGACTTTACTATAGGGCTAGGAAAACAAAAAGGTGGCTTAGTGCGTGCATACCCCGGGCTCTTCTTTATTCGGAGGAATTCCATTTTCTTAGCAGTAAAAGCGCAGAATCTTTAATTCTGCCACAGTCAACCCCTGTACTTTAAAAAGATCTAAGTACAAAATGTTTTCAACTTCCTAAAATAGTGGTTGGAAAATTAACTTGTCACGGCTAAGAACTATTTTTAACTCCTTCAAGTTTGCCAGAAAACAAACTACACAACAAAAATATTACAGACTAGTATGAAATGGGGCTTCTCTTTCACCTGGGAGTGGCAATAACAAACTGTACAACATTTTAAGAAACAATATCAGTTCCAAATTCCATACTTAGCCATGACTTTAAAAAACTGGCTTCTTTATTAAAACGTCTAAGTATTTTACACATTCTTAAAACATCAGGGTTTGCTAAATACGCCTGTGTGTAAAACATGCTTTTGCAAATAAAACATTTCTGCTAATTTGCACTTTAGGAGAGAATGGTGCTGCAGACTTCAGTTTGAATTAAAACACGTTGTCATAATGAGCAACAAGTAAAAATATTTTAACTTAATTTGAGCATACTGTTTGGTTCTCAGGAACACAGCATTCTGCCTTTAGGATAATGAAATGTGAATGTTCCCTTAAGGCCACCACAACCTTCTGTGTAGTAAATGAAAGCACCAAACTGTCACAGAAGGAAAAACAAGTAAGCCCATGTTTTACTTAACATACCGCAAGGCAAAATGATTCACATGAAACACATGCATGCTGATGCCCACGGTGTAAGTTTCAGTGTCCCAAAAGTGTAAGTAAGCATTATATAAATGTTGCAATACAACAACACAGTACAGTGTGTCTTGTTTAGGGTTAAGGAGTAGGGGTGCCGTGGATTTCTTCAATTAATAACATAGTTGGACGCATTCTCAGCCGGGTTCAATGCAGAGCACATTTCTGGCCCTTCGGAGCACTTTACAACAGTAGTCAATGGAGTTGTGGCAGTTATAAAAAAAAAAAAAAAAACAATCACAGACCACCCATGTGAGAAAGGACACAAGCCAACTTTCTCGCGTCACAAAACTGGCACTGCAGTTTTGGAAATACCTTATTCTCTTTCTTTCCCTCCTTAGAAAGGGTTTCATCGTCGGCGGCAGTACCAGGCTGGGGCCCAAGCAGCAGGAGGAGAGAGAAAATAAAGTGAGAACAGAGAGGAGGAAGCTAGAGTCAGGCAGGCAGCTTTTGGAAAGAGAGATCTGAAGGGTAAAGGAAAGGGGCCATTGGTGAAATGGAGATGGCCGGGAGGATACGAACCAAGCACGAAGCCCGCCCACTGGGAAACAAGCGCATGGCAGTAGAAGGGCAGATGATCAGGCCAATAGGGAGTGAAGGCCCTGAGAAAGAAAACAGTGAAGGGCAATCGGGGGATGGGGTAGGAGCTAGTCCGGTAGGCAGACGGTCTAAAGGAATGAAAGGCAAAAATAAATATATAGAGGTGACTATTTGGACGGTAAGGGCCAACCTCATCCAGGAGAAAGGCTCAGAGACTGGGAGATAGAGGTTGAAGAAAGCAAATGTAGGAGAGCATAGCAAGAGGGAGCATACACTGTATGGCCACAAAGTGCAGGACAGGCAGCAAACACCCTAGAATGTAACAAGAGCAGGCTGTACAGCCACACTAGACCAGAAAAACTGACGTGCGTGGACAAAACAAAAGCAAGCACACAGAGGGGAATTAATGATGCAATGGAGCCCACCCTTGCTGGGCGCATGCCTCTAAGAGGGCCCAAGAGGCAATGAAGGTTCTTCCAAAGAGTTCATAGTTGAGAGAGAACAGACAACGGGGCACCCTGTAGACAAAGCGATTACAGGAGGAACAAGGAAGTAAAAGGAAGGCACTTTCAACATAGGGATGACTGAGCGAGGACAAAGCGCGGGAAATGACAAGAGCCTGCACAATGAGATTACTTTGAGGAGACACCAGTCAGCTGCAGAGAGAACAGGAGAGCAAACACAGGACACCCCAAAAAACAGTAATTATTTAGGATTACTGTTATGCCAATGCATCACCTGTCAGTCACTCATACACATGTAGGAGGTTTGGTTTACTAACGTAGGTTGGCATGGGCAGGAGGTTAAGAAGGATAAAATGAAAAGTAGTAACTAAGTCTACAGGGACATCCAGATTACAAGGTTATCAGTAATGGATAGACTTAGGTTAGCCAGCAGTCACAGTTCCATGTCACCTGTGGGTTGCCACAGGGCTATTTCCTCTATTAATCAATGTTTAAATTGCCTAGTTCAGAAGTTCTTAACCTGGGATTCGTGAGCCCTATTTAGAGGGTCCACAACGGTTTTACAAAATTAAATAATATTAAAATTAATACATTAAAATTGATAAAAGTATACACATTTAAAGAAGCAAAATTGAAAATCTGAAAACTTTCTATATTTGATTGTGAATTCAACAAAAGATTTCAATATTTGAGCATTTGTTTGGTGTATACTTATTTTTGAATGTGGTTTTGAGGCTTCGGCCCAGTCTTCCCGATTTACAATAAGGACTCATTGCAGATTCTCGGATTCAAGTATTAATTCAGGTTAAGAATGACTGGACTAGTTAATCCATCTAATTATACAACAGATGAACTGTAGTATTATCTGCAGTCCAGTGTGTTATTAGTGACAACGAAGAATGCGCTCTCTTTTGTTGGCTACCATTGTTTTTTAATATCTCATGGTTCTGCATCCTGATTAGAGGCCATGAAGAAGGCGGTGCTGCTCCATGTACTGTTGCACTAGTTAGTCTAGCAGCTGGCGGAATATTCAAATCAGCCTGCAGCTAGCTAGCACATCACAACCAGACATTCGTTTTTTCAGAAGTGACCAAAGTATTTGTGATCACTTGAGCACTATACCCCTCCAGGCATGTACGAACTAACACGTTTCATAATATCCTGAGCAACATTTGATAAAATGTATGGCTTTAGGAGGCTGTGTACACCTCCTGCCAGTATGTTCCAAGTATTGCTCTTCCATGCCAATTCCTCCATCTCCTTATAAATGGAAAATTACGGGGTAATCTGAGGTTAAGGAGAGTAGGGAGGCTCTTTGAGATTATTGCCTATGTTTTTTTTCCTATTTTCTTTTATTGTGGATGGTAAAGACACAAGGGTTTGTGATAAGCTCATATGTGGACGCTTCTCAGCTGGTTAGACCAAAGACGAAAACCTCTACAGAATTTTATAGTAACTAATGGATGCTTGCTCCTCACATTCTGGACGCAAACCCCTTTCCATGACGCAGAATGAATCTGAAAAATGTTTCTACAATAGCAAATCACTGGCATGTGAAGTAACTGCAGCATGGACTTATAAGGCAGACCATCCCCAGTGATGTCAGTTACTTTACCACATGCCTCCCATAGCGTGGGATCGGAGTCTTAACCAAAATGTTGCTTAATTCTTTGACAATACTCAGATTGTTTTACTTCAGATTTCATGAAGCAGGTCTCCTTCAAGTCCACTTACTTCACGCCATGTAGAAAACAATTTTGATTACTGTATCTAACACAACTGCCTCTTGAGTCATTGCAAACAACGCAACGCTTAATTGTGGATAGAGTGCTCTCATGCACACCAAGGCCACCAGGAAAAAAGTCAACTCAATGATAGCTTTTTTAAAGAAGAAATGCTATCCAGTTCTCCTGACAGATCCAGTTTGGGTTCAAGTGCCTACTCCCAAAACCACTCTCTCCATCGAAAAATTAAAAAAATACAACAGGGCCCCGCCCCCGCTTTTTTCAAACCGAACCATGTCCTCTAAAAAACACTATTCAGAAAGCCATCTTGAACATACATTCTGAGCCACCCTCTTGTGAACCTGCTGGATCCCCCACTTGCAATAACCCGTTCATTCTACTCCACTTTCACACCACCAGTTTTGGTCCTAGTTTACTCCGCCTCGTCAGCTCATTTGCAGTCAACTGTAACACTGCTTCTGAAGCACCCCACTCACTAAAGGTACTTCTACCGCTGCTTCTATGGTATCAATTCTCTGTCCGCCATGCCACGTTTCAGCAAACACCAGGGCTATTTTGCATACAATTTATGCAGTCTTATTTACAAAAAGCAAACTTTCTCCAAATACAAACATCTAAAAAAGGACTAATTTTACTGGTTTCATAAACTCTGATACTGTAATCTTTCTTGTTACTCGTCAGCCTCAGCATGATAAGAGTGAGGGAGATAATTTACTCCAAAAGGAGTACCTTCCCTCCAACTTGCTTGCTGTCTTGCAAAACACAAGAAGACTGGCTCCTTGCTGAGGGAAGAGTTTCCTTACTCAGAAGATCTTCCAACAATTTAAAATACTCACTTTGCAACAGTCACTAGAAAAGTAGCACCAACGTTAACTATACCACTGCACTCTCAAGGAGAAACTCAAGATGAGGATTATTCAGCAAGTTCTACATCCTCTGCAGGAGCAGGGCTGGTCGATTCATTTGGGATTCCACGATACGTACTTTCACGTATCTGCTCATGACACTAGAAGACTGACTGTATCAATTTGTGGTCCAGTCTTTCTGACTGGGTTCAACTCCCAGTTTTTGGGGAGATGACTGCTGTGTTGGTATCTGCTCTTCACAGTCAGGATCATTTTGTCTGCTTAAATCCAGACAATTGACTTTCATAAGCTCCATCTGTTCCTCTGTTGCTATGGTGTGTCTATGCTACGGGTCATGCCTAGTCTTAAGCAAAAGTCTTCAGTCCACAGGCGTGATAGTGGATAAACAACTGTGTGTGTTCCCACATCCGGTGAGACTGA
Source organism: Lissotriton vulgaris (assembly GCF_964263255.1). Taxonomy (NCBI): domain Eukaryota; kingdom Metazoa; phylum Chordata; class Amphibia; order Caudata; family Salamandridae; genus Lissotriton; species Lissotriton vulgaris. Next base: position 1,080,205,734 of record NC_141685.1, on the reverse strand, counting down.
CAAGTGTAAACAATTTCAAAATTAATGTGTCGCTCTTTGCATTTCGAGTGAAGTTCTATACCTTCAGGGATGGTGATCACTTGCACCCGTTTGGTTCTTCAAACACATGCTTATCATTACAAAGGGGTCTTCTGCAACAACGTATCTGGTACTAGTCAGCAGAAATGGGCTGACTGAACTCGATCCAACTACTATTCAAAGACCTACAATGGTCGAGGCCTTCATTCACTAATTTGAATGGCCGTTTTTCAGGATTACTTGACAATATGTCTTTCATTGGCAGGGGATTTTATTTGGAAGGCATTTGAGTTTTTCTTCCAGAGCTGAAGCACCCTCAGGTTTAAGTCCTCGTGGGCCACACAAGTACGATGTGCTACCTGAACAAGGAGGGTGGCGTTGGTTTGAGATGGTTGGACAGAGCTATGAGACCTACCTATACACAGAAACACTGGACAGTCAGCAGCTCTTCTGGAAAGAAAGGACAGTGGACTTTCCATCTGGTATTTCATCTTCTAGTCACAATTGAGAAGTGGTGCAGGAGGTTACGAACCAGGTGTTTGACTCGTGGCGAACACTGAACTTTAATTTATTGCCATCAAGAACAGAAAATACAAACAATTTTTTATACTTGAATTTCCCAAGAACAGGTCACTTAAGGAGACGTGCAGGCTTTATCTTGAACATTTCGCCTTTACTGTGCTTTACCATCCATTCCACAATATAAAGGGTGATCCAAACAAAGTTATCACAAGGCATAGGTGAATCTCATTGCCCAGGTTTGGGCGAAATGGGCTTTGTACAAGGATCCTCTACATTTAAGTTGCAACCTTCCTTGTCTTCACCCCCTTGTGAAAAATCTATTGCCTCAGAAGTAGGCCAGCTGTTACACCAATATCTAGCAGCATTAAACTTGACTCCCTTCAGAAGTGATGGAGGTACTGTTACCAGCCAGGTGGTGGCCAAGAACAATGATTTGTTCCAGCCGAAGGGCTATTTTCGCAACTTGGTATCACAATGCTTCTATAATTCCCAGCAGGAACAGCTGAAATCCTTCAGCATACATGTTTCTTAGTAGAGAAAGCACTTAATACTGAAACAGTGAAATGTTACTTAGCAATTCTTCAGCTTGTATTTTTGCACCAGATCATGGATCACAGTTGAAAGTTCTAGTGGTCTTTAGGTTCTCAAAAGGTTGAAAGAACACTTTTCCTCTTTGTTATTTAACAGGTTTCTTTTTGCGATCTGAACCTAGTTCTTACATTTTTATGCCCCCGCTTTTGAGCCCTTGCATTGCTGTCATTTGAAACGGCTATTAAACTGTCTTCCAGTTACCTATGACATCCGACAGTAGGACCACCGTGATGGGGCCCTAAGCCATTAAGATTCCCATGTCCCAGAAACTTTAGATTGAAATAACCTGATTTGAAGGCAGTACGTTGGGCTAGAGTGTAAGAATAAAATGCATCTCTTATACTGTTCAAAACAAAACTCATCCCGAGGGATTCCATGCTCACTCCATGAGGGGCAATGTGACAAATTCTGCCCTCTTGAGAGGGGTACAATTTCAGAAGGTCCGCGAGACTACTATATGGTCCACCGTGCACTCCACTCACCATACGTTATTGCCCAGGGATAGAGTAAAGAATGTGCTTTATTTGTTAGGACAGTTATCCTATCTTTTTTTGTTCAACCCTTCATTTAATCCTCAGTTCTCCTTCTGGACAGATGCTTTTTGGTGTGAAGTACGTAAGTAATCTAACAAAGCAGGCATTCATTAGAACAAGTTACTTCACTTCAATAATCTTCTCTCTGAGGAATGTTAGATGGTAAAGAGCCCTGCAGGTTCCTTGCACCTTCCCTCTTCAGGATATGTGATTATTCACTTTTGGCTCTAGAGTTACCTTGATAAACAGATATAGATATTTTTTAGCTATGTATATATGGACAAAATAATTTATTAGCGCTGTCCAGGCTTATACACCAGAGCCGACGTCACTTTCAGTACCCTTGCAACCCTGTCCTCTAAGTCACTCAGAGGCACGTGTGATCCACTGCTGCCTAAAATGTCAGGATCCACGTTTGGTGCCTGGGAAAGGGTTCATGTAACAAATCTTCAAGAGCTGAATCATTCGTGAGAAAGAACACTACAGAAGGTAACATGCTTGTTTGTTTCATCATGGACTCTTCTATAAACATTTAAATACGTAACTATGTTAGCATGTCAGTCTGTTATGGGGAGAAAAATCAACCAAGTAGGACTAAGAAGTTGTGTCCAGTAAATGGTTCCTTGTTAATATGAAGGGCAGCTCTGGGGGGGATATGGTGTTCGAGAAGTTGAAGAGTATCTGCTTGAAGTAAATCTGTGTAGATTCATACAGTTAGAAGCATGACTGGCTTTCCCACCAAAAGAACTAGACCAGGACCCAAGAGGTCTCCTAAAATTAGGTGTCTGAAGAATCTTGTCTGGTGGTACTTCTATTGGGTGCGTTGAACTAGGTAGCTCTGGTGACCTCAAAACAGAGAGCAAGCCTTTATGAACCACTGATTCTGTGTCAAAGAAATGCTTGAAGGCAAGCTCCTCGATGTGAAGTACCTCGGCTTTAAAAAAGGTTTTTACGCCTCAGATTTGCATTCTCTTATTATAGATGTGTGATGTCCTCAAAAATGCAGAACACTGACTGATATAAAATAACTGGACTGTTTTTTTAAACAAGGGAAACCCAGGGAATACCACGGGACCATGGGTATGAGTATTATAAAGAAACAAGGGTTCCTTACCATGAGATACCATAAAACATATTCCATATATTATGAATTCTACGTCACATGTCCAAATGGAGTATGGAATAATTTCTTACCTGTCGGTGTACTTTTGCAGCTTGAAGACTTTCTGGATTCACTATGCTGGGTATTATTCTGCGGTCTACTGGTTGGGTCCGGAATCGTAGTATTTTTTCTGGTTTATTTTTTTGTAGCCCAGGTGGGCGTCGACGTCCCACCATTTGGTGTCCTTTCTGTGACGTTGGCACGCTTCCCCCAGAAGCTCCCACCTTTGGGCGCCATCTTCGGATTTTTTGTTTTTGTTTTTGTGTTATGTTTGTTCATCCTTTTCCAATCTTTTCAAATTCTTCCTTTATTTAAAGGAACTTCAATTTTGTCTTTTAAAGAGTCTGATTGTATACTGTCCTTGTATTCTCTCCTCCTCCTGTCTCATCTTTCTGGCGGAGGTAGGAGGGTTCGCTAGTGAATCCAGAAAGTCTTCATGCTGCAAAACTACACCGACAGGTAAGAAACTATTTGTTTTGCAGCGTGAATCTTTCTGGATTCACTATGCTGTGCATAGACTTTGTAGTGGTTTCTTATGTTTGTGGCTGCTGGGTGAAAGATGAGCGTTGGTTGTTGAATATATGTTGAATCACTTTTTGTCCTACTTGAGCTTCCTTGTTCATTTGTATATCCACACAGTAGTGCTTAGTGAACGTGTGCACTGAAGCCCATGTTGCCCAGATGTCTTGGATGGGTGCGTTTGCCAGGAAGGCTATTTTTTGCTCCCTTTTTCCTGGTAGAGTGGGCTTGTGCCCCTCCTAGTAGTTGACCTGCCTGCTTGTGGCAGAATTGTATAGTTTGTGCGATACAACATGCGATGGTGCCTTTTGTTACTGGTCTTCCCAGGAAACTGATTGTGAAGGACGCAAAGAACTGCTTTGTTTTCCTGTGCTCTTTAGTTCTTTCCATGTAATGCATTACTGCCCGTCTAGCGTCCAGAGTGTGCAGTGCTCTCTCGCGCTTGTGGATGGTTTCTGAAAGAAACTTGGTATCTGTACTGTTTGGTTCATGTGAAACCTTGAAACCACCTTTGGCATAAAGTGTGGGTCGGTTCTCATTACCACCATCATTGTGTATTTGAATGTAGGGTTCATGTAGCTCAGCACTTGTAGCTCGCTGACCCTGCGTAGCGAGGTGATTGCTACAAGAAAGGCTGTCTTCATTGTGAGCATCTGTAGTGAGGCCTTGTGAATGGGTTCGAAAGAAGCTTTCATAAGCTCTGTTAGAACTATATTAAGGTTCCATGCTGGCGGCGGCATCCTTATTGGGGAGGCTATCCTTTTCGCCCCTCCTAGGAATCTCTTTACTACTTGGGATGTAAAGAAGCTCTTTGCCGTCTCCCCTCTTGTGTAGGCTACTATCGCTGCTGCATACTCTCAGCGAGGTAGAGTGCAGGTTTGTTTTTAGCAGGTGTGTTAAATATTTTAGCACAGTTGATTCCTTGGTTATTTTATAGTGTAGTTTTTCCCTGATGCACCATTGTGTGAATCTTTTCCATTTCGCCACATGTGTGGTAGGGCTCCTTGCAGTTTTAGGTGTGCAAACTCTACGTCTTCAGGAGCCAGGCAGCGGCTCTCTGGCTCTGGGTGAAGTACCTCCCCGTTTTGCAGGGAGTGCAAGTCTTTTCTTTTTGCGAACCTGTGTGATGGTCCCGGCGCCATTTCCACTATTTGTGAGAACCGGGACTGCCTGGCCCACTGTTGTGCCACCAGAATCAGTGTAATGTTGCTGGTTCAGCATTTGCTGAGTACCCTGTGTATCTGTGGTATCGGGGGAAAGCGTAGGCAAATATTTTTGACCAGCTTATCCATAGGACATTCCCCTTGGATTGTTCCCCTGGTTGCCTGGATGCGAAGTATTGGCATTTTACATTCCGGTGTGTGCAAATAGGTCTATTTTCGTGTCCCCCACTTCTTGAATTGCTTTTGCGTTTCCTGGGCATTGAGCTCCCACTCGTGGGATGCTGAGGTCTGTCTGTTGAGCCTGTCTGCTGAGCCTGTCTGCCTCCACGTTGTCCATTCCTGGTAGGTGTATGGAATGGAAAGGAATGGGTTTTTATAAAGCGCTATAGTTACCCGCAGGCGTCCCAGCGCTGTAGCCGAATACAGTTGGGTGAGGTATGTCAAGTTATCTGCCAGGAGGTCTATTTCTAGTGGGATGGCCCATCTCCATATCTCCTGCACTAGGTTGGATAGTGCAACTGATTGTGTTCCTCCCGGTTCGTTGATGTAGAACATCGTTGTTGTGATGTCGGTTTGTATCAACACTCTCTGCTTGTACAGTTGTTTCTGGAAGGCTTTTAGGGCAAGGAACACAGTCTTTAGTTCCAGGTAGTTGATGTGCCTGATTGCATCTGTTGAAGTCCACAGACCCCTCACCTTGAGCTGGCTCAGGTGTGCTCCACATCCCCTCTGGGATGTGTCTGTGGTGATGGTCACTGTTGGGCTTGGTGGTGTTAAAGGCTTCCCCCTTGTTATGTTCTCCTTGTTCCACCACGCTATCTCCTCTTCCCAGGGAGTTGGGAAGATCTAGTGTTACACCACTAGATCTTCCCAACTCCCTGTAGCTTGTGACCATTGTTGTTGGAGCCATTCCTGGAATGGTCTTATGTGGAGTCGTATATTGGGGACTAGGTGTATGCATGATGTCATCCTCCCCATGATCTTGCTCGCTGTTCTCACGGTCAGAGCTTGCCCCTTCTGGTATTGACGTGTCTTCTTCATCAAGGCGAGTGTTCTCTTGTCGCTGGGGAACACTTTGCTCTGGATGGTGTGCCCAGGAAGATGTTTACCTGTTCTGGTTCCATCGATGATTTCCCCCAGTGTTTTGAGAATCCGAGTCCTGTCAGCGTCTGTGTGACCCGCTGTGCATGTAGTTGGCATTGTTTATATGATCGTGCCTTTATTAGCCAGTCGTCGAGGTAGGGGTATACATGAATCCCTTACTCCGTAGGTGCGCTGCTACCGCTGAGAGGCATTTGGTGAAGACCCTTGGTGCAGACTTTAGTCTGAAGGCTAGGGCTGTGAACTGGTAGTGCGCTTTGTTGATGGCAAATCTTAGTAGATGTTTGTGTTGTCTGTTCATGGGAATGTGTAGGTAGGCATCCTTAAGGCCTATGGTGGACATAAAGTCTCCGTCCCTTATCTGAGAAATAACCTCCTGTAGGGATGTCATCTTGAATTTTTTAGTCTTTATGTATTGGTTTAGGAACCGTAGGTCCGGGATGGATCTTAACGTTTCGTCCACCTTTGGTACGAGGAAGTAGTTTGAGTACATTCCCTTGTTTCTTTCTTTGAACACTACTGTTTCTATCGCCTCCTTGTGGAGGAGTTCCTGTGCTTCCTGTAGGAGGAGCGCAAGTTCTTTTGCTGAGCGTGCCTTGCTTTTTGGTTTCCTCTTTGGAGGTTTCTTCTCCAGTTCAATACAGTATCCAAACTGCATGATGTTCAGTATCCATTTGTCTGTTGTTATTTTCTACCATTCTTGGAAGAAGTGTTTTAATCTGCCTCCTACTGGTGTTACATGTTCGCTGATCCCTGATTTGAGTTTGTGTAAAACTTTTTGGGTTATTTTGTTGTGCCCCTCCCCTAGAGTTGTTGTGTGGGTGGGCACGTTTGGTGGAGCGAAGTCACTTTGAGGTGGGCTGCTGGCCCCTCTTCTTGTTTGTCCTCGTCCATTCGCCCTCCCACGAAAGGACTGGCCCCAGGTTGGTAGTGTCAGGTTTGCTGTTGCAGACCCTGGTGCGCTTGATTGTTGCCCTGGTAGTTCTGCTGAAAAGTCTGATGTGACGTTCCCGGCTGGCTTCCCCCTCTTCCGTTTGGTCTCCTTGTCGGGTGCCCCTTCTCATACCTCTGAACTGCAACGCCCCCATGGACCTTGCAGTTTCTCATCTACTGGCGCTCCAAACAGTGTTTCTCCATTGAAGGGTGTGTTAAGAATATTATTCTGGACTTCCGCCTTGAAACCGGAGATCCTCAGCTAGGCATGCCTTCTTTCTGTTACCTCAATCATCATGAGCCTGCTGGATGTGTCTGCCGCATCCAGGGCTGATTTGAGGTATGAATTTGCCATGTTCTTGCCTTCCTCCACCAGGTGAGCTGCTCTCTGTTGGTATTGTTCAGGGAGGTGTTTAAGTAGCTGTCCAACCTCCTCCCAATTCTGGTATGTATGCCTTTTGAGTAGGGCATTCCAGTTGGCAATGCGCCCGTGGATTGCTGCATTCCTCTCTGGGAGTCCTTTTCGAAGGATCTGCTGGGCTGTTTTTCCCTGGTTGCAGCTGCGTCCGTTGAATGTTTCAGCGCCAGTGCTCCTTTCCGAGGACTTTGACTCTGATTTTCGAGAGTCTGACTGATTTCGAGAGTCTGTCGGGATTTATGGGGTCGACGTCTCTCTTACCTCCTTTATGGATTTCATATCGGTCTCTACGACCGTGTAGTCATCTGGTCCTTCGGCGATGTTGTTCTCTTCCCCACTGGAGAGGCCCAAGTCCCAGAGCGACGGAGTTTGAGCTTGGCCTTACATGTTGTAGTTGGCTCTCCTCTGTCTTTCTTTTACCCGAAGTGTCTTCGGGGTGAAGGCTGAGCAGGCGTTGCAATCCTTGCTCTTGTGGTCGACTGGCAGACAGAGGTTGCAAACCGGATGCTGGTCCATCTGGCAATTACGGCAAAATGTAAAAGGTGTTTTGTCCATTCCTGCGCTCAGGGTGCCCCTGTATGCGCATTCCCCGTTGGATTTCGAAGTTTTAGATATTCTCCTCCTTCTTCGTCGTCCCGGCGTTTTTGATTGCAAGATATATTCTCCAATTTTCTGTCTTTATTTTCTCCTTTTCTCCAAAAACTCTGGAACCTCTCGGTGACGATCCTGAACCAAAGGCAGAAAAAAGAATTTGAAGATGGCGCCCAAAGGTGGGACGTCACAGGGAGGACACCAAATGGTGGGACGTCGACGCCCACCTGGGCTACAAAAAAAAAAACCAGTAAAAATACCACGATTTTGGACCCAACCACTAGACTGCAGAATAATGCACAGCATATTGAATCCAAAAAAATTCAAGCTGCAAAACAAATATATTTATTAGAAATTATAAAACATTAATGCAGTGGGAAAACAAACAAAAAGATAGTAAATCCTGTAGGCTCAGATAGTTTTTAGTTTTCATGTGACTACAATGAATGTAATCATGTCGCATATGCCATACAGTACCAACGCTCATGTACCTAAAATAGAAATCATGGTACTATTGTCGACGTACCCACTGCATTATTGTTTTAGAATTTCTGATAAATATATTTGATACTCTAATTGGACAAGTGACAAATAATTCATCATATTTCTATGTAATATGTTTTATGGCATCTCACAGGAAGGAACTCTTGTTCCTTTAAAATTTGAAATAACCAGAAGCACTACCAAGATCGGTTCAGGGAGTAGGGATATAATGGAGGCACGGTCAGTACAGTGGCCATTTAGGGAGTGAAGACAAAGTAGGCACTGCCATGGAGGCAAGAGAAGTAACAAAGTGAAAAAAATTGAATCTACACCACAAAGGAGGAATCAGAGATGAACATATTAATAAGAAAGACACATAAAAAGACAGAGTCCAGGGAGACACTGGAAGCATTGTTTAGATCAGAGAGGAGAACACAAAGGCGCCATTGAGGAGATAACGAAGGCAACAGCTAGTGTTGAAATTCAACAAATGAGATAAACAGGATAGGTCGGTGTTCGACAGTAGTACAAATGCTAATATTACCTGCTGTTGTAAGGCACATGCAGCAGCTAGAGGAGCAGCAGCAGCTTGTGGCGGCACCTCCTCAACTACTGCTGCCACCTCATCTTTTTTTGTCTGGAGGCTTTTTTTGGTAGACTGCATCTTGATCTGTTGGGGTTTCGAGTTTTGTGGCAAGTGATTTGTGGTTTGTAATAGCTGCAGAAGGAAAAAAAACAAACAGCAAGTAAGTTTAAACTCGAAAAGTAAACAATGGCGGCAGTTTAGACAGGATACCCATGAACTGTGGCGGTTAAACACTAAATAAACTTTAACAGTTATTCCCCTTTGAAATATAGATGTTTAAATTCCAACCTGGTCTGTGGATTGTTCCGATAACTACGTCATTCGAGTTAAGCTCCATGTCAATAAATGTTCCCCTGGCTTGGCCCTCCTGAACTAAGTGTTGAGTCTGCTAGGCTTAAGTCTACTCTTGCATTAAAGATGGTCTCCAAGGCATTTGTGGGACCCCACCCAAGTGATAGTCCCTCTGTCTTTAGTTCACTCTGACCCAAGTGATTATGCAACTGTTTAGTGCGTGTCCTGACCAAAGTTTGTGACTTCCCCCCTCTTGCTTTCAGGCATCCGGACCAAATTAAGTCCCCTGTGACTTTAGTGTTTCCTGGCATAAGTTGGTTGACCTCTGAGCAGAGGAAGATCCTGACCTTATTTAGCTTTTGTGTATCCTGTCTCAATACACAATCCCGCACAGCTTATGCACATCGTGTCCCAAGTGATTGTATCTAAAGGCTTTTCTGCTTCCTGACCCAAGTGAATGTACCCAGACCGTTTTCGTATGTCCTGACCAAAATGACTGTGGCCAGCAGCTTTCGTGCGACCTGACCCAAATGACACTCTCTGCATCCTGACCTTGGTGATGGTCCCCACGGCTTTCGTACGTCCCTCCCGGAATACACAATCCCGCACAGCTTATGCACATCGTGTCCCAAGTGATTGTATCTAAAGGCTTTTCTGCTTCCTGACCCAAGTGAATGTACCCAGACCGCTTTCGTATGTCCTGACCAAAATGACTGTGGCCAGCAGCTTTCGTGCGACCTGACCCAAATGACACTCTCTGCATCCTGACCTTGGTGATGGTCCCCACGGCTTTCGTACGTCCCTCCCGGAAGACGAGCCGCTGGTCGATGTGGAGGTACTCTGGTGTTTTAATGAAGCGGAAGTGCACAGTGGCTTTGTCACCTGTCCTCAGGCAGTCCTTGCTCATGCTCAGGATGGTTGCCGTCTGGCGGATACTGCCGCAGTGTACTGTGAAATGCACACATTTGACACACGGTTGGTTATAATTTGTGACAGAAGGTTTACTGCAGTGGCACAGCGCGTAGCAATTACTTGCACAACATTGAGAGTAGTCCATTACAGTATTGCAGTGGAGGAGATCTTATGGGGTAGCATAGCGACACTGGTTCTGAAGACACATCTATTAGCAAAACTTTGATATTGCTAGAAACTGTGTTGCAAGTCTAATACCACGATCATCCACAAAATACTAAGTTGCATGAAGCCCACTGGGGTACATATCGAGTGCCAGCACTGGTGCAGTTAAGCAAAATGGGCAAAGAGATTACTTCAGTGTACAGTTCTGCTACACTCAGGGAAATCCTATTAATAAAACGCATAAGTTGGGCGCCAAAAATACTACTAAAGCTGAACTATTATGTTTTACACCTCAGGCGCCTCCCTTGTACCGGGCACCATGACCATCCATTAGGAGACATGACTTACCCATGGCCTGATAGCGGGGGCTGATGGTGGTCGGGTGGTGCAGCACCAGTATCTCTGCCTCAAATTCCCAGGACGCTTGAGGACTGAGCCGCGGAGACACCATCACCATGCCCTTGCGTATGGAAGACCGTTTAATCTGCAAGGACGTAAAGATTGATCATAAAACACAAATCGAGGAATGAGAAGACGACACATAAGACTGGCACACTGACCTTCTTAAGCGCGAAGGATGCTGTTTGTCCGCCTCGCACTTCCTTGACAGGCATGCGCTTGCGGTGGATGGACTTGACAGCCAGGGGCATGAAGCTACCAAGAGGGTCGGGCCCAAGCAGCAGTGTGTCATTCAGACGTATCAGGCCCCGGAGAGTTGTGCCTGACACCACTGTGCCCACACCCTGCAGGCAAGAGAAAAAAATAATTAGCTGTATGATCACACACACTGCTAGGCTGGCCTAATCCATAATTATGTACCAAAATCCCCACGCACTCATATGTCTATTCAGATCTGTTGGGAGGCTTACTTTTAGTCTCTGGGAAAGGCACTGCTAGGTGTAAGGGAATTACTCACACATTTATGATTGTTAAAGGTGTATGACTTACATACAATAATACCTATAGTTAAATCATTTGTACTATATATTTACTTTGTGTGTTGCAATGCAGATAAAATAGTATCAACATATAGAAGGCATTGTGCTAATTGAGTGCCAGCACTCAAAGCATTTCTCTGATCAAATTCTAATCTCGTCAACTGAGCTTCCTCTGACAGAGACAGTCTTTTTGGTACCAGTGTGTCAGAGAAATGTCTGAAACAAGCTATAGCTCCAAGAATAGATCAACCCCCATTGTTCCCCAACTCTCCACCCAAATACACAGGGTGGCAGTCTAGAAAGAGCTTCTCTCCAGTGTACTTTCCTCCAGCCACCCTCAGATGGCCTGGAAGCTGACAAGGGAGACATAGTACGCACTGGGACAGAATAGGTGTCGTCTATCTGGAACTCTGCAGGTTCTTCTTCCCGGGAACTGGTCCGCGGTGACAGGAGGTTCAAAAACATCTTCAGCAGCTCCAGGTTTTCACCCGTCACGTTGGAGATCTGGAAGATAGGGCACATCCTGCAAGCAGGTGCAGGTCAGGCAAGACAACATCAGGTCGACCACATCCTAGATATTCATTCACAGAATCCAAAATGAGCATAACAGAGTGATTGTGTAAATTAGGGACTAACATACAACAGTGGCTACCACTTGGAGCACTTTTCAGAAATTAGTGCCACCCAGCCTAATGATCGCACCTTATATGTGCTTGCCTCAATATTACACAACCACAATGAGGATGCCACATTTGCCACCCTTGTAAATACTCTCATAGGTAACAAAGAACCAGGTGACATCATATTCCTCTCCACCACACAAATATGAACATAGTCCCAGACATTGTAGTATCCACCTCTGCATTCAACATAATACTACCCCAGTATATTAGATTATTAAAGAGCAGCAATATTCCATCCCTGCCACCATTGTGGACAGTATTTAAAATAGAACAGTGCCCGCTTCCACTTCTTCCATCACAGCGTCGGATCCCACCTCTACCACAATTATGAGCACTCTCCAGTAGAATACAGGACCAGACAGTTTTGAATCCAACTTCTGCCTGGAATACGAGTCTGCCTAAGCATTAATAGTCAGTGTCAGGATCCCACTGCTGTCACCAATGAGTTTCTACAATGTGACAGTGCTAAAAAAATCCAGCTGTTGAGACAAGCAACGTCCTACTCCGCCAAACTGCAGCAACAAAACTAATCAGCATCCAACCTCCGACACGGAGCCTCCCCAGCCTCAGCAGAATATCCCAGAATATAGTACGATAAAATGAATCCGCTAGCTGAACAGGCCGTCTGGTGCAAGCAAGGAACCCTACAGCCCATAAACAAATGTGAAGCAACCCAGCAGGAAGGAAGGAACTCTGTGGCCTCAATGAACTTACAGAAGCCTATGCATCAAAACTGAAGACGCTCTAGGGCGGCCAAAAGACTGGACAAATGAGTATGCTCCAGAATCAGGACTCGCAATCTCCTGCCTCCCAACTCCTTCTCCTTACCTTTCAGAGCTGAAATTGGAGGCTGTAACAATGACGTCATCCTTGTTTTGAACCAAAACTGGGATCTTGCGACAACCGGGAGATTTTAGTAACCGTTGAAGCAGTTTCAAAGTTTCTTCCCAAAAAAAAAAGGAAGTGTTGCAATTAGCCAGCATCCCAAGCCTCTGCCACAACTCCTTTGCTTTCTGGTGCACATCAGGTTTCAAGAAGGAACCGATCCACTACTGGCACAGGATGTACATTCATTCCAAAACACTCACCCTCTGAAGTAACAGGTCACCTCGAAAATTATATAATCTTAACCATCCTCACCTTGCAGGATGTTTGCGGGACACATGTCGATCTTGGTGACCACCACGAATACTGGGACATTGAGAGCCAGCGCCAGCCCAAGGTGCTCCTTCGTCATGCCAACTATCCCAGCATTACTACCAACCTGTTAAAAATATACACAGGGAGAGATCTTGTTAATGCCATAGGGAAGGGGAGGGTGTGCTAAGCTGAGGGGCTGGGGATTTGAAGGAAAGTCTTATAAGAACAGCTTTCCTTGGTAGGAAAAGGGAGTTGGGTAAAGATTGACTTGGAGTAAGAAATGTTCTTACTGTGGTTATATAAGTTATATATATGGTTTATTATACATTGTGTTACAGAAGGAGACTACTATAGACATGGACAGAACAAGACAATGGAAAGCATTTTTTTATCTGGGAAAATTCCCATATAAAAAGATTTGTTTGGAGGAGTGGGACGGTGGTGCAGACTCAGATATTCTTGGAAGTGGCACGCCCTTATAACTGAAGTCAATTGCTGGTGAACAACTGGTTAACCAGTGCCAAAGCGCACTTCCATAAAGCCCGCAGGCTTTAAAACATTTGAAACAATAAATTGCTCCTGATCAAACAAAACAACTATTTCCAAGCTCTTCAATTTCGTTTCTTTAATGATTGCTTTAATATAGAAGTCTTCAAAATTGAAAGGCAGTGATGTTCAAATTATATGTCCATAGGACATTCACGTGTATTCAATTGGTTTCAACCAACGTCACAATCTTGCATGGTTTTGTCCTCATCTGTCGTTGACATACTTTTGGGCATGTTTTTGCACAGATTTGGTTTTTAAACATCTGAGCGACTGGCACTTTACATAAACAATTGAAGAAACAGCTTTGCATTAATTATGACTCGGGCACATATATAGTTTATGGAACGGTCACTCTGCAGGACTATTGTCAGTACGCAGTACGGGCCAATCAGGAGGAAGGTAGCATAGAGAAGGAGCTTTAAATGAGAGGGATACAATTGAAGGGTGATTCTTATCGGAACGAAAACAGGACAGGACGGTACTTTTGCGTTCATGGCAGGTACGTGTGAGATAATGTAGCGACATAGAGAGATAGAATGTGACTAAATTGAAAGTGACTTGCGAATTAGATCACGAATATTTTGGTGAGCACATGAAATGTAATGACAGAGGAACTGAGTATGCTACTTTATGGGGGTGGAGAAGATGAGTCCGTAGTTTTCATGTTTAGAACCACTGGGCACGAGTAATAATAACGTTGTTGAAAGCATATCACTTACAAAAGCTGTGATTGATGGCGTTAAAAACTTGTATAATGATTTTTAACGAGGTGGCGTTTATTCATTTAAACTTAAAGATGAGTTAAATTAAATTTATCGAGTCATGAGAAAACATGAAACTCATACTTTGCTATTATTGTTGTTTGTAGTGTTCCCTGACGAAGGGCAGCGAAGTGCCCGAAATGCATTGGAATTTTAAATAAAACATTGCCTTGGACGAACCACTGCGTTGATCGTGTTTGAAATTGAGGTCCCGAGGGCACGGTTCAAACATTAGAAACCTGGGAAATGGCAGAATATAACCCGGATGTTAAGTGCATATAACTGAAAAACATAAGAAATATGGAGAAATGTGGATAAAAATGAAAGATATTTCGAAAATGGAAAAATAAGGTGTATGGATGGAACAGCCAAATGGCGAAATGGTTGCTGTGCGACTGGTTTAGGGGTGACATGTGTCACCCCACCCTTCTTCATTTGATTCACAAGGTGTCATGAGGGGAGGCACTATAGCCAGGACGCACGCTATCAACGATGAACTCAGGATTAACAGAATACGTAAAAACATGGATTTAAAAGAAGAGGAACAGGTGTGCATCCCACCCCCAGTTAGATTGTTTACAAGTTTCCCCACACTGCTGGGATTGCACCCACAAGAGAAGAGAACTTTTTATAGACCTATAAAAGACTTGACATTCACGGAGGAAGATCTGGTTCGTTTGGAAATTGCAACGATGTTTTGTTAGGTTGAACTGAATGACAGTAATTATAATATATGTGGTTCACGCAAGGATGTATTTAAACATGTTTTTGATAAACGTAGTTGAAAATCAGAATGCAATGTTTCATGAATGCGCCAATATTGTGGGAAAGTGAGCACAGCATTATGGGTTACGTAGTTTTAAGTATAACGACCCACACAATTAACGTGAACATGTAAGCGAGAGGCAACGTGAGGTACGGGCCAATCAGGAGGAAGGTAGCATAGAGAAGGAGCTTTAAATGAGAGGGATACAATTGAAGGGTGATTCTTATCGGAACGAAAACAGGACAGGACGGTACTTTTGCGTTCATGGCAGGTACGTGTGAGATAATGTAGCGACATAGAGAGATAGAATGTGACTAAATTGAAAGTGACTTGCGAATTAGATCACGAATATTTTGGTGAGCACATGAAATGTAATGACAGAGGAACTGAGTATGCTACTTTATGGGGGTGGAGAAGATGAGTCCGTAGTTTTCATGTTTAGAACCACTGGGCACGAGTAATAATAACGTTGTTGAAAGCATATCACTTACAAAAGCTGTGATTGATGGCGTTAAAAACTTGTATAATGATTTTTAACGAGGTGGCGTTTATTCATTTAAACTTAAAGATGAGTTAAATTAAATTTATCGAGTCATGAGAAAACATGAAACTCATACTTTGCTATTATTGTTGTTTGTAGTGTTCCCTGACGAAGGGCAGCGAAGTGCCCGAAATGCATTGGAATTTTAAATAAAACATTGCCTTGGACGAACCACTGCGTTGATCGTGTTTGAAATTGAGGTCCCGAGGGCACGGTTCAAACATTAGAAACCTGGGAAATGGCAGAATATAACCCGGATGTTAAGTGCATATAACTGAAAAACATAAGAAATATGGAGAAATGTGGATAAAAATGAAAGATATTTCGAAAATGGAAAAATAAGGTGTATGGATGGAACAGCCAAATGGCGAAATGGTTGCTGTGCGACTGGTTTAGGGGTGACATGTGTCACCCCACCCTTCTTCATTTCACCCATTGTTTAAGGTCACGTTTTGCAGTCGATGTAGATTGGCACAACCTCTCATCTTTTTGGCAATGTTCAACCGGTACTCCTTTCAGGGAGAGCATGACATTTGCGCCGTGGAGTTGCATGGTTATCAACTAGTGGCACAGTTATTGGTCACATTCCTAAGTGTTATTTGATAGTCCCCATGAACCATTCTGATTATGTTTTCATACAATCTGTTAAAGATACCCCTGATGAAAGATTTTTACCACGAAATGCATTGGGTAGTTGATGAAGCTGGATACTACTGTTTTATGAATTGAAATTGCAATATTCTATGGACATATAATTTGAGCATCACTATGCTTCAATTTTGAAGACTTAACTGTTCAAGCAATCATTAAAGGAACGAAACTCAAGGACTTGGACATAGCTGTTTTGTTTGCTCAAAAGCAGTGTATTATATCAATGTTTTAAAGCCTGCGGGCTCCACTGAAGTACACCTTGTGGGATAACCAGTTGGTCACCAACAATTGACTTCAGATTTTTACGCGTCTTTATGAAAGGTCACGCCCCAAGCCTGCACACCAACGAAAATTGTTTATTGAGGATTACAATTTTTTAACTTGCTAAGTGCACAGGAGTGCATTCTATGACCTATTCCCCTAATAATACCCTAATAAACACCATCATCACTATCACTGAAAAGCATATCCACATGGCCTTAAATCAGGGACATCCAACAAAGGGCTAGATTATTTCTATGTAAATATGACTGCTATTGATATTTTAAAATCTTGCACAATGCCCTGCCGGACCCATGTTGGACACCCCTGCCCCAGGAGGCAATGACACAACAGCGCTCACCATCAGCATACAGAAGTCAGGGAGGTGGCCCGTCATGCCGAACACTGTTGTCTTTAAGTACTTCTCATGGCCAGCCAGGTCGATGAAGGTGATGATCTTGGAGGATTTCTCGCAGATCTTGGTCCACTCCATGTTGCCGCCATGGCTGTCTGGCTTGTTCACCACGTGACCAGCATTGTCGAAGCCAAGGATGTCATTTCCCACACTGCTGGTACGGCCAGACTCAATCTCATGCTTGTGACGGAAAAGTTTCTGCCGGGCGAAGCCCCGGCCGTTGTCCAGCTCACCATGGGTAAGAACCCCCAGCAGGGTGCTTTTGCCAGCATCCACATTGCCAACTACTGCCACCCTGCACAAAGAGAGACACTGCCTAGTTATGCAGTCAACAATTTGCTGTGGAGAGCTGCCCGGCACTTTGCAAGTGCCTAAGGGCTGCCTTGAAGGTTTCAAGTGGCTTATTTACGCCAAAAGAAGGCTAAGGGTCAGCTGATATACTAAAGTGTTTAATACTCACAACCCCTGTGGTGCCGCAAATTGAGGCTTTGCGAGTGCAATGTACTAAAGGCAAATGATGACCCACAAATTAATTTGCAACTCACAATGCGACTCACAGCGATCAGCAAGGAAAAAAGTGTGTAGAATTAGTAGCATCCCCCACCTCATAATTTGCTAGGTTACATGTATTAAATGTTTTTCAAACAAAATCACTGTCGCAAATCATTAATGTATCCCAGCACCTCAACTGATGTGATAACATTTAAAAAGAATGCTGACTGAAGGCCTCAGGGGAGAAGACAGCAGTCTATGGAAGCAATCTTATTATGAGACCCCACTCCTTCACTGCCCTCACTGCTCCTCACCTGACTTCCAAGAAGTCATTCTCACCCACATGCTTGCGGACGAGGTAGTCTTGCACCTTGCCCCCCGCTTCCTGATGTTCCCGGAGCAGGATCAGGTCGGCCCCTATCTGCTGAGCCATGCTGGTCACTGTGGCAATGGAGGCCTCCATGTCTGCCTCATTCAGGCCGTACTCGGTCCCATCTGCACAATTGGGGGTAGGGAAGGGGTCAGAGGAGAGAAAAAAAGTGAGACAAAACCCATTGAACCAACCTGTGCTTATTCAATTTATTTTCGGGATCTTAAAGAGGAATTATTACCAACGCCTTATGTGTCCAGTGGTCCAAGCCCCAACGTAACACAGTGGGGAGAATTAAGTCCCTTCATTGCTGACTAGCCCTGCTCCCTCCCAATTAAAAGATTTTCCATCAAGAATACCTTCCAGACTTCAAGATATCTTCAAACACTAAGAAAAGGGATACATTGGGGCACTAAATGAAGCACTTCATGCTGGTTTTTGTTGGGTTCAAATGTTTAGTACTCAGACAACCAAGTAAGCAGAGTAGGGTAAAACTGTAGTCTATCTGTTCATCAGTTCTCTCCCCATTGACATGACCTTTGTGATATGCAACCCTGCAGCAAGGTCAAGGCTAAACAGGCACTGGCAAAGCCAACAGGTCTCGCCTTAAAAATGCTTATGTTTATTTTATGTTTAACTTATTGATTTTATTAAATGTTTTTGAGGTCATGTGGGGGTTTTATTTTGCTAATATTAAATAACTAAAATTGTTAAACTGGATGTCAACGGAATCTGTGATAATGGAGAAGCATTGCCTTAGAATTGAAATTGAATTTGTTAAGCCAGTTTAGAGTTATCCATCACGTAATGATGTATGGCCACTTTAAGTATCGTAATGGCTGAAGTACTTACAACCCCGGACAATGGACTCAGGAGGGGTGTTCTGCTCATGCAGGGGCAGCCTCATACTTATAACCGACCACCCTGCGTTCAGGATTGAAAGGCCTGCCTTAGGGGCGACTTATAGGTTTTACGTGCAGTGACCTCAGATATAAGGAAACTTATATCTGTCATAAGTGGTGCTAGCACCAGCTTGCACAGGCTGCAATGGCAAGCCTATAGTAACAATTTGAGTGGTCTCCCTTAGGTGGCATAAAACATGCTTCAGCCCATGGGAGATCCCTGGTGTACCTATGCCCGGGGTACATAAGTACTATATACTAGGGACTTACAAGGTTACATCAGTAGCCAATATGGGGTGTGTCACTATGTCCAAGCACAGAGACTGGAGTCCTGATTAGCAGGATCCCAGTCAGACTGATCAGAAAAACATAATGACACTAGCAAAAAGTTGGGGTAACCTTGAAAGCAGATCTTACTTTCTTACAAGAACACACATAATATAGGAGGGGAAAAGCAAATATTTATAATGTAAAAGTGTATATTAACAGCAAACATGAGAAACCACTTGGGAAAGGTGGATATTTAATGAACAAAGCTAAGTGAAAACACTAAACAAACAGGCAGGCAAAAGTTTCTGATTGTATAGAGGTTTAAATGCATGGAGGAAAGCTATGATTTGTAATTTCAAAGGTTAATGGAGTTTAAAAGGGTAAATAACCCCTTCGCTGCTGGCCCGTTTCCGCGGCTGTGCGGTAAACAAAAGAACAGGGGTGGGCCATGACGAACCCCAGCCGTCATCAGCACACGAGCACGTAGTGCATGACGGCTGGGGTTCGTCATCAGCATACAAGGGGTTAATTTAAAACCGGTATATAAATAGAAGCACACAAGCAGTGAAACCTAAAAACATAAATAAAGCATGTGGAAAACGAGAAACATGCAACAATGGTTTTACAATAGTATGGTGGAGGAAACGCCAATCCATAAGTGAAAGGCTGCGATTAAGATTGCAAACTCTCCATAGCATGATTGGTCATTTAGAAAAGATGGGGAGCCTTGTTGAATCTTTGGGACACCGTCCAGTTTGCTGCCACCAATACAGAGAGCCCTGCCGCATCGCCGCCACTGCCGGACTACATTACCCGGCAGCACTCGCGGCGCGCACGCCGCCACCGCGTTCACCAAGCACCAGGAGGCGCTAAAAAGGACCTCTGGGCTCTTGAGTCGCGGGATGCGCGCGGGCGGTGCCAGGCAAAGCCCGGGCCAAGGGCGGACCCGTTTGAGACCAGAGGAGCCCGGGCTGGCACCTCCCCAATACCTTCTGCACCACAAGGTTAGCCATATGGTCTAATTGTTCTTGCCAATTGTTGTTGAGGGGTGTGAGACTTGGTACCAAACCATAGTGCTATACCTAGTTTGTGATGTGTACACGCCAAGGGAAGGGGAAGAAAGCTGCGATGGGCGGGAGTGTTTCCAGGACACTTGACCAGTTCATTACAAGAGCAACGTCAGTGTTAGCACATGAGATTGCACTAACTGAGCGCCGTCTCTCACTGGACCCGGTATTTACCAAACGCTCATCCCTGGAGGGGTTGATGTCGGCACATTCACCCGAGCAGCATTTACGTATAGAAATTGACCTTGGGGATGCGGGACAAAGTGGTAGCCAAATGCCCCAGGATCCAGTGAACACATTCATGGCTCGGGAACCTTGCTCTTCTGTCCCACTCAGGGACACATCCCTGTTAGACACGGACAGTGATACAGCTACTTGCACCTCTACAAGGCTTGCACCTAAAATATTGCCCCAAACAGCGGACCATGCGTTGGGACTGGCCTCTAAAAGGAAGCGAGGAGGGGGTGTGCAGAGGGGGAAAAATCCAAAGATGCCCAAAACTAATAAGACCGGCGACTACAATCTTTGTAAGTACCGAAGTACCCCGGGCAATTACTTCTAGATTAAATACCTCGCCTATGGTTTCAATGGATTGCTACTTGCCCCTGCTTGAAGATGGATTTTGGTCAAAAGTAGGAGCCCTCATAACGTCATCTATGCAGCCTTTCTTTGAGAGGTTGTCGTCAATTGAGGACAGATTGGTAAAATGTGAACAGTTGACTGCCAATAATTTTGATTCTATTAAGAGCAGTTTGGGGTTTAGCATTCAGGTTAACGAAGTGATGGCGAATGTAATCCGGGATTCCGTAGCTTCTAATCTCCCATTGCCCACCCCAATTACATCTAATATAGTGGATGTTCCATCTCGTGGGAGCGATGTAGCCGGACCTACCACTTATAGCGGTGCAGTGGCTCAGCGAAGAACAGGCTGCCCCCAGGGGGAGAGTGCAGTACAACAAACTCTGGGAGGGGGTCTGGCCCAAAAATGATCTGGAGAATCGAAGGAAAGATCTAATATTAGTGAACCTAAGCATATCCTGCCATACATTGATTTACCCCCTGATTCTTCGCCATATGTTGTTGTGCTGACCGGGGTGCCTTAACTAGACAAAGCTAGCGCAGAATCTTATAGCGAACTAAAAATAAATCTATTCATTGGTTGAATAGCAACAGACCCCTCCCGCAGAACGTGCAAACCCAAATCCTGTTTGCCCGTAGATAAGTTGGGTGGGTCGTAGAGTGAAAGACTTAGCGGGGGATTGTATAATGATTAATTTAAGAGACAGACGGGCGGTCCAAGATATATGAGAGTGGTCTTTTCAAAGGACTAGATTTAGCATTCAGACTTTCGATTTAAGTTACTTCTATCCTCCCTCAACAACCATGGAGAAATTTGGATATCGAGGCAAGAATTGGGAAGGGAGAGCCCAGGTAGGCAATGCCAGTAATAGAGGAGGGAATGACAGTATTTGTTTTGCATCTAATATCCCCCTCAGTAATAGATTCAGTGTGCTAGACCTGGTGGATTGACTGACTCCAACTAACTCTTGTCCATCCATCACGACTAAACAGTTGGGTACTATTACTTTGGGTGTGAGAGTTGAGGTAACTAATCAACAGGCTACGCCAAGAAATGAGACGGTGAACCAGGAGCTTAGGGAAGCAACTAAAGTTGGCAATTGTGGGGAGGCGAGGAAATCCTTACATGCACCTGAGAATAAAATTGTTTCAACTAGTGAGGTGGTATTAAGCCCTCAAACATTAGGGACCGCTGACAATCATGAGGCTCCGGAAGCTATAAGTAGGGGAGAATTGGAGGAGACTCCTGAGAGAGAGTTGGAAGTGAGATCATATGGCCCCACGATCTGGTCTATGAATATTACGGGCCTAATGGCTAGATTGGATTTCCCCGATTTGGGTGACTTCATAGATTTCCACGGGATCTGCTTAATTCAAGAAACTTGGGCATTGAGATCACTACATAAAGTAGGCTTTGTATCGTTTTGTGAAGTGGCAGTGAAGAGTCCAAGGGGTAGACCTTCGGGGGGGGGGTTTGTGCATTTGGGTGGGCACCTATTTGGGTTGTATAGTAAAGAGAATAGAAACTCATTCACCCGATATTTTATGTATCCTTCTCGCCCATAGAAACCTTCCAAAGATGGCCATTATCAATGTCTACTCTCGCCTAGTTAAGTATGGGCAGACGTCTTCGACGCTAGATTGTTTGGCTGCTCTTCTTACTTCACTGTCTGGGAAAACATATTTCCTAATTGGTGAGGATTTCAATTGGCATTTTTAACCCCTTAACGGTTTGTCAACATCTATTACCAGCGATGAGGATTCAATATGGTCAATCCCTGCCTCCAATGCCTACCCGATAAGGGGTTGGACCCCACTAATTTTGCAATTAACCTCCCTTACCCTCACTTTCTCGTTGAGGGCATGTAATGGTCGGTTCCCTGATGACAATCCTGGGCATCCGACCTTTTGATATAACTGGTCAGGCAACAATAATTGACTACATTTTAATAAATGTTGAAATTTGGCACAAGGTGGTGAAGTTTTCTGTCCTCCCCTGTGAAGAAAGCGACCATAACCCATTGGTCGTAACTCTAGATAGCCATCTAGTAGAAGTAGGGCAAGATCTGGATAATCGTCCACTAGATAATTTAATAGTGGTTAAAGGATGGGAGAAGAATTCGCTGGGGCTCAATAATCCAATCTCCAGAAGTAATGTCAGAAATGTATACACGCATCATTCCTTTGTTAGAAAATGCAAGTATCGTTTCTGGAAACAGTGCCAATCCAGATCCTGGCAAGGATTTAGGCAAAATCCACCAGGACTTGGTTGCACGCCCGGCGGATTTATTTTATAGCAGTAAGCCCAATAAGGGTAACTTTCGCAGAGAGAAAAACCCCTGGTACAACAGGTCATGTAGGGATTCTAAGAGAGCCCTGTTAAGCCTTGCGGGGGGGGGGGGGGGGGGGGGGGGGGGGCGAATAGTACGCGAATAAAGGAAGCAAGGGTGTTTTGTTTTTTTTAATTCTACTAGCAGCGAAATCTGAATGGGAAATGGAAAGATGGCAGGCCATCAAGAACGCCATGGACCACAAAGACAAAGAGGCTTTTGGAACTTAGTCCACACTGGAAAAATTGAGGGCAGGTCCACTGTCGAGCCTAATATTGGGGAGGAAGCCTGGCGTCTTTATTTTAAAGATTTATATTCAAGCCCATCTAGTGAGAGTGGGAAGTCGGTTTGTTGCCAAACCTTTGATCCCCTTGTGGAGCTACCTCCTCGTGCCTTGGCTGAGGTATTGGTTGCCCTAGCCAAGGTACTACCAAACAAAGCTCCTGGGTTAGATAGAATCCCCAGGGACAGGTATAGAAACAAACAGGTTATTTGGGCCCCATACCTTCAGTCATTATTGAATGTGAATCTCTATGGTATGCCCCCCCCTGCCCACGTGGGCTGGGGCAGAGATTATCCCCATCTATAAACAAGCATTTGCAATGCAATAGGTCTCGCATTAGGAAAGTTTGAGCTATTGGTATTATAAATGACACATTTTGTATTTATGTGTTGGTTTTGAAAATAGCAAAATTAATAGCTTTGTCATTTACAATTCCAATAGTTTTAACTTTCGCAAATGTGACACCTATAACATTTGTAATGCAATATGTGTTGTATTTACGTGACTTAGATGCATTGATATTACAAATAACAATGGCTTTTAATTTTTTTAAATAATTAATACTTAAATAAAAGTTTTTGTAATTTATAATGACAATAGCTTAAACTTTTGTAAATAACTTGTGAAGATCATGTTCAGTGTATTTTATTGTGACGAAAATCCAAGAACAGAAGTGAAATATTAAAATCTTTTTGAAACATTGAGAGAACATATTTGAACCAGTTGTTGTTGAATGGTTGCACAGATTGATGTTGTGGTGGCGACGAGTGATGTTGAGGTGGCGACGAGTGATGTTGAGGTGGCGACGAGTGATGTTGTGGTGGCGACGAGTGATGTTGAGGTGGCGACGAGTGATGTTGTGGTGGCGACGAGTGATGCTGTGGTAGCGCATAGTGATGTTGTGCCCCTGAGTGATGCTGTAGTGGTGCTGAGTGATGCTGTGGTGGTGCGATAGAGTGAGTGCGATAGATAGATAGAGTGAGTGCGATAGATAGATGGAGGGAGGGCGATAGATAGAGGGAGGGAAGGCGATAGATGGAGGGAGGGCGATAGATAGAGGGAGGGAAGGCGATAGAGGGAGGGAGGGCGATAGATAGAGGGAGGGAGGGCGATAGAGGGACGGAGGGCGATAGATAGAGGGACGGAGGGCGATAGATAGAGGGACGGAGGGCGATAGATAGAGGGACGGAGGGAGGGCGATAGAGGGGGGAGGGAGGGCGATAGAGGGGGGAGGGAGGGCGATAGAGGGGGGAGGGAGGGCGATAGAGGGGGGAGGGAGGGCGATAGAGGGGGGAGGGAGGGCGATAGATGGAGGGTGGGAGGGCGATAGATGGAGGGAGGGAGGGCGATAGATGGAGGGAGGGAGGACGATGGAGGGAGGGCGATAGAGGGCGATAGAGGGAGGGAGGGCGATAGAGGGCGATAGAGGGAGGGAGGGCGATAGAGGGAAGGAGGGCGATAGAGGGAAGGAGGGTGATAGATAGAGTGAGGACGATAGATAGAGTGAGGGCGATAGATAGAGTGAGGGCGATAGATAGAGTGAGGGCGATAGATAGAGTGAGGGCGATAGATAGAGTGAGGGCGATAGATAGAGTGAGGGCGATAGATAGAGTGAGGGCGATAGATAGAGTGAGGGCGATAGATAGAGTGAGGGCGATAGATAGAGTGAGTGCGATAGATAGATGGAGGGAGGGCGATAGATAGAGGGAGGGAAGGCGATAGATGGAGGGAGGGCGATAGATAGAGGGAGGGAAGGCGATAGAGGGAGGGAGGGCGATAGATAGAGGGAGGGAGGGCGATAGAGGGACGGAGGGCGATAGATAGAGGGACGGAGGGCGATAGATAGAGGGACGGAGGGCGATAGATAGAGGGACGGAGGGCGATAGATAGAGGGACGGAGGGAGGGCGATAGAGGGGGGAGGGAGGGCGATAGAGGGGGGAGGGAGGGCGATAGAGGGGGGGCGATAGAGGAGGGAGGGAGGGCGATAGATGGAGGGAGGGAGGACGATGGAGGGAGGGCGATAGAGGGCGATAGAGGGAGGGAGGGCGATAGAGGGCGATAGAGGGAGGGAGGGCGATAGAGGGAAGGAGGGCGATAGAGGGAAGGAGGGCGATAGAGGGAGGGTGATAGATAGAGTGAGGACGATAGATAGAGTGAGGGCGATAGATAGAGTGAGGGCGATAGAGTGAGGGCGATAGATAGAGTGAGGGCGATAGATAGAGTGAGGGCGATAGATAGAGTGAGGGCGATAGATAGAGTGAGGGCGATAGATAGAGTGAGGGCGATAGATAGAGTGAGGGCGATAGATAGAGTGAGGGCGATAGATAGAGTGAGGGCGATAGATAGAGTGAGGGCGATAGATAGAGTGAGGGCGATAGATAGAGTGAGGGCGATAGATAGAGTGAGGGCGATAGGTCGAGTGAGGGCGGTAGAGTGGTCGAGTGAGGGCGGTAGAGTGGTCGAGTGAGGGCGGTAGAGTGGTCGAGTGAGGGCGGTAGAGTGGTCGAGTGAGGGCTGTAGAGTGGTCGAGTGAGGGCGGTAGAGTGGCAGAGTGAGGGCGGTAGAGTGCTACTGTTAAATGTTGTAAGAAACCATGGAGAAGAAATCTAGAGTCGAAGCCTAACCACCGGGGAACATCACTTACAACGCATTTTTTGCAACGCACTACCATTACATCGCAACCATTACAACGCATACCATTACAACGCATTGCGCTGGGGGGCGCTCTAGGATAGGGAATATATTTAATTTACTATCCAACACCTTCCCTGCTATCCACGGGGACTGGATTCACTAATTCACTATCCAGCGCCTAATAGCATTATGCGTTGTAATGGACTGCGTGGTAAAAACCGCGTTGTAAAGGCATGCGATGTAAAAGCATGCGTTGTAGTGACTCCAATCCTAACCACCGCCCTTCTCACAGAAATAGAATGTTTTACGTAATTTCCAACTCACGTGGATAGCAGGAACACATATTTGAAAGGTTGCTTCTGCAATAAAAGAGAAACAATTTGTTTCCCACTCAGCGCCACGTCAAAATGTCCCCCCAAAAAAAACCTTCAGCATAGATAACTACATTTTAGTAAGACGTATTGGAACTCCTAGAATGGCAGAGGAAAGGCAGCGCTGGGGGAGGGGGGCTGGGCAACCATGCCAGCATTCCGATTCACGAGCAGATGGTCCTGTTTATGACCTGCGGAGCGCGTGAAGTGGCTGGTGGCAAATTAAATCAGAACTGCTGCGGTCGCTTTGATGTTCTTGTCTTGCTTTGTGGGAGGGGGAGCGGATTCCTGTGCACGCGCCTGGCTCACATGTACTGTACACGAAACGTCTGGCTTATAAATAAGTGTTTTAGTCAGTCATCGATGGCGTTAGGCATTTAATAATCATATATGATCTGTACTGAGTTAACTATTATGCGAAGAAAAAGCCTAGTGTGTGAGTTCCAGTTTTAGGATTTTTTATTCACACTCTGAAGCCCACCATTATAAGCACAGTCAAACCCTTGTGAGCCCCAGTGGGAGGCGGCAACTGACAGAGGGAAGCTCATAGCCGCAGATCGCACAGACAGGCGCAGCTTATGCCAAACCAACTGGTACGAGGTAGCAATAGTAATATAAAGAGGACATCATGAATGCTCACTTCAAGAACACACAAAAATTAATAACGAAACCTGCCCACTCCCAGCCAAACACAATGAAACAGTATTCAGCATGACGCCTATGCCCAGCAATGCTTGAAGAAAGGATGTGGCATAACATTTAGAGCTGCCAACTTTGGAACTGGGGGAACAGGGTGCGAGTCTCAGAGCCTGCCCTACCCGTGCAAACAAAAAAGAAATGCAGACATGCTGATCAGAAGGGGAAATAAACTGCGAAATTCCCCCCATAAGATGCAGATTGATTTAGAGAGAGGATGAGGTGCAACATCCAGAACTGCAAACTTTGCAAACTGGGGACCCGGGTTTTAGTCTCGGCTCTTCCCGTACCTATAAAAAAACACATTGCAGAGACATGCCGATCTGAATAAATGAAACAATGGAGAAACGAACAAAAAAACGCAACGGAAACAAAAGGACAAATGCCGTTAGGTAGGTTTATTACCACTACAGTGATCTTTTCTGAACTCCAGCTAGGTGAACACGTATAGTTAGAAAAGCCAACATTTCGAGAACAAGGGCAGAAGCAAAATAAAAAAAATATTGATCTGCATGCCTGCTGCATGCACAAAAATGCAAATCTACAAGTAATAGGGGCATGCTCAATGGGAGAGCACATGAGCTGCCTAGAAAAGGCCTAAAAAGATGTTAAAGTCAAAACAGCCCTCCACTACTAAATTCCAACTCATTTGGATAGCAGGAAGACATATTTGAAAGGTTGCTTCTGTAATATAAGAGAAACGATTTGTTTCCCACTCAGCCACGTCAAAACATGCAAACAAGTCACCTAAAAAAAAAAAAAAATCTAGATAACTAGGTTTTAGTAAGAAGTATTGGAAACCATAGAATGCCAGAGGAAAGGCAGCGCTGGGAGGGGTGGGGCTAGGCAACCATGTCAGCATTCCGATTCACGAGCAGATGGTCCTGTTTATGACCTGCGGAGCGAGTGAAGTGGCTGGTGGCAAATATAAACAGAGCGGCCGCAGTCGCTTTGGTGTTCTTGTCTTGTCGGCGGGATAGGGGGAGCGAATTTCTGTGCACGCGCCTGGCTCACATGAACTGTACGCAATCTGCACTTGGGTAGACTTTTCGGAAGCCTTACTATAAATCTCGCCTACGGGATGTAATAGACGAGACCTAAAAAGGGTCCCCCATAGAACCAGCACATTATAGGCCAATTAGCCTTATCGACGTAACACAAAATATCTTTGCTAGAGTGTTACTGGGAAGTCTCCAGGAATGGATGGAAGACCTTAATATCTTAACTTCGTTACAAGCCGGCTTTAGATGTAAAACATCTACTATAGATCAGCTGTTCAGGCTCCAATTGATCTATTGGAAGCATATAGTTCTGGAGGGCGGAAGTCTATACCTTACATTCGTGGACCTCAAATCGGCCTTTTTATATGGTAGACCGTGACCAGTTGTGATGTATTTTGTTGGACATGGGAGTGCCACCATACCTCTGTCACCAGCTCAAACGCCTCCACAAGGGACATTTGCTAGGGTAAGGTTCGGCAAGAATGTGAAACTAACGGCGCCCTTCCCTGTTGGAAAGGGGGTGAGGCAGGGTTGTGTGCTCGCGCCAACCCTCTTCACACTCTTTCTTAACGGGTCAATTGGAGACCTTCTTGCGGTTAAGGAAATAGACTCCCCAGAACTAGCTAACTGCAAAATTCCTGCTCTGTTTGAGACGATCCTGCTCCTCTCAAAATCGCCAATGGGGATGCAGAGAGTGTTAGAGGAATTTAGTCTGCTTTGTAAAAAGAGGAATTTAGTAGTAAATATTAAGAAAACAAAATATATGGTCTTCCATGAGGATTCCACAAATTGTCCGCATCCAAGAATGGATGATAGAGCTTTGGAAAGGGTCCCTATCTTTGATTATTTGGGTCTCACATTGAGCGACAAAATGGGATGGGGACCTCAAATCAACAAAGCTAATCTAAAGCTAATTCAGGCCGTTGGGGGGATTTTAAAAGTCCAAAACTTCCAAAAGAGATGTACCTTAAAGGTTATTAGCCCGTCTGTAGAAATTTACAAGGTTCAAGCTAGGGGGGTAACTATGTATGGGGCCGAACTATGGGGACATAGCATAGCTGAAGCCCTCACTGTAACAGAAAATAACTGTCTGAGACAAATCTTGTGCTTGCCTAAAAGCACCCCCTTAATACCATAAAGGATGGACCTGGGTATCCTTCCCATTGCGGACTTAATCGCTTCACGCCCACTTCTCTACTGGCGACGGCTGTGGAGCATGCCAGAGTTAGAACATTATAGGGAGGAATGAAAGGCTGTAATGTCTACTCTGGGGGCAGGTAGTATCCCGTGGTTGTCCTTTATTAGGGACTCATTTAGTGCGATAGGAAGGGAAAACTTATGGTCAGCACCGGAGGAGTCATGCTTAGCTATTTCAAAAAAATCTTTGGCTATTGCACTGAAGGAGTACAAACTGACACACATTTTACAGACAGTTAATCCTTCTAGTTTAACTTATGGGTTCCTGGATATAAAACACCAATATAAAATGGAGCAGGTGTTGGATTATATACAACCACCAATAGCAAAAAAACTGTTTTTGCAATTTAGATATGGAACGCTCCCGCTCCTTGCACTTACCAACAAGTGGGCGGGTGCCATTACCCACTTCTGCCCGGGGTGCCTAGTAGAGGAAGAAACTAATTAATGTGTTCTTCTGCTTGGCATATAAGTGGGTCAGGTCAAAGTGGGTTATTCAACGTTGTAGAAACCTGGGTATCAGAAAATATAAAGAATTCTATAGGATCTTAAAATCTGATACCAACCCGGTTTTTGTTGTCGCACTTTCCAAGTTCCTTTTTGCTATGTGGTGTAAGCAAAGGTATTTGCTGAGAAATCAATGCGAGAAACAGTAATACCAGCTCTTACGTGTCAACATTTGCGATATTGGTTCTTGCTAAAACCCAGTATGCTTGCCATTGTGATCTTGGCTTTATATATAAACATAGGCTGTGAACTTTTTTCTTCTTAATATTTGTAGTTTAAATTATATTTTTAATGCTTGTTTTTAATTGACTATAACTCCCATAATGATGAATATCAGTTTATTTGCCTGCTTCTCAATTGGGTGATTATTACTGCTATGTATGTCTGTACCATTTTATCATTAAGTGCTCTTTATGACACTGTTTTATTTTCTTTTTCTCTTATATGAATTTTAAGAGGTTGTGAATTTGTATGTGCTTTTATGGCTGCAATAGCCGAAATAAAGTTTCATGATGTTGATGATGAAAAGATGTGTACGGGCAATTTGTTAGTGGTGGAAAAAGGTGACAACAAGCATTGTCAAAGCTAACAGGTCTTGGCAATGCCCAAGTTTCGAGCTATTGGTGTTGTCAATGGGAGTATCTATTAGCCATATTTGGTCCCCTAACTGATGTTACTGTGACAGTGATGTGTCTCAAATAAGAGCAAATGTTAAAAAGAAACATGCATGAGGTAAAACATCAAACATTGAACTGCAAACAGAAAGCAACAGGGAGACAAATCTGACGAGTAAGGGTTTGTCAGGTGAAACTATTTGGTTGAACTACACTGAAAGACGGATTTGTCTTTTTTAAGGTGTGAAATAAAGACTAAGCTAATGAAACAAACGTAGAAATATGAGAACAGTACGTGGCTCAGGGTGACTTAAAGGAACGCTGGACAAAAAGCCAATAGGTGTTGCCTATAGGAGGAATTGGCTGTTTCAATATTTGAGCCATGATGTACAGCAACTGCGCTGCTGTACAATATTTCTAAAACGTTTACAAATTCGAGCAGGACAGTGCTCTTCCCTGACAAGTAGATATCAGTCTTCAAAACTAGCGTATACACCAAAGACCTATAGCCTCAAACCTTTGAAGACGAGAAGAAAAGGCTCAAGCAATCTTTGATTTGCACCCAGTTTTAGACCTGTCTGCTTGTGCAAGGGAGGGGGGATGTTTTTTCATTTGAAGGTGGACTCCTTTGAGCAGCACTTTAATTAACAAAAAAAAGTAAATGTTTTTTTTTTTTTAAATAGATTTTTATTGCAGGAATCAGTAATTTTTTACAAAACGACCAGCATTATAAGTTCAATCAAAATTTATAGAATACATCCCTCCGTCCCCCAGCAGGATGAACCATTACACAGCCATTTAGCCCACAACCCAAGGGTCGGGCGGCGATACCCAATGGGGACTCAACAGGAAATCGAAGCTGGTCCGGATGATCCACTATCCGTCATCTGCTTTTCTAAACCATCCTACAAAGAACGCCAAAAGAAACCCCCCCCCCCCTCAAAACACTATGAACCAAACCAAAACCCCCCCCCCCAACCCCGCCATCAGTGCACGGTAACAGCCGTAATAGGATCTGTGAGAGGACCCATGAGGAAAGCAACAGACATGTAAAGTGCAATCGTCTATCGGGACTCGGGGCGAGCTGCAACTTCGCTTTCGGAATCGCTGGGAGCGCAATAATCCCTGAGGGCCTGCACTAATGTCTCCCATTCTAGCGCCGCCTCCTGCGCCTTCTCGTTGTGTTGTCTCCTAGCTAACTGGTACCGCAGCGTGCTTTCCCCCGCCGCCCATTTCAAGAGTTCGCTGTTCCCTCGGGCCCCCGTTGGACCAACCCGTGCCTTCCAATTCCTGGTCACCTCCCGTTTAGCAAGGAGAAGCCCCAGATCAATGAATTTACTAGTGATTTTATTTTTGGGGGTATGTGGGAACCAGTGCAGGAGCCCCACTGCCGCATCAACCGATAAGGATCTCCCCGTTACCTCCTCCAGGGTATCCCCCACTTCCAGCCAGTAGGAGGACAGCCCCGGGCAGGACCACAACATATGAAGAAGGTCTGCATCAGGCGCCTGGCACCTGGGGCAGTCCGCGGAGTCAGTGGCAAAATATTGTTGGATCTTCGCCGGGGTCAAATATGCCCTATGGAGTACGTAGTAGTGGACCAATTGAAAGCGGTCCAGGCCCGCCTCATGAGTTGGGACCAGGTCGTCTCCGGGATCTCCTTCCCTATGTCTTTCTCCCAACGGGTTCTTAAAGTAGTGAGGGGGGCCAACCCCTCATTGAGCAGTCTGCCGTATAGGCAAGTGACCGCCTTAACAGTTCCCGCAGACATCATAACGTACTGGCACACCGGAGAAGTAGGAGGTTCCTCCTGCCCGTGCTTCCAGTGCGCCTGAATCGCTCGGACCAGGGCCGAGTGCAAAAGAAAATCACCGCGAGGAACCTCGAAGCGATCAATGAGCTCCTGAAAGGGCAAAAGCGCCCCGTCCTCGTAAAGGTCACCCACCAACTGTAGGCCCGCGTCCTCCCAATCCGCTAATCGTGACCAATCACCGCCATGAGGCAGGGCCGTCAGCATGCCCAGAGGTATTTCGGGTGCATACGGTATCCGCGACTGGCCCCGGGCGTGGGCTCGGTTCCAACACAAGCGAATGGTCTTCTCTTCAAGTGTCAAGTCCTGCAAGGCCAAACGCTGTCGCAGCGCTATGAAGGAGAGAACATGCCTAGCTATCCCTGTGCCCCTCCTGTCCTCTGGGCCTCGGAATTCCCTGGCGACCTCCTGGGTGAAAGTCTGCAGCTGCACTGCCAAGTAATACTTTTCAAAGTCCGGCACCGCCAGCCCACCCTCAGCTTTCGGCCTCGTCAGGGTCTTGAGGGCCACTCTTCGGCGGCCCGGACCCCAGAGGAATCCGACCACCATTGACCGTAACAGTCGAAATGTGGCTGGCGGGATCCAAATCGGCAGCGCCCGGAAATAATATAGCAACCTGGGAAGCGCCACCATTTTAAGCAAAGCGATCCGTCCAGCTACCGAGAGCGGTAGAGTAGCCCAGAAGTCCATGCTACCACGCAGCGCGCGAGTGCTGCGAGCTATGTTTCCATCCAGGAGGTCTGACGGTTCATGGTAGACGTATACCCCCAGGTACTTAAAGCAGTCAGGTTCCCACCTAATCTCTCTACTGATATCAGGGCTAGGTGTACCCTTACGAACCGGGAAAAGACAGGTCTTAGCCCAATTCACCCGAAGGCCCGAGACCTCCCCAAACGCCGTGAGCGCCGTCGCAGCTCCATTCAGGGCAGCAACCGGGTCCTCAAGGAAGAGCAACAGGTCATCAGCGTACAGCGAGACATAATGTGGGCCCGAAGGCGTCCAGAAGCCATTATAGTGGGCTCCCGACCGGAGTAGCAGCGCCAGAGGTTCCACCGCTAACGCGAAGAGAAGCGGGGATAATGAACAACCCTGTCTCGTGCCTCTCTCCACCGGATATTGCGAGGAGATCAGCGGGCCTGCCCGTACCCTGGCCGACGCCAAGGTATATAGTACCGTGGTCCATCTGACGAAACCCTCACCGAGGCCGAATCGTAGTAATACTGTGCGCAGGTAGTCCCATTCCAGGCTGTCAAAAGCCTTCTCCAAATCTACCGAGAGGACTACGGGCATGGGGCGTCCACGAGCGGTTCTCCCAGCAAGCGGAACAGCCTACGGATGTTCATGGTCGTGTTTCGCTTGGGGATGAATCCAGCCTGGTCCTCATGCACCAGAGAGCTCATGTGACCCAGCAATCTCGATGCCAAGATGCTGCTCAGTATTTTATAATCGACCGTCAACATTGATAAAGGACGCCGGATCGGACGAGTCCCTTCCTGGCTTGAGGAGGGGAATCACTAAGGCCTCGCACATCGAGCCGGGGAGCCGACCAAGCCGCTTCGCCTCTCTGTAAACGATCAGCAATCTCGGTGCCAGGAGATCAGCATAAGCGGCATAAAATTCAACCGGAAGGCCGTCCAGACCCGGGGTCTTATTCCTTGCCATCTTTTTAATGGCGCTGCGAATCTCCCCCAGTTCAATGTCGGAACCCAGGACTTTCGCTACGTCAGGTTCCACCATTGGGAGCTCTAGGGGTCGCAGGTAGTCATCAAGCCGGTCGGGGTCTCTGGCAGAGCGACTGCGGTACAAGCGTTCATAGTAGTGCAGGTAACAGCTCAGAATCTCAGGCTGAGTGTGCACTTCGGTCCCATCCGCCGTACGCATGGACGTCGTCAGAGAGGTCTGGCGCGTAGGATTAGCTAGCCACGCCAGCAATGCGCTCGATCTATCCCCCTCTGCGAGGGACCTAACAGTATAGGCCTTATAGTCGAAACAGCTCAGCCGTTCGACCTCCGCCGCTACCGCCTCCTTCGCCGCTGCCGTGCGTTCCTGGAGTTCCGGGCGCCCGGGGCGGCGGAGTTCCAACTTACGGAGTTTCCGATCTGCCATTTCTAAATCGTCAAGGATGATTCGCCTCATGCCCACCTTCTTGGAAATGCAGAAGTCCCTGACCACCACCTTAAAAGCATCCCATTCTAGCGCCCTCGAACCCGCAGTGCCCCCGTTGGACGAGAAGTATTCCGAGATCTTGTCTTCTAGGTCCGCTTTGAATACAATGTCCTCTAAGATTTCGGGACGCAACTTCCAGGTGGGCACAGCAGGCACCCCCGGAAACCAGCGAAGGTCCAGCAGGAGAGGGTTATGATCCGAGATGGTCCTGGTCAAATATTCAGACCGGACCGCCGCTGAAACCAAGTCTGCCGAGCCCAGAAACCCGTCCAGTCGGACGTGTAACTCGTGCAAGCCTGAGAAGTAGGAATAGTCCCTAGTGTCGGGGTGCTGTGCCCTCCAGATATCCGTCAGACCCCAGTGCGTCTGCCAGTCCCTCCTACCTTTAGCCACACGGCGAACCGGAGAGTCAGGGAGGGGGGGATGTGAGCGGTCATTCTCCACATCTACTACTGAATTGAAATCCCCGCCGAGCAG
This sequence comes from Lissotriton vulgaris, assembly GCF_964263255.1. Lineage (NCBI taxonomy): Eukaryota > Metazoa > Chordata > Amphibia > Caudata > Salamandridae > Lissotriton > Lissotriton vulgaris. The sequence continues at coordinate 1,080,171,274 of NC_141685.1, read as the reverse complement.
GAGGGGCCCGGAAAAGAAGTGGGCCAACGAGCCCGATAACCTGGAAAGGAAGGCAAGCTGGTCCACATTGGGTGCATAAACACAGCAAACGTTTAGGTCCTGCCCCCCCAGAGTGCCCGAAATGGCCACATATCGACCCTCCGGATCCACCACTGATTTCGTAACCTGAAAAGGAACCCCAGCTCTGATCCAAATTAGCGCCCCCCTGGCATACGCGGAGTACGAAGTGTAAAAGACCTGCCCCCTCCACCTACGCTGTAGCGCCGCCCCTTCCGCCTTGTTAAGATGGGTTTCCTGCAGCAGCGCCATTTGCACCCCTCTACGCACTAAATAAGCGTGGACTTTGTGACGTCTAGACATAGTGTGAAGCCCCCGTACATTCCAAGTAATGCATTTCACATTAGCAACATCAGCCATTGTCCCATATTGTTCGTGCAAAGTCTCTCCATCCGGGCCCCAACAAAGAAAGAGCAACAATCAACCCAGCACTGATGGCGGCCATTTTCCCCAACCAAAACACAACAACCCCGGTTCGACCCAAACCCTTGCCCACCCTCCCCAGAACAGGACCCAAATAGTACCATCTAGTTCCCATCCAAACCATACCCCCAGCAAACCCTCTGTCCCCGACTAATCCTGCAGTCGCCACCGCAGGAAGGCCTTAAGGGCCAGGTGCGGGCTGGGCGTTGGCAATGGGCCCTCGATGCTCGGGCTACCGAGACTAAAGTGAGCCCAAAACAATAAGAGGAAACCCTCAAGGCACGAGCAGGGCACCCCACCTCCACTTCCCCGGGGATTATGAGCAATCGCCTACCCCCGCCACCCCCGCTGCGAGCCCCCACCCAAATGGACGCAGCTCACCCCGTCAGCCCTGTCCATCCAGAAGGTCTTCAACCGAGTTCGGAGTGATCACCGGCGTGTGGACACTGTCGGTCACCGATTCCTCCGAGTCCGTTGGTACCCCCTCGTCACCAAGGTCCGCTTCCTTTTCTATGGTACCATCCCGTGAGCCAGACAGCGCAGACAACACCTCCAACACTCCCTTCCGCTCCGTCGACGTCTCCGCAGTCGAGGGTCCGCCTGACGGGCCACGGCGACTCCGAATTCTTTTGGACCGCCGTCGCTGTCCAGGCTCCACTGCTAGTTGAGATGAGGAGCCAAAGCCATCCTTTCCGGCTCGATAGAGTTCGAGCCAGTTACAGACATCCTCCGGGGAATCAAAGAACTGAGTCTTGTCATCGACAATTATGCGGAGCCTTGCAGGAAACAGGAGCGAGTATTGGATGCCCTCGCTCCGGAGCTCGCGCTTGACCGCCAGGAATGAGAACCGCCTGCGCTGGGTCTCATAGGTGTAGTCCGGGAAGATATTCACCTGGCTGTTCGCCACCTTGAAGGGGCCATTATGTCTGGCGGCATTAAGGATGAGATCTCTGTCCCGAAAGTGCAATAACCGTGCCACCACCGGTCGCGGGGCACGGCCCTGTTGCGGCGGCCTCGCTGGGACTCTGTGTGCTCGCTCCAGGGTGTAGAAGGAGGATAGACCCTCCGGAGCCACCGTGTCCCGTAGCCAGGCTTCCAAGTAGGCCACCATGTCGCCATCTTCAATCTTCTCCGGCAGGCCCACCACTCGAATGTTATTTCGCCTGTTGCGACCTTCCGCGTCTTCCGCTCGCCGCTCCAGGGCATCAATCCGGGATAGGGCATCCTTCATCGTCGCAGCTAGGGTTCTCTGTGCCGGCTCCAAGGTTTTTATCGAGCCCTCCACTTCCTTGACCCTATCCGAGAGCTTGCCGTGGTCCGCTCTAAGGAGGCCCAGACTCGTCGCCACCTGGGCAATGTCCTGCTGGAGGGCCGAGCGCGTGGTCGCGATCGCCTCCAGGACCCGGTCAAATTGTTGCTGCAATGGCACACCACCAGAACTCTCCGGGTCCCCGCATTCTTCTTTGTCCGGGGCCTCCGAGTCTGAGGCGGCTGGGGTGGTCCCCTTGGCTCCCCTCGGTTTCCCCATGGCGCAGGAGTCACACGGTGGAGAGCCAGTCAGAGGCGCCACCAAGTGCGGGTGTCGGCTATGTCTCTCTCGGCTAGTGGCCTTCGGGCCGAGGGCGGGCGATCTCCGTCTCCAGGGCCTGTTGGACCTCCACAACTTCGGGCCGCGCCACCACCGCGTCGTCGGAGGGCACTGAGGAGGAGGCGGGGACAATCGGCGCCAGGTCGGGCAGGCCCGTTTGGCCGATGAGGATCTGGAACGAGGGTCTCCAACACCACCGGAGACTTTGTGGCGCCAAGGCGCCGTGCTGCCCATGGAAGTCAGTCACTCGGGGGGATGCAGCCAGGCGCGGCTCAGGGGATCGGCACCGCTGCCAGGGCCGCCAGGCGTCCGTGAGTCGAGGTCCACTGTAGTGTGGGCATCCGATCATCCAGGAGCGATCCCCGTGTTCAAAGTCCGATCAGAACGACACCCAGACCATCACATCACAGGGAGATGAAAAGGTGGAGGGTGCGCTGTAGATAACGACGCTCCTCCAGACTAAAGGTCCCGACCGAGGGGACAAAGAGGTCTGGGCGCCATGTTGGGCCGCACTCCGCGGGACCACAAACTTCGACTTTCCGTCAGATCAACTCATGTTCGAGTTGCACCAGGTGCCTCGGCAGGTCCCAATCAGTCTGAGCGACAGTTTGCGGGGACTAGGGTGCCCCACGGTCTCCGATCTGCAGGATAATCACGGGCTCAGTCCCGGAGCCGAGCTCTCAGGCGACCATCGCCATCGGCGTCCAAGCCACGCCCCCAAAAAAAAGTAAATGTTTGTGACTTTTCTAGTTCCTTGGACTTGCTGTCCTTTGACCAGCATTAGATTATTTGATCATGGATTTGTGAAGTACACATGTAGTCCCAGGCGTCATCAGTGTTAATCAAAGTAAAGCAATGGCTAGTTTGTGTCTGAAGGCATACAAAACGGGAAGCTCCGAGTGACATGGTACAGATTCACCCACTGGGGAAGAAAGGCCACGAATGAAAGCAAGTAAAATATCCCCACCCCTTTCATTGGTAGGGTAGTGAAAGAGGCACAGCTGGGTAGCAGTGGGCCCCTCCCAACATTTGGCCCTATAGCCACTGCACCTGCTGCACTATTGATAGTTGTGCTTCTCGATTCAACATAACAGGTGGCAGTTAGCAGTCTTGTGGGACCCTGCAGAACTAAGCATATTAGGGAGCAGCGTCAGGGTGAGGAAAACAAGAGACGAAGAGAGCTGAGCTGGGAAGGCGTTGAGCCCCCTGGGCAAAGTGTTCTTCCTATTTTACCTCACAAACGCCAACAGGTCTCCATTTACTGCACAAGTTGCATGGAGTGTTGTGTGAAATTACTGTGTGAAAGTTGTTATAAGCGCTTTATTGCGATTTTGTTTGACACTCGGTTTTGGAGACACTTCAGGCGGCGAGGGATTCTACACTGTTTATTCTGTGTCTAGTCACTGAAGGACACTTCAATCAATCAAATAATGTTTGTGAGGTTGCGGCTGTGTCATGTGTGCCTGTGTTCAAAGGAGGTGCCTGTGTATATATTTGTGCATGTTTATACACACACACACACAGTTGTGTGATATACCGGTGCTAGTGCGCAACTGGGTGTCATCAGGTGCATGTGTGTTTTGTGGGCGTTTAAACATACTCGTGCAATATGCCCCCCGAGTGTGTATTTTTCTGGTGATGGTGAACTAAATGTGCAAGCCCAGAAGGGAAGTCACCAAGAGCCCTGCAAGGAGTCCATCAATAGGGAGACAGCGCACAATCCCCATTTGTCTGTAACATTGCACAACGTAATTCATGTGCATCATTTTACACAGAAGCTGGCATTACTGACCTCCGGTTAGGGAAGATGTGATTAGGTGGAGAAATTAGCTTGAAGTTAAAAAGTAAGGGAGAGGGGAATCTGAGGCCGCAGGGTGTAGGTAACGTGCCTAGTAGGAGCACTACTCAAACATTGCAACACCAACAACGTATTGTGAAGTAAAAGTAGCAGTGAAAATACAGCGTCTGCTTCTATATTTCCATTTAAAGCACTGCTGGCATATAATGTGGATGGCAGCACGTAGGGTCATTTCAGTAACTAAATGGCCTTTCTGTAAAACGTGGGCTGTATTTCTGTTTCCACGGTGACCGTAGTACTGAGGAATGAAAATCACCCATTTATATGATGGCGGCTACGTTCAGTTGCTTCTGGATACGAGACAATTTGGCCTGTGTTGTCTCAGAAAACAGTATTAGTATCGCGTGGAAAGGAAAGAGAAGGAATACTAAGCCACTTTTATTTTTTACGATTACTAACACAAAGAAAACATAACCAACATCTGGCACAAATCTGTAGCGGCTTCAGATATCTGCCGCATTTGTGACAAGATAAGAACAAGATTTACAGCCCTGTTTACTGAAACAGAACGAGTGGAAAAAACGAGTGTTGTGCAAAGTGCTCCAAATTAAAGAAAATAGTAGCTCCGAAAACATTAGCTAAAATGGGAGCTGAAATGTATAGTAGTAATAGGTCCATGCTCTTGGGGAGGGCTAAACACAGGAAGAGGCATGACGAATGCACACCTTGGACAAATGGAAAGAAAATGAAAGTGACAAAGGAGCCAGCAATGGAAAGACAATGGGCAGGCTTGAGCCACAAAATCTAAACAACATGTCTCTCTGAGACAGCGCGTGTGCTGTCTACAGCTGAGGGCTAAAAATCAATGTGTCTGTGTGTAATATAACTGGTGCTCATGTAAAGTGCTCCAGTATCTTTGGGTTGAGTTTGCATAATATAAACAAAACTGCAAGCACACTGCAGAGCACTTACACGCACACTGCAGGCTCAATGAAGAGCACAATGCAGACCACACTTACAAGCACACTGCAGGCTTACTATAGAGAACGCTGCAGAGCACACTTACGAGCACGCTGTTGAACATGTTTACCAGTGCGCAGCAGGGCACTACATTAACAAGCGAATTATGGGGCATTCTTAGGAGCTCACTGCAGGACAGGCTTATGAGCTCAATGTTGAGCACGCTGAAGAGACTGTTGTACGAAGGCAAAGTTTGAGACCCGACGGTATAAGGGGGTCACATTTACTCTAGTTTACGCTGCACTTTAGCACGGAGTACTCGGCCTTTACAGTGGTAAACAGGTGCTACCTTTTGCATTGCGTTGCATTGTTTGAGCGCTCATGAAAACGTCTGCAAAGGTGGGTGCAGTGTGCCGAATAGGACCCAGTGCCCACAGAAACCCCTCGCCTCCTGCCCTGTAAGCACACACTGCCCTGGTAGAGATCCTGCCCTAACCATAGGGTGAACAGCTGGGAGCCCCCTGCGCTGTCCTCTGCGCCACATTAAAAGCAGGTAATTGAAGGCTTTGCCTTGGCATCACAAGGCCCATGTCATGGAGTAGCAAGTCTCGCCATCACCTTGGACAAGCAGCGGCGCTCTCGCTTTGGGGCTCATTGAGTGGCCACTGCACTGGTGCCACTGATCTGGCTGTAGTTTATTCCACTGCAGCACATATGGACAGGAATCTCCTGACTCACCAGAGAGACGTGTGGGAAAGCTCCGAAGCAGGCGCCAAGCATAAGTACCTCACTCCTGGGTGCCTTCTGCCATCCTCATTCTACCCTGCTTACAACAAGAATGTGTTATGTAGCGCTTCATACCGCATGTCTGTCCCTAAGCACTGTAACAGTGTTAATGTACACACCCAGACCCATAAAAGCCTGAGTAAGCTGGGATTTCATCTCATGAGTTGCAGGACACTGCAGAACCAAGCATGATGTGGTGGTGGTTGGATTTCACTAGACTAACGCAGCAGCAAAGGACTAAATAATGCCATAGAGCTAACTAAATAATGTGGCAAGAAAAAGAACTTTATGCAGCACTGGGAGACAGATTTAGTGGCAACGCTATTTACACATTTCGATTTATGCAGAGCTGAGGCAGATTCTTTGGCTATTAACACGTTTATTTATGCAGCGCTGTGAGGCAGATTGTGTTGCAGCGCTATTAACACACTGATTTATGCAGCGCTGCGAGGCAGATTGTGGCAGCGCTATTAACACACATTGATTTATGCAGCGCAATGAGTCATATTCTGAAGCAGCGCTATTAACACAAACTGATACAAAAGTAATTCCAGCCCCTATACAAACTTTGATTGTGAAACGAAAGGGCACGCTTTCCTAAAAATCCTGTTAAGATGGTTATTCACCACAAATAATGGTGCTGTCTTGCTTAGACGCATCAGAACATTCTATTTACACCACCCAGCTCCCAGAGTAAAATAGTTTGTGTAAAATATATGCTGAGTCCTGTAAGTGTTTGCACTTCTGGCAATAAACGGTGCACTGCTCTTTTATTCTGCATATCCCAGTGATTTCACTTTACCTTAGGAGCAACACGCGCAAACCTGTATTTTACAGTTTGTACAATGTAACCATCTTGGTAGGAGATGCTGTGAGACTTACATCAGCCCCAATAGAAGATGCCACATGTTTGGCATTTTCTTTTGTGCTCTAAGTGACATCTTAAAGTAACTGCTGGTTTGAAAACCTTGTTAATCTAATATGAGTTTTAAAGCCTAATGACAGTCACAGATCTGGGTTGAATCCATCATCGAAGTGAGTTAAAGAACGATGATGGATTCAACCCAGATCTAATAGTGACGGGGTGAGAGTTTGAAAAGTTCAAACGCTCTGCCTATCATCTCTTTGCGTTTGCCCTAAGTTGGTACGTGGGTCCCTTGCTCACTTTGCCACTGGATTCAAGGTAGCCTGGCTGATGAGGGGTGCTACCCCAAAACCGGATTCAGGATGCTGGTTTCCGGTCAGGGGAACATATGGCTCAGCAGTTCGAGCTGGACTGTACCCATGAGGAACAGGGTCAAGACTGATTTGCATGCGGATGGGCCTGAACGAGGGTGGCAAAGTGAGCAAAAGAACGATGATAGATTCAACCCAGATCTTATAGCGGCTGGGAGTGTCTGAAATGTTTCAGCGCTCCGTCCATCATCTCTGTGTGTTGTATAAAGATTAAATGGCTTGATCCGAGCCCCATAAATACACCATTAGAAGGCATGAATGCAGACAATGTAAACAAGACAAGTAGGGGCTGCGAACGAGACGTGGACGTGCGCTCGAGAAGGATGCTTTAAAAACCGTAAACATAATCACTAGTTACGAACCTAAAATAAACAATGGCAATACAAAAAGGAAAAAAAGAAGGCAGCTTTACGGAAATGGTGATTGGCAGGAAACAATGCCTTTTTTCAAACTAAGCTGAACAGATAAGCACCAAAGTGGAAAGATACCAGTAGTTAGGAACTCCTCCTTGAAAGGAAACAAATGGAAACAAGGAGGGACAAAGAGGAAAGATTAACCACGAAGAAGCAAGCCCCTTTAAAGTCAACCAAACTCACTAATAAAAAGTGATGGGCAGGCTGTGAACCCACAAAGTGTATACAACATGTATCGAAGAGACTGGGCAAGCGCTGCCTAGGCTAAACCTGAAAAGGCAATGTTCCATTGGCATCTGAAAATCTTACTACATAGCCCTGCATATCACTGTACAGTATTTTAGCGGGTGAAATTCAAAACTGTCGACATCTGTCAACACTTCTGTACTACTCTTCGATTGAGGTGGCGAGGATCTTGACTACTGTGTAAAGGTTTAGGATCATGATTAGAAATCAACTTTAGGCTGCTAATCCAGAGGATTCCAGACAGTACTCTGCTAAGAAAACAGCTTCCACAGCCAGTAAAGGATTGAACACACGTATCAACCTAGGCAATCCATTTCTAACCATTTTAGACTAATTTTAGGCCTCTGCAGAAATGTGAAGAAATGGAATGACTCACCAGATCCCTGGCCCAGGACATAGATGGTCTCTCCACGTCCCTCGTCCATCCTATCACGGAGCTGCCGAAGGAGACTGTCATACTGCTCACCGTTGGGGCTCACAAGGACCAGCTGCAAAGGAGCAAAATAGTCAGGGCATGGTGAGCACGAATACAATAAAAGAAACATACAACGTAAGGGGAGGGAAGAACGAAAGAAGAGCTACTCTTCTGTGGGAAATCAGAATTATTGGTCTTTAAATAACAGATCAGTGTGTTGAAATACTAGAAGTACAAACCACTAACCATCGAGATTAACATATGTTTTGATGTACAGATCAGCAAAATAATGTAAAGACTCAAGTATATTCATTGTTGTATCTGTCTCTCACACACACGTTGACATATCAATACCCCTCTTCAGCAGAGAACAACTCCTAATATTGTCAGAGCAACCCTGAGCTATGCTGTGATTACATATAATCTTTTTTATTTTATTTTTAAAAACACAGTTTGCTCAAGTGAGACGCTTGGACTAGAACTAGAATCTAAGTGCTCCTGTTCCACAGCTCACATTCCGGCCAAAAGGCACTTCTTCCTCGAACAGAGAGATGGAGGTCCTAGAAGCAAGAACCCTTCCATTAGCTAGGAAGTGAGCAGAGCATGAGGACGGACTACTGGGGAAGCTTAAGAAACAGAGTAAGATTAGGGGCATGATAGTGGATTAGGCCAGTCAAGGTGCTGGTGACCAAGACTACCTGGCTCAAGCTTCAATCTATTGAGCATTGTTTACAAAAACCATGTGGGCAGGAGCGGTAGCAATAATACAGACATCCGAACACAAGCAATACTTCTGCGGTGATCTGAAAGCCACATTTGCTTATGTGGGGCAAGTACTAACTGTAATAGGAAGTACTGTCCTAGGAATTCTCACAGAGCAAGGTACAAAACACAAGCAAATGAGAAATAAAAGCACTAGAAAAGCACAGACAGTCACATTTCCAGCAGGGGTAAACGGGAGTAGTGTCTATATATCATAGGTGCTGTTCCATACCCTCCAATGTGTATGTCTCTTACCTTTTCACAGCATAAGTCACTCCTCTCAGGATTGCTTAGAGGCTGACCGGTGCTCAGAAAATGTGCCCATACACTTGCGAGAAGAGTGGCACACCAATAGGCTATTGTCCTTCATCTAAAGTGAAGGTTTGCATTCAGTGGAACACAAGCTATTCTTCTTCACAGTAACCTAAATATGTGCATTTCTGCGATGTTGTGGTCCCATTAGTAAGTGTAGACCCACAGGGTCCTCACACTCAGCAGATGCAGCATAGGCCCTACCTGACTGGACCACAGGTGTAGCCCCCCGAAAGGGCCACTGACACTTGGGTAGTTGCAGCCCAGGACAAGCCAGTCACTAATTCTGCAGATGCAGCCCCACATTGGCGAATTAGCAAGACACAAGCACAGCCTCAATCAGCTTCAACAATCACACTTTCGCTGTTCCAGCCTGAAATAATTAGGAGACTCTAGGGGTGAAGGGGCCTGTGACACCTGGCCCACCCCCGCAGGATCTCTCTATAGCAGTCTGCTTCTTCTGAGAATCCCCAACCACCATGGATGGACTGGACCATGTTCCTTCCAGGACAGTTTCGCTATCTGCAGGGTAGTTTTCTTCCCTCTCCCGAGAGGCAGGCTTCTAAGTGCTTTAGAACAGTACACAGCTTCTCTAGGAAGACATGGAGATTTCAGGTTATGTCCTCACACCTATGGAAGACCGTCTGTCATGCAGACACCATGTCCAGTGGCACAGCAGCCATCCAAGTACTTTGCCGAGCAAGCTTTTCCTTGGTCATAGAGAACATGGAACAGGAATAAAGAGGAAGATTACTGAGCAGATTCTTGCTAACTAAAAACCTCACAGAATATCTAAATGGGTCCTGTCTCTGCTCCCCTCACTTCACTGCCTGGGTATCTTCCTTGACTGTATAGAGGAGAGTGAGAAATAAATGTGGACTCTCTAAGAGCACAGTCCTCACCCTGCATCTTGTGCCAGAAAGGCTCATCCGAAATGGATCCCAAATCTCTTCATTACACATGCTGCCTTACCAATGACAAGCATGTACCCACAAGAAACACACTAAACATACACTGGATATTAGCATAAGGGACTGAGTCAGCGCATAGAACATTACAGGAGACGACTGAAGGCCTCCACCCAAGTGATCCAAACAAAATGGTCTGATCACACAACTGGTCCTTAAATTATGGTTGCTGCGACCACCACTCTATATGCTAACAAAATAATGACACAAACAGCAGTCCTCTGTCTCAAGTGAGAGAAAGCATGTTGTGACCCTCCAGACCATAGGACATGCTTAAATCTCTGCACCCATGCTACATCACTGTGATGCCAGGGCCAAAAATAAAAATGAAGAGAATCCTGAGCCATCTTGGATCTGGGAAAAGTTGTGGATATTACATACAGGGACATACGCCTTGCTTAGTAGCACTGTCAAAAACCAAAGATAACTCTCACTCTACCTGACCTCTTCAACATTTTCAAGCACTCTGGGATGAATTAAGTTTGGTCAAATGGTATCTGTTCCTCTTTGACCCTTAGGAAAGATACACTCAAAAAGTAGGGAGAATGTGGAAAACGTGTTTCTTCGAAAATGCAGTTCCTTGGATCAGAGGAAGAGAGCTCTTGTGAAGTTTAGGTTGCCAAACACCGCACAGCTGAGACAATACACAGGTAAACCATTACATGCCTGAAGCCAAAAACTGGTTGGCCAGGTTGACTCAGACTGATCAAACAGCATCACTACCGGTTGTAAAGCTGTGCTCCCTTTGACAGACTTACAGATAGTCCATCAGATGAGAGGCAGGCGGGACTATAAGCAGCAGAGATCACATTCACTCCTCTAGACTATGGAACCCTTGAAAGAATAGGACACTGACAGGAATCGTGTTGTATTGAGGTTTTGCAAGTGTGAAACTGAATTGGAATACCAAAACCCCACTTCTAACAGCCAAGCGAAAGCCTTCCTTTGAGATAACCGATTTTAGCACTCCTTAGATACTGAGGTTGTGATATGTAAAGAGTATAGGCAGATCAGACCATTACTGCATTCTGTGAAAACGAGACCATCAGACAAATGGGTCTGCTCTCTTGGGGACAATGCTGGTCCAACCAGAGGGTATTAAATGGCTGCGCATAGCAATAGACATGCACCTTGGTGCAAATCTAATTTTTTTTGCCTTTATTCGAAGCAGTTCATAAAGAACATGTATTAGGTGTCTTTGTGAAATAGAGCTGTTATGCACATAATTCTTAAAGGATTTGCCAGTGCCAATGTTCCCGATGTTCTCGGGCTGAAATTAGTTTGAGGTAACGTCTAGTGACCTTAAATGCTACAAGTTTCACCTCCCTCGACGCTACCCAAAAGCAGACTAAAGACAGCAAAACCAACTAACATCACATGTCCATATTTTTTCGTCTCTTCTACACCTGCATTCCCTTCTTTCTGTCCTCTGCCATCCAGTACTGGTGTGCGATGGGTCGCTTACCCACAATCCAAGAAACCAACATAGCGGGGCTTCAAGGCAAAGGGTTCGGGAAAAGACGAGGTTTGCTTCTCTTGCGGGAGACTAACGATAAGTATGGGTCTTAGCAAACAGGCTTCCGCTGCATAAAAAGACACCACTCCCTTTCTGAGCCACAGAGCTGGCAAGGAGATAAGACATGTGCAAAAGTGAGAGACCACAAGTGGAGAGTGTGAGACATAAGTCCTGGTTTCAGATACGAACCAAGTCAGGCCCAGTCCCACAAAACAGCAGTCTGTCTACACGGTTTAAGCCAAGGCGAGCCAAACAATATCTCCAATGCCTGCAAATATTCTCAGGCAAACTTAATGATGTCTTCTCAAGTATCACCGGAGACAGGGCTGTCTATCTCCACACACGTCATTCCTCAACACATCCTATGCTGAAGACCTTAGTGCCAGATCAGTATAGCGGATGCCAAGTCTTAAGAGACCCAGCATGTAAGGAGCGCTTCTTAGGACTGCCAAATGTGTGTGGCTGGAGGGGGATGTGCACGTGTTGCTTCGGGTAAATGTGCAGCACAATAGTTGCACAAACAAAACACGTACACTGATTTGAGAAATTAGAGTGCAAGGGACAAAAGGACACACAGATGTTCCAATCTAATGCTGTAAGCAGGCAAGCGTACCCAATGCAAACACTTATGCAATTTCCCGATGTGCCTTCACTGAACACTAAATCCATTCACGTTCAAGTTTGACTTCCAGTACAACATATCTATTGACACCTACAAAGACATTTCACAAGTATCAAGAGACAGGATTGACATATGTGGGTGTAGCTTTACAATGGAGACCCATAGATGATGGATACAGACACCACTTGTACGGTTAAAGCTCAACTTACCACATATCCACCCAAGACAGTTTCACATGCAATTACAGATCTACAGACATACTGCATTCTGAAGAGCCCCTCCACTACCTGTAAATGGCTTTTGCTTTCCACCACGGTGTCCCTTTTCCAACAGAGCACTTCAATGCTTTATAGAGAAACGGACTCTACATAATGACACTTATACAGATTAAAGTTTCTAGTGTATGTTTCTGCATGCAACAGAGCCACAGATGTGTACAAGTGTGTATCACAAATTCCTCATATAACAGACACACAATGCCAAGTACACATGTAGCAAACAGATCTGTGGCTAAGGGTACAACCTAATATTTCCCAAGCAACATCTTAAAACAATTTTACAACTCTATAACAGAAGTTACACAGGCGACACCCACAAATAATAATATACCTTTATAATGTGAGCTACATATGTGACACGTCCACAATCAAGTATACAACTTTCATATTATAATTTACAAAAGAATACATGCAGATGTGCACTTCATATTTCCAGCTGCACATTCAGATCTGTAGAAGTACCGTATGCTAGGTGTAGAAGCACGAACAACAAGAACGTGTGCAATTTTATAATTAAGGCTACTAGTTTTCCCTTTTTGCTGATTTTTAAATACTTATTGAAAACTATGTTTTATATAAGTATTTGTTTTTTTAATATGGATAAAAACGTATATTTGGTTATTTTTTTATAACCAATTACAAATACTGTCAGACATGACTGCGAGGCCAATGCTATGCTTGAAACAAGCATTGAAAATACAATAGGTCTCGCCTTTGATTTAGTTAAAGCCATTTGCTTTGCTAATGGTATTATATAGCAAAGCAAATGGCTTTAACTTAATGAAAGGCGGGACCTATTGCATTTTTAATGTTTGTTATGTCAGTTCCCCTTAAGCACTGTCACCCATTCTGGAAGTAAAGGTATGTCACAGGAGCTTCTTGCAGTTCTAAAAGCACGGTCAGAAATCCAATGGGCGCCAAGTGTATTTACGTGAACTGAATGAAGATACTGGCAGTCATTGTACAGGAACAGGGGATATGCTCAGTCATTCTACCAAAGCTAAAGGACGACGAGAGCAGTAAGTTCACAGATTAAAATAAGACATCAGAGACTCTATAGGCTCATACAAGGTGGCAACATTTTGGTAGGTGGATTTGTGGTTCTCAAGACAAGACGCAAGTATGATGTCAAAGGATTCAAAGGTCTGATTGTCAAATGTTGTAGAGGCACTGTTACATGAAGTCTCTGGGTCTCGCAGCCAAACCCCTGCATAAGCCCCCTTACCTGAGACTCTGCTTCTCCGCCCGGCCCAAGGTGGCTTCCCCCAGGTGGGCGCTCCCACAGAGGAGCACCAGGAAGAGCAGTGCACAGGCCCGGGATGGGCACATATCCTGGCTCATGGCAGAGGAGAGGGGGTAAGTCCTCGTCGCAGTGCGAGGGCAGCACATCCTCCTACTGTGTCTGTGCTGCTGTTCAGCAGGCTCTGCACCGGCCTCTCCGCTCCAGTGTGGGCCAGGTGAACAAGGAACGCATGTACAAAGCCCTGCCCGAGTGTTGGGATGGACCGAGCTAACCACAGGAGACACGTCTACCAACAGCATGATTCACGGCGGCGGCCATCTTGTACTGCTTGAAATATATATATATATATATATATATATATATATATATAATATCTACGAGCATCACTAAACCCAGTGAATTATTTCTCTTAAAGCAAAAGTATTATCGTTGACAAGCATTCTTATATTTTGTCAACAAAGATACAGATGCATGTTCTTCCAATCATTTCAGAGCGGATGCGATATACAAAACAAACAATTTTTATAATACCGTAATATTGACTATTGGTGAAATTAATATTTATTAATTCAATATTTGTTTTTGTCTTAGCTTTAGCCAATGCAGTTTAAGCTTGGCCTACATTGGACAGCCTCTTCCCATGCGCCACTGATGCATGTTATTGTCTGGTTCTAAGATGCATGGGCTCCGACACATTACTTTCCGAGAAAATAGATGGTTTTAACTGGCAGAGTGGTTATGGACACAAGTGTTGAATTCATCAGCCCCTCTCTCCTTCAAAACAGTCTTTGATAAGTGAACATACATCACATGTTCCCTTGTGAACACGGTTGACGTCCCTCAGGCCTTAGCCTAGAATGGATGTTGTTGCCAATGTCTAGGTTTTGGAGAGATAGTTAGGCACGGTCAACCCCATTGTATTTCTAAATACTTGTTTAAAGAACAGTTTGCAGAACACCACAGTTAACGTGGGCAGTTTTGATTTTTTCAATTTAATGGGTTGGATAATGCTTAGATGCTTTTACTTGTGTGGTTAAGAGATGAAAAACGTAGTTTTGGCAGATTGTCATTAAGTCAAGCTTGTGATTAAGCTAGGGTGAACTTACTGATCAGGCTCATGGCTTCTCGGTTATTTAAACAAGTTGGAGTAGTGGAGGAGCGGGTTTACAGCAGATTTACGGAATGCATACGAACGAGTAACAGTATTTATCTGCAATGAATTGCATCATGGTTGAGACTGGAAGAAAGAGAGAGATACGAAAGGAGAAGATGGAGTAGGTTGAAGCTTTTCATGGATCGCGAGTTATTAGCGTATTTTCCAACAAGTTGCCAGAAGTAATCGGTATTTGTGAGTAGCAAGTAAAGAAACTGTTGACAACGCCACGTTCGCTCTATGCAGTCCTTCAGCAGGATCTCCCTCCTCTGAATCGGGCACCAGAGGAGACAGTGGTTAAGCACATATCCAGTGAGGAAGGTTAAATTCGCAGTTACCTTTCTTCCAAGCAAAAGCTCAGTTTAATGTAAAGAATTGATGGCATTGCCATTTTAAATATGAATCTGAGTGAGAGAAAAGCCTCTCCCTTTGACGGTTTTCTTACTGTTTGGGGCTCATCAATTTACCTTATCTCATGGTCCTTGCAAGTGAGGTCACTTAAGAGTGTGGCTGTAGCATCCAGAGCGTCTGGTAGTGCTGTTGTTGAACACAGCCAAGTTAATTTTCTAAGTAGAGTAATCCTTTTTAGGTATTGGTTCTGACTGTGCATCTGTCAAACAGACCTATTGCTAACAATATACTTAGAGCGGACTCTGGGTCTGTCTCTTTTAACCATTGGCTTTCTTCCACCTGCCTCTTTCAACCATAGGCTGCAGACTTTGACAATCAATTCGTAGGTCAGCCCAGCAGAGTATTCTTCTCTCACCTTATGCTATTGACTGTTTAGGTGTATTTTTCTTCTCCATTCCACTCCACTGTCGACAGCCCCGGTCACTGCATCCTCTTCCCTCCAGTGTTAATACATTAAACACAAACCTAATGCCTTTGCCAGTTCTTGTTGCGCCTTTGAGGACACCTTATCTGTTTTGCCATCCCTGACTCCTTGTCTAGTCCAGGGAGGTTTCTCGAGCCTGTTTTCACACATATTATTTGCTAGTGAGGGAATCCTGTCTCCCCTGAAGTCCAACGGTACTTGCAGGCTTTGCATTGCTTCCCTGGAAGCTACCTGGAGCACTTTAAGAAAACAGGCAGGTGACCAGTCTCCTCCAGCAATGGTTGGGGCTGTGAGAGTTTGCACCCTCTTGGGGCAGGCTATGGATGCGGGTGATCCTCACAGCTTCTTGAGCTAGAGGAGCAGCCAGGCACCACGTTCAAAAGGTTAAAGAAAAGGCTTGCGCACAACTTGGTGATGTAAAAGGACTCTCACATAACTTCCCTCCTCGCTGCCCCCATCTGCCCCACATTTTTGGTCTCCCGTGGCATTGTAATCGTTATTCTTTTGAGATGATAGTCTGAAGAAACGGACGCAGTTCAACCTACGATGGAAAGTAAAGGCGAAAACACCGATTATATTGGAAGTGTCCTAAAGTCTCTATTTCCGATAATAATTTCATTCTTTTGCCAACACAGAGGCGATAGTGCCCTACACTGAAACGGAAAGGAACTCGAAAGTATTAATGCATGTCCCTGGAGATAAGTCAGGCCGCACAATGGCGTAGGATTGCTGTGGGGAACGCCTTCATCTATGCAGCGGGGGCGAATGAATGGGCGGCCATTACTGACTGGAACTCCCATTTAATCCTGCTCTAGTTCTTGGAGAGGCTGCCATTCATAAGACAGGCTCTTGTTTTATGCCCAGAGCAGTATTTAGGTTAGTGGGTCTGTCATTTCCTGCTGTTATTGCTGCATGAATGGATCTGCTGAGTCAGAAAGAGTTTCACCTGCACTGGAACGTGTGGGCGCCTTGTGCTCCTCCGAAGCGCTCCACTGTTAATGCACGCACAAGGCAGACCTAAGCATCCGCTGTGCACAAAAGAATACAAAAGTGGAAATTGCTTGTCCCAGAGTTTTCTTTTTCATTATTGTGTTGGATTAATGTGATTAAGTTAGCAATCTGTGTTGAGCTTACTTTGATAACGGACGGGAACGCATGGGCTCTCATTCTCAATAAGTGTCTTGTCCTGCAAATGGTAGAGGATATGAAAACAAGCGCGGTACCGCAAAGGCAGCCACGGGTTTATTTTCGCATTGAGCTTTCACTGTAAGTGAAAGTGCGATGCGAAGGGGGGCGCTAGAGGGCGCACTGCGGAATGGCCGCACTGTCGTGAGGCTCCCGCTGCCCGGAGCTATTATCCGCCTAGGGATCCTGATTACCATCGCTGCGCCCTGATCTGACCCCACAGATCTACTGGGATATCGACTGACTACCCACGGTCCAACTCCTGGGCCATTCGGAGGTTGCTGGCCGAAGTTACGAGGATCCCAAGTTTCTCCGACTTGCGCTCTGGAAGTCTGATGCCCTCTGGCCCGGCGTCATCGGGCATACCAGTCCGGGGCTCTGCACGTGGGGTGTAGGCCTTGCTCCGCCCCTCTCCACCGGGCCCGCTCGCTGGCCGGGCAAGCCGTTTGGCTCTTCCTTGCTGTCGGACTTATCTCTTGGATCCTACATCTGCCTGCCCGAATACCATTGCTCACGGGGGCGCAACGGATCTTCTTCTTATTTTCTGGGGGCTCGCCCCTTTGGACTGGAAGTGGAGACGGCCATCTTCTCGTCGTTGGGAGTGGCGGGGCGCGCTGGCCTGCTCGTCCCCCCACGATTCGAGCTTTTCTGGCCGTACCCTTTGTCCGACCTATATCCTGACTCCTATTTGCTTTGGTCCCCCATTGCATCATTAGCGCACCATTATGGGGAAGCCGGACACTAAACAATCCAAATTGTCCTTTGACTCTGGAGGGGCTAGGCGGGGGACGCGTTTGCTCCAGGAGGCCGGGACTTCGCGGTCCCCCCCCCCGAATGTCGCTGACAGTGTCCCGCATCCACCACCACCGGACTTTACCCAAATGATGCAGGAGATGAGGCAGGGGTTTGCCACGATAGTGGACAAAGTGGACAAGATATCGTCACGCATGGATGCGGTCGTCCAGAAGCTGGACGTGCATGAGGAGCGATTGACGGCGGCGGAACAGCGCATTTCGGACCATGATGACACGGCGGCCACCCATACCACCCAACTGGCGAGAATGGACAATATCTTGCGTGTCATTGCCGCTAAGAATGAGGAGTTGGAGGCGAGGAGTAGGCGCAACAACGTGCGCATTGTAGGTGTGCCGGAGTCCACGAATGTGGGCAAAATGGAGACTTATGTGGAGAGGCTACTGGTGGGCGCCATTGGGGCGGAAGTGTTCTCATCCCAGTTCATCGTTGAGAGAGCGCATCGGACACTGGGACCTCGGCCGGCCTCTGGGGCTGCACCGCGCCCCATCATTGCGCGCCTTTTGAACTATCGTGACCGAGACGCCGCCCTCCAGGCTGCCCGCACTAACAGGGCCCTTTCCTTCGAAGGGGTGTCTTTCGCCATGTACCCCGACTTCACGCCGATGGTGCAGGGCCAGCGTCGTAAGTTCCTGGGGGTGAAAAAGAAGCTTCGGGATCTACAGGTGGACTACGCCTTGCTGTACCCTGCTAAACTTAGAGTGACGCACCAGGCTAAACAACATTTTTTCACCAACCCACAGCATGCTGAGGATTTTGCGAAGCGCCTCCGGCGCGAGCGAGCAGCTGCGGATCGGGGAGGCGATCGAGACCCTGAGGATGAACATTCGGCGGCTGAGGAGGAGGTCGCTTGATTGTGGTGACTTTGGTCGTTGTCTCTCCTTTTACTGTTTTTTTTTGAGTATTCTGGACGGGTACCTGTTATATTGAGTTCTACTGCCTTCCTTCTCCGCATTTGCGGCCTAACTATTGCCCGCTTTTACTTTTGCTGGTGCGGGGGTCATGTCTTTATTGAGATGAGTGAGTGCGTTTTGTTTCTTGGGGTCGGTATGGCGCCGCAGGATGGTGCTATCTGGTGTCGCGCTCTGGGCACCCACCCCCCCGCGCTGCGCCTGGGGCCGTCTGACACCTGTTGGCGCGGACACTGGCGTGGCGTGAGGGAGTGGTGTCGTGCACCTCTGGAAGGTTCCCCGGAGGGTGTGCCCCATGTGTACCTTTGGTTTGGATTCTAGTCCTATGTTGTTTGACTGGATGTGTGTTGGGGAATGGGGGGGGGGGGGGGGGGTGGGGGTGCGTATGGCCTGATGGTTGGGGTGGTATCAGGTGGGTGGATGGGGCGGGAATGAAGCTGTCCATGTTTGTTTGCCCGGGACCCCTGGGTCGATATGAGAGGTGCTGCTGTTGTCTGGGTGCACAGGAGTGGTGTCGCGCCCGCTATCTAGGCTGGTCCGCTTCTTTATCTGGCGGAACTGATCCTGGGGTCCGTGCTCCCGTCCATCTTGGGCCCGAGTGCACCGGCCGCCATCTTAGGCTGCCACGTGACGGGGAGCGCTATGTAATGGGAACACGTGTGCGAGTTGCGGGTTGCGTAAGTTGGATTGGCGGCGTGCGGCGTGCAGTATGCTCTGAGTGCTTGTTGCATGGATGGTTTGGCTGGGGGGGGTTGTTGAAGTTTTGGTTGAATGGTTCGGAGATGGCTGGGGAATGTGTGGAGTGTATGTGGGGGGTTGTCCGCGCCCTAGGGTATGGACCTGTCGCTGGCTGTTGCTGGTAGTTGGATGCCCTGTATTTGGTTATTGGGTCCCATGGGGCCCTGAAACTGGGTAATGTCGACTGCTGTTATAGATCAGATATCGATTCTATCCTGGAATGTACGGGGACTTAATGATGCCAGGAAATGTCGTAGTGTGATCCAGTACCTGGACAGGCATGCTCTTCATGTTGCTCTCCTCCAGGAGACGCATCTGCGTCCCGCTCCTTCCCCCAACTTTGGCGGGAGGTGGGCTGCGGCCAGGGGGTTTGCTTCCTATTCTTCTTATGCTCGAGGGGTTGTCATCCTTGTTAAAAGATCGCTCGCATTTCAGGAACTGGGATTTGTGGGGGACCCTGAGGGGCGCTATGTGCTACTGTGGGGGCGGCTTGGGCAGAACACTGTACTGTTCGTTAATTGCTATGCTCCTAATGTCGATACGCCAATCTTTTTTGTCACTTTGTGGGGTCATGTTCTTGCTGTGGATGCCACTTACATTGTGTGGGGGGGTGATTTCAATTTTGCATTTCATGCCCAGTCGGACAGATCGGAGGGGAGTCCTCAGTATAATGTACAGGCTAGAGAAGTATTGCGTGGGATTGTGGAGGAGGCTGGGTTGGTCGACAGCTGGAGGTACGCCCACCCTGCCACCAAGGAGGGCACTCATTACACCACACATGCTCGTTCATGGGCGAGACTGGATTATGTGTTTCTCTCTAGAGGGTTGGCAGCTGGCCTACGGGAGGCTACACATCTGGCTCGGACGTATTCTGATCACTGTCCGGTGAAGGTTGTTCTATCCGTCCCCGGGCTGCATAGGCCGCGCCCACCTTGGCGTCTATTTCCGACTGCTTTGCTTGACCCGGTGTTCAAAGAGGAGCTTGGTGCAGAGGTAGAGGCGTTCTTCCCTAGAAACAAGGGCTCTGTGGACAGCGTCGAGGTCATATGGGAGGCGTTCAAGGTTACGATCCGGGGTGTCACTATTTCTAAAAGTTGTGGAGTACTTCGACTGATTGTTCGGACCCTCGAGAGCTTGGAGGCTGACTTGCGAGACTTAGAACGCAGGATGCAGGTTGACTCTGATCCCGATCTTCTGGCGCAGTTCCGTACTAAACTCTCCGAATACGAGGAGGAGGCTGCTAGAGAGGCTAAGCATAGGGGGAAATACTGGACGGCGAGGCGATACTGTGAAGGGGAGCGGCCCGGTAAGGTCCTCGCTGCCCTTACTAGACATCCAAGACATGGGTCGGACGTGTTGGAATTGGTGTCACCGGATGGCACTCGCTGTCGGGACACTTCGGAGATTCAGCGTACTTTTATTGACCATTATGCACACCTTTACATGACACAGCAGACGGGTGAGACTCGTTATGGCGGATTTCTTGATGAACTGGCACTTTGTTGGTTATCGGATGGTCATCGGGAGTTCTTAGGCAGGCCCCTAGAGGTGGAAGAGGTCAGGACTGCCATCATGTCTCTGTCTAATGGGAAGGCCGCCGGTCTGGATGGCCTTCCTGCTGAATTTTATAAGTGTTATGTGGACACCATGGCCCCTGTTCTCCGTGAGGTTTTTGAGGAGTCCCTGGAGGAGGGACGTCTGCCGGGTTCCATGCGGGAGGTCGCCATTACGTCGCTGCTTAAGCCGGGTAAGGATCCGCAGGATGTGGGCTCCTATAGACCCCTCTCATTGCTCAACTGCGATGTCAAAATTCTCGCGAAGGTTTTGGCAGTAAGACTAGCCGAGCTCATGCCCGTTATTGTATTGCCTGACCAGTCGGGATTTGTGCCCGGCCGTGCTACATCCCACAATCTTCGCACCTTGTTTTCGCTTGTGTCGACCATTGCTCCTACTGTCCCGGTTGCTGCTATCTTTCTTGATGCCACAAAGGCGTTTGACTCTGTTGAATGGGGCTATCTTATTGATGTTCTTTGTCGGATGGGTTTCCCCAGGATCTTCATCTCATGGGTTAAGCTCTTATATACCGATCCGATGGCGAGGGTAGTGGTGAATGGGGTGTTATCCCCCTCGTTCCCTCTTACGAGAGGGACCCGACAGGGATGCCCCCTCTCGCCCCTCTTGTTTGCTATAGCCATTGAGCCGCTGGCCTGTAGGATTCGTCAGTTTCACCAGCAGAGCGCCTTTAATTGTCTTCAGCGACAGGTCGGTATTTCGTTATACGCCGATGATGTTACGCTCTATGTCAAGGACCCTGAGAACAACCTTAATTCGCTCTTACGGGAGCTGGTTGCTTTTGGGGGTGTCTCCGGTGTCCATATCAACTGGCGGAAGTCTCAATTTTTCCCCCTCACTGCTGCTGTAGCTAGATTTCCCCTTGACTACCCTCTGGAATGGTGTGATTCGGAGTTGCGATATCTTGGCATTGTCGTGTCCTTGGACAGAGAAGAATCGATTCGACTTAATTATGGTGTGGCTATTACTAAACTTGCAGACGATGTCACCAGGTGGATGTCCTTGCCTCTCTCCATGGCCGGTAGGGTGTCCCTTATCAAGATGGTAGTTTTGCCTCGCTTTCTTTACCTCTTTCAAAACCTTCCGTATCATCCTGGTGCTTATTTCTTTCGCAGACTTCGTTCTGAGCTCACTCGGTTGTTCTGGGGGGGCAAGCAGCCACGGGTGGCTTGGGCTACCCTTACGTTGCCCTATGCTGATGGCGGTTTCGACGTCCCCGACTTTGAGCTTTATTATCTCAGCGCTCAGGCGCATTACGCTTATCACTGGATGCGCCCCACGCCGTTTATGCCCCAAATTGCTGCTGAACATTGGGTTGCCCACCCGCTCCCATTGGAGGGGATGGTTTTGGGCAAGGTGTCAGATGTGGAAACGCCTCGCACGACGGTGACGTGCACGGTGGATGCTTGGAAACGGGTGGCTCAATTGCTGGGCGTTTCCTTTCTTTATTCGCCGGCCTTGCCTCTGTCTTATCATCCTGATTTGTCGCTGTTGTTGGAAACGGGGTTTCAACGAATGTGTAGGCGGCTAGGTATCCTCACGTGGGGCGACTTGTTTCATGAAGGTGCCTTCCGTACGCAGGCTCATTTCTTCGGAGCGGCTGCTTGCTCCCCGCTGGAGCTGTTCTACTTTATCCGCTTGCGGCAGGGCATGCGTGCTCTGCTACCAGACTTCCCTTCGGAGCCTGGGGTTACCCTCCCCCTCCACGTGCTGTTGGTTTCAGATGGGCGACACCTGGTGTCGAAATTATACGGGGCTATTCGCAGACAGCGTTCGGTCCCGGCCAATCGGGTGCGCGAGCAGTGGGTTGCCGAGTTGGGTGCTCCTATTACCGACGAGCAATGGAAGTACTGCTGTGGGCTCACGGCCAATGTTTCCTCTAGTTGTCGCCTTAAAATTATCCACTACAAGTTTGTTCAGAGGTACTATTATACCCCGGCGAGGAAACTACGGTTTCATTTGGCGGAGGATGACAGGTGTGCTAGGTGTCGTGCGGAAGGCGCTGACTTCCTGCACTTGGCTTGGAGTTGTGTGGGGGTGTTAGAATATTGGACTCAGGTTCATGTAGCCCTGCAGATTATGGCGGAGGATGGGGTGGCATTTGACCCCTTAGTGATGTTGCTGGGCTACTCTAAGGACGTGCCTGCCTCTCACCGTAGGTTTGTTGACGTGGCCCTGCTGCTGGCTAAGCGCAGGGTTGCTTGTTGCTGGGGTCGTGGCAGGGTGCCGCGCTTTCAGGATTGGTTGACTGACCTCATATACTGTCAGGATCAATACAATATCTATTCTGACCTGATGCCTGTCAGATGCAGACCGAAGGACTTTTGGAGCCCGCTCCAGGTGTACCTCCTAACCAGAGCTGCGCAGGACTCTGATTCTGAACTCGGGGACCGTGAAGGGATTGGTTGATGGCAACATGGTGGGCTGGGATCTTCCAGTATCGGGGGAGAGGCTGAGCCGTCTCCTTGACATGCGAGCTGCTGGGGGCTGTAGTTCCCCTTACGACAAGTGTGGGGCTAGGAATTGAAATCGTATCCCTGTAGGGCACCTTTATTTTATGTGTCCCTTTTCTCTGAGTCTCCTTTGTTTTATTTGCTATACGCTAACAGAATGTGTCCATACTGTATTGTCTTATTAGCTTGCCTGAACATGCTGGATCGTTGCCCTCTAATTTGCACTGTACATTTCGATGTTGCTCCTTGTATTGCCTGGTATGCTGCCCCGTACTTGCTTGTATCTCATTTTTTGGCTCTGACGTACCATTGTAATGGCCATATGTGACTGTATGTATTGTGTATGCACTTCCCTTGACCCTGCTTGTCTCCAAATAAAGGTTTAAAAAAAAAAAAAAAAAAAAAGAAAGTGCGATGCGAAAATAAACACGCGGATGACTTTTCCAAAGACGAATGTGAAGAAAATAGTGCGTAGGGACTAATGAAGGAGAAAGTTTCAAGCCGCCGGTAACCGATCCAATCACGATAGGTGGGGTCAAAAGGATAAAAGGCGGCAACAAGGAGGGACTAAGAAGCCTTCTTTACAATCAAAAGCCAGCGTTTTCCATGGAAGATGACGCTACCCAATTAAAAAGATGGGCGAAGCTTCAACTCCGCCTCCGAGAGCTTCGGAATCTGGATTGATTCCAAGAAGCCCTCGTATGACGAGCAGCGCATGAGCGTCTTTCGCCAGGCCGAGACCTAAAAAAAAGAGAGAGAGAGAGAGAGAGAGAGATTGAGAGAAACACTTTTGTGGCTTAAGCAGAAGCAGATGTGCACAAGATTGAATCTAAAATCAAAGTGCCTAAAGAAAAGTAGTTCCCTAAATAGGATCAGTCAAAGGATAAGTTGTGAAATCAACATAGTAAAGAGGTCATATTGTAGGGCATTGTCAAACACAAAAGGAAGGAAAACTATTAAATAAGAAGCAAGTAAATGAGTGACAAAGACAACCAATAGTAAGCTATGGGTGTGCTACAAGTGCACTACCATTTTTGGGAGAAGTCTACAAGACACTTTCACCTGCAGACAGCTAAAAGCTATTGGGTCAATTTTGTAGATGGCAAAAAATGAAATGTTGTGACACCATAATTTAAACTTTGTGACCCCTCCACCTCCCCTTTACTTATCTCATACTTCCTCCTCCTATGATCACCAAAAAAACACTTTCTAGGCCCTTCCCTCTTCTAGCCCTCCACTATCCTTTTCAATCCAAATAACAAACTCACATGTCCACCACTCAAAATAATTTCACATCTCTCTATACTAATTACCCACTAATCCTCTTTGGGTTCCAGAGTAGCATGCCACTCGACGAAAAGCACTGACACCTTATCAGGGGTAGTAAGCACTATATAATTACAATACTATAAGGTGGAAAAACCAAATGGGCCACATTTGTTTGCACACTTGCTGCAGAGATCTGTGTGTGTAATCTGTGTCGCACGTTTGAGGCCCTGCGAGGCGGACTCAGCCTATTAACCCTACGGTGGACATACTGTATATTATAATAAAGTCCAATCTTTAAATAAAGAGTATTAATAATATTAATACTGATAAAAGCTGCTCCAGTGAATAAAACAGATTTAAGACCAGCTTGAAGTATTCAGTGCTGAAAGCCTCAGATGTGCTTTGTACTGTTCACATGCATTTATTTATTCCATCCATAGAGCCCTGTGCGACACCAGTAAAAGCTGGATTTACATTGATTACTTCATAAGTGCACAGATTGTGGAGTTAAAATGCTGATCTTGTGTGCTATGTAATGGTTTTCTAGTGATTTAAGCAGCACTCATTCTGCGCGTGGTAAATTCTTGCAGCACTTGTATGCAGGACACAGCAATATTGCCTCCTGGTGCATAACTGCAGGTGCTGGTTGGTCAAAAATGTCAAGGTATCCAAGGGCTTTAACATTTCATTAAGGCTCTGTATGCATTACATGACTGCAAAGCATACCCGTATGGCCCATGTTATTTCTGTACCATGACTAACCAACCTGGGAGAAGTTCGCGGAGTAGCACTACGTGGAACTCTGCGAAGTGCAAAAAAAGAAAAACTCTGCCGCACTATGCGTAGCTCTGCAGGTGGCGGAGTACAATAGAAAAATGCAGTTTGAGTTGATTGCACAGTGCAGGATACTTATCCGCACTGTGCAATAATTGCGAACTGCACCATGCATACGCAAGCAGTCCCTGCTTTTCTTTTCTGCCGCTCGAGTAGATTTTTACTATAGCGGCAGCTTTCTCAACGTGAACAGGCAGTTTCTCAACGTGAGCTGTCAGAAGCGTACGTGACCACTCGCAATGAGAAACCTGACCCCCCGCCGCGTTGAGAAATCTCGCAGAGATGTTGATTTTCCACGCACGCCAACTTATGTTGATGATCGCGAACGAGGAAAAATCTCGACGGGAGGTTGATTTTCCTCGTGGTCGCCAACTTGACATTGACGAACGCGGAGAAAAACTTTTCGGAGCTGCGCGTAACACGGAGTGCAGAAAATTCCAAAAGCGTAGCAGAGTTCACCACCCAGGGTTAACCATTACAGGCCTTTCCCTTGGTGCACTCCCTATGCTTCACTTTGTATTTGTGTTCTGCTGCAGACTCCTTACAGCCTGTGTACTCTAGTGCAGTGTTAGTGATGAAGGACACAATTGCAGGCTGGAGATGCCTCTGGGCTGTGAGTAACCAGGAGAGGCACGGGTCAGGTTTATCAGAACGTGTGAAATCTGAGGGCCAGAGGTGTGACAGGCACTTGTTTGTAACACCCCAATAGCTGGGGCCGTGTATTAATGGTGTACACAGGGGCTGGTTTGAGGCTCCCATTTTGGTACTCTAGCACCTGTCAAGCCCATAAAAAAATCTACGCAAAACCCCGATATCTCACTAGAGTACAGTTCACATGCCCCCACCAACCTGCACATAGATCCTGTCAATCACACAAAACACCCCGAGTGCCATAGCTTTCACCCAATCCATCTAAAGTGCCGCAAGGCAATGCACTTTATACTTAAGGAAACCACACAATACAATCATGACATGGGTTTTGCAAGTTTATTTTCTCATGTGTCGGAAGATGTCATACTTTAAACTATGGCTTGTTTCCATGGCTTCCATTTTATTTAATTTTGTTGGTGTATATTTTGTTTGAGACAATTGACAACCGAAGCCTTTAGTGGTTTATGAAGAATCCCTCAGAGGGCTGCCCTTTAATAACATGTATGACTGGTGCAGGATTCTTCATGGCAACCCCCAGCACAGTTAGTGATGCCAAGTGCTGCCTGGCATGGGAATGAGCCTATAACAGCTCCATTGCCATTTTAAAGCCGACAGGTCAAGCTGGAAACACAATCGACTTAACTCTAGCCTGTCATTTTGTATTTGCACCTATGAAATGTCCCTGAAGGTTCTTTTGGCATTTTTTGGCTTTGACCCCCTCCATCGGAAGCTTGCATCGTCTGCTCTCTGTGTCCTTTCATTGGGTGCCTCATCAACGCCTGCAGGTCTCCGTTTGTTGCCATATGGGACGCCTCTCCAGCTCCATTTGCACCCCTGGGGGACCACAAACCCCGCAAACTAAAGGTGCATGGTCTTTAAACTTTTAGGGGTACGATCAGTCCTATTTAGAGGAGGAATATCACTGCTGTTTTAAGTTTATCCGCCTCCCCCGGCTTGCTCTAACACACTCTGTGTTGATTTGTAGAGTGTCTAATGATGTACTGCTGCCCTCCATGTTACTCTGTCGTCTTAATACCTGCTGTTTGGTGTCTTACACTGCGTAAACAATAGTCATTAAATTCCCACTGTGAACATGAGACCAGCAGCGGGCTTTATTATATACATACATCTTAAGAACCAGGAAGTGATAATTTTTCCGGAAATCTGTAGGCAGGAGATCTGGTTTAGGGTTGTTTACGTTTTCAATTTCATTGTCATCCTATTCTGCATTTACAGCCTCTGTGTGGGTGATTCTCCTCACATCAGGGAAGTCTCCAGCCTGCAGCACCCACAACAGAGTGACGTTATGAACTATGAGCACCTGGCTATGAATAGCCACAAAGACAGTGACCAGGAAGTAGACAAAAGGGTGGTTTTACATAAAATACCCTTCCCATTCAGAACAACAGAGACTGCAGCCCCCATTACCTCCTCTAGTATACATCAAGTCACAGTGCTACAGGAAGACTAGACAGGAGCCACTCTTAGTAAAAAGATCTAATAGACAGGAGCCACTCTTAGTAAAAAAAGATCAAATAAAATTTCTTTAGGAGCCTATTCTCTTGTCCTTACTTCACTCGCCTCTGCTGATACACTTCTACTGTCTTGGAAAACAACACCACACTTTTACTGTACACAGGAACAGGCCAGGGGCTTTCAAAATGGAACCCACAGACCTCTCTACTTCGATTAAGCGTACAATAATACAATGGTTGCATACAAACACACACAGCATACACTTGGATAGGACTGGGTGACAGGGTATAAATCTGACTGCGCATTGGCAAGACAGCCTCAGCAGTGCCAAATAATTCCGTTTTAGTGAGTGAAGAAAACTTTTATTACTGAATATTGGAGGAAGCTTATTGAATGAGACTTTGTTTTTCTGCACCAACTCCCCCTGTGAAACATACAGATCCTGTAACAAAATTGTGATATACCAGCCTATGTTTAAAAGTGCTGCTTTAGGCTAGGCACACAGCAGGCTAGGGATCTTAATGTTCAAATATGCGTACACTTCGGATTTACATGTTTATGCGGTCTGCACTGGAAATGGGGCACTATTTATAATGTTATTTCTTTCTACAGTTTACATCCTCAGATTGCTGGCTATCTCAGAAAGCCTTGTCCCACTACACCCCCAAAAACCCAGCATGAAATCTGTACCTTTAATGACTTATGCTTGATTCCTCTCTTTTCTATTTCCAGAGCGACCCGCTTCACCTTTGATCCCCTGCATACCTTCTATTTCCGAGTATAGCCTCATCTCAGTCTCTTGTCGGTCTGCCTTAATCCTTTTTCTATAATTCTTCAATTGGCTAATAACACATTTCATAGATCACATCCTCTCATCTTCAAACCCCTATCACTTTAACCTTATATCACCCAAATTATGTCAACCAACCATTCACCTGAAACCACATAGCCTCACTAATGATCACACCTAACTGGTAATAATATAACGTATCACTAAGTAAATGGAGTAAATGCATTCATTTTTTTCTTGAGAGCACATAACTAATCGCAGTAACTACTAGATTACATTAAAACACATGCTATGTCCCTGCTCTTTTTTGCACTCCCTCTCTCTAGGGCTCTTTCTCTCGGCTATCAACTCATCCACGTGTGTCATTCCACGACTTTCCCCAACCTCCCCATTTTATCAGCTCCCCCCAGCCTCTTTTCTACCACATATGCCCCCTACCCCATGCCCCTCCCCCAATACCTTGGAACTGAGGTCGGGTTCGCCTCCCCCAGGCCCCTCCCCCTCGCCCTCCGAGCTACTGCCGTCCGAGGCCTCCTCTTCCGGACCGAAAATGTGGGCGGGCAGCTGGACTGCCGGAGACCCGGGGCGGAGGGCACCAGGTGAGGTCGCCGGAGAAGCCATCAGTCAGTAACACACAGCAACCCCGCGCGATAGCGCCACATCACCAGCACCCATGCGCAGTCACGCCCCCAGGGCGTGAGCATCCACGGAGGGGAGGGGTACTGCTCATAGCCGACCAATGGACAGCTGCGAAACTAATTTCTGAAAATGAGGCGTAGATCAACAGTAAGGAAATGCCTCCTATGTTCAGCCATCATGGATTGGGGAATCTGCTTCAATTTGACATGGCATCATATGCAATGAGTGAAGACTTTAAAACGAGGCGTGGGACAAATACAGCGTGGGCTGGCTCTCGTAC
This sequence comes from Lissotriton vulgaris, assembly GCF_964263255.1. Lineage (NCBI taxonomy): Eukaryota > Metazoa > Chordata > Amphibia > Caudata > Salamandridae > Lissotriton > Lissotriton vulgaris. The sequence continues at coordinate 1,080,142,052 of NC_141685.1, read as the reverse complement.
TACAGTAGCAAATCTCGTTCAAGCGATGCGGGGCAGTTTACTTACCTGATGAAATATGCAAGCAATAGAGTGAGGACTTTTGCAAATAGAGCGTGGGCGGGCTTTCGTACTACAGTAGCACTCTCGTCCAAGCAGTTTGCTTACCTGATGAAATAAGCAGGCAATAGAGCGAAGACGAAAGTCGAAGTCATGGACATAATAATAATTGCTTTCAGTACCAACAAGCATTGGAAAACCATAAGGTCTCGAATTCCAACGATTTGGAGCTATTGGCATTGTAAATGAAAATGCCTTCTATTTATGTTTTGGGTTTTAAAACATAAATACAAGGCACTGTTATTTGCAATTTTCATAGCTTAAAAAATGCAATGAACCTCTTCATCTATACCAACAGAAAGGGCGCTTCAGATATACCAGGTCAAAGAGCAAACACCCCGACTGGCGCAGATGAAAGAGATAACTGTAAAGAATTACTCCTCCGTGTGTGTAAAGAATTCCTTTAATAAATATGAGCCAACACGCATGCTCCTACAAGCGTCGGAGCTGAGCTGCAGTCAGCTTGGCGATAGGCTGGGAACTGTCACTTCTGACAGTTAACAGCTGATGACCTCATTGCTGGTACGGTGTCCTCGCAGGGAAACTGGCAAGCACAAAAGGTAAGGTGTCCCGTGGTGGACACAAGTATTCTAATCACAACACATCCCCCTCCTTTAGGGAGAACTGAACCGAACAAGAAACAAGAAGGAGCATAAGGCTCAACTATCCACATACATAGTCTTTAAGTTTAGCAGGCGGCCCCAAAAGTCTGCCAGCCCTGTTTCTGTCCATTGGTTGTGCATGGTAACACACCGGAATGGAAGGTAACTTGCGCCTACCAGTCTGGATGGAACGGTCGAACGGTCCTCTGGTTGAGTTTCTCCGTGCACACAGCTATCATTTCCTTAGCTTGTGGTTGTAGGAAGTTCGATGTCAGATTCAGTGTCAGTAAAGTACTGTTTTGCCGGACTTCCATTCTGCGTCCCAGACTGCTCTTCAGTGACATCAAAATCTGTGTTGTCCTCTGACTCGTCTAAAGGGTGTATGTGAGCAGACAGTGCTGAGAAATGACAGACCTTTCCATCAGTCAGGCACGCAGAATTGCAGTACACTTCACGAACCATAAGGGGTTTGGTGTATCTTTCTTGACCCTTGCCAACGTGTCCACTTCATTTTACCTTTACCACGTCTCCTTTTTTGATTGCCACATCCTTGCATCCGTGTTTGTTGTCATAGTTACTCTTGCTCCTAGATTGTGTTTGAGTTAGTCTCTCTTTCACCATCTTTGAAGACCAGAATCTACTCTGCGGGCAGCCTTAACCCAACCCACATTGTCCTTTGTGAGTGGAGTCCGTCCGTGCATGATTTCGAAAGGGCTGTGACCTGTAGACAGACTCACATGGTGTTATCCTGTAGGCCCACACTGTTTTCATTATTTCTTTTTCCCAGTTAAGTTGGTTAGAGTTGGCTATCTGAATGATACCTATGAGGACACTATTAAATCTTTCTACGGCTCCATTGCCAGCAGGGTGGTAGAGTGAAGTTGTTTTGTGCTCGATGTTATGCCTAACCATGTATTCTTTAAACATTTCGAAGGTGAATTGTACCCTGTTGTCACTCACTACTCGTTTTGGTAGTCCTTCGCGTGTGAAGGTGTCCTCTAAGAATTGAACCACATGCTGTGAGTCGGCCTTCTTTGTGATTCTTACTTCAGGCCACTTGGTATAGTGGTCAATAATGACTATTATGTATTGTTGTTCATTGTCATTGAGTATTGGTCCCATTATGTCAATACCAATTCTTTCCCATGGCATGGATGGACATTGTAGTGGATGCAGAGGTGGTTTAAAAGTTACTTGTGCCTTGTCAGAATCCATGCACAACTTACAACATCTGACCTTTCATTCTACATCCAGGCTGACACCTGGCCACCAATACATGTTTTTCACTCTGCCTTTGCTTTTGGCGATGCCGAGGTGTCCCTCATGACATATTTCCAAAATTTTCTCCCTGATAACTGTCGGTGGTACATATCTTCTGCTTCTCATAAGTAGTCCATCTTCCATTGATAATTCGTTTTTAACTTCCCAGAAGAGTCTGGCTTTCTCACTTAACTTGTTTTTGCTAGACCATCCTTCCTTGATCATTTGTATTATTAATCTAATGACTTTGTCCTTGTCCTGTTCTTTCAACCATTCTTTCTTCGTTATGCCGCTAGAGCACTCCCACAAATTCGCTATGCACGAATCATCCATTTCGTTTGTCTCAGCGTTACGTTTTGATTCCAGTGGCATTCTACTTAAAAAGTCTGCTACCACATTCTTTACACCTGGAACATATTGAATGTCATACATGTAATCGAACAGGCGCATTGAAATTCTTGCAAGGCGTGGAGGAGCTGTGTGTAGACCTTTCGTGGTAAGCACCTTCGTCAAGGGTTTGTGGTCCGTGCAAAGGTGTACTTTCCTACCCCAGATGTACTGTCGAAAGTGCTCGAGAGCCCAGACACAGGCTAACGCCTCCCGTTCAATTGCCGAAAATGTTTCTTCTGCTGATGTTAGAGATCGTGACGCAAATGCTATCGTGTACTCGGCTCCTTTAGCATCTTTTTGCGTTACTACGGCTCCAATGTCTTTGTTACTTGCATCAGTTGTCACTTAGTTTTGGAGAGTGGGATCAAATCCCTGTTAAGGTAGCGTTTTGCACATCTCCCGTTTTAGATCTTGAAAGGTTTGTTCACATTCCTCAGTCCATTTGAATGTGTTTTTTAGTTTCAATTGCTGTCTCAATGCATACGTTTTCGTGGCAAAATTCCTGATGAACTTTGCGTAGTACTCCACCAATCCAAGAAATGATCTTAATTCGTCTTTGTTGATGGGTACTGCTGAGTCCTTTATGGCTTGAATTAGATTGTTTTTTGGACTGAAACCTTCACCTGTTATCTGATGGCCCAGATAGCTGACAGAATTGCATGCGAATTAGCATTTTGAATGCTCTGCTGTTAATCCTTTTATATTCAAAATGTCTAGGACTTGCTCCACTCGATTGTCATGTTCCTCTCTTGTCTTTCCCATTACCAGGATATCATCCTGGAACAACAATATTCCTGTGACTCCTTCAAATATGTTATCCATTAATCTTTGGAACATTGCAGCTGTAGAGGCTAACCCAAATGGAACGCGGGTGAATCTAAAACATCTGAACGGTGTTACAAAGGTGGTTAAAGCCTTGCTCTCACGGTGCAGTTGCACTTGATGGTATGCTGATTTTAAGTCGATTGTGGTAAACCACTTGACTCCCTTGGTGGTGGACAGCATCTCATTTATGTTGGGAAGTGGGTACTGTTCCACTACAATGTTTTGGTTCAAGTCTCGAAGGTCTATGCAGAGTCTAAGTTTTCCGTTGGGGCGTTTTGCTACGACGAGAGGTGCAACCCACTCCGATGCCTCTACCTTCTCTATTATTCCGTTAATTAGTAATTGGTCCAGTTGATTCCTTACCTCATCCCTTATTGCAAAAGGTATGTTTCTTGCTTTGTGCACTGTGGTTGTGGTGATGGGTTTCAATTTTATTTTATGCTGGTATCCTTTTAGTACCCCCACATTACCACTGAAAACCTTGGGTTATTTTGCTAGTGTTTGACTAGCATAGTTGTCCGTGTCAGATAGACTCAGCGCAGGCTCATTGCTGTTTGGATCCAGCTTGATTCCCAGACTTCCTTGGTACATCCATCCGAGTACGGATGGTCCTACCTTTGAAACATAGAGCTTACATTCGGCTTCTCTACCTTTGTATATAAACTTTAAACTTCTGTAACCGCATACTTCTATTGATTTACAATTTAATGATTTTATTGCAATGTCTGGTTTATAAAGTCTCTCTCCTATTTTCCCTTTGAATTTTGCTTCCCAGAACTTCTCGTTTACGATGGTATAAGGTGAGCCCGAATCTGCCACTATGTTTATTTCCACTCCTCCAATTGTCATGGTACATACCGGTTTCCTAGTCTTGGCCTTTAATTTGGTTTCACTGTCTTTTTCTTGTTCATCGTCTATGTTGAGAATGTACATGTTGATGTCTTCATCATCTTCATCATCACACTCTTCATCTTCGTCTCCTACTGCTTTCACACGTTGAAGTCTCTTCCTATTGCATGCTTTGTTAAAATGTCCAATTAGACCACAAAAAGTGCATTTAGCTTCACGGGCAGGGCACTTAAAGTCATACGCCATGTGAGCAGTGCTTAAGCATTGGTAACAATATCTCCTACCCCTTGTCTCATTCCTCCTATAAGTTTGTGTGGAATCTTTCGTTTTCACATTCTGCTTACTGACCTTCCAACTCTTTTGATCAGACACGTTGCTTACGTTCTCACCTTCCTTCTTTACTTTGTCTTCTTTTAGCACCACTTTTCCGCATCGTCCCGTGAGTTCGGCCTTCCTGGCTATATCTATTATGTTCTGCAGAGGGTACTCACCCTTAGCCCATAAATTATCTTGAATGCGTTCGTTTGACCCTTGCATTAAAATTTGATCCCTTATTAATTCATCATGAAGGTGTCCAAAACGATAGTTTATTGCTAGGCCTTTCAGAGCAGATACATAGTTGTATATTGACTCTTCCTTTCCTTGTTTCCTATGAAAGAACGTATATCTGTCTACTCCAACACAAACCGTTGGTTTGTAATATGTATTTAAATCATCGATAGCGTTCAAGAATGCATCACCTTCATTTTCTCCTCTTATTTTCTTGTTTATAGAATTATAAACTTTTATTCCTCCTGCTTCTAGGTTGTGCATTAGCATTTTGTACTTCTTTTCAGGTTTTATTTCTGCATCTTCTTCCCGAGTGGAAATGTAGTTGAGGAAATGTTCCCTCCACTCTTCCCACTTTAACACTGGTTCACTGCCTGCACGCAGAAATGACTCAGGGGGTGAAAGGTTCCAGATACAGCCGGTTGCCATGTCACTCATTTGTGTTCTTCACTTATAAACAGTTCTTGTTGGAATAATGACTTTGTCTTATTTGCAATGTGCTATGCTTATGACCCCTGAAAGTGTTCTTTGTATACGTTTAATTTTGCATAGATGTCATATTTTTTTTCCTAAAATTGACAAATGTACACTGCATCAACCTTTAAATATATTATTTTTTTCATAGATAGTTTATTTCCATCTAGTCCTCGGTTAGCGCAGACTCGCAGAGCTTTTTCTTTTGATGTACTGACGAGCGCTCAGTTCGCGTCGTCCTTGACGTGTGGATTACTTCCTGGTTGTTTTTTTGTTGTTGCCTGGCCCGCTGTTTCCAAATGCGTATTTATTTCCCCCAAAATGGCCACCGACGTCGGTCACATGTGACGCAATGACGTGGAAGCCGGCTTGCACTGACACAACTGTCCCGGATGCCGTTGATGAATGACGGTTGGGATGCACCGTCGCAGTTTTCAGGTTTTTATTTCTTTCTTTACGTGCCTCACATTCCACAATCAGTACCAAGATCCGTCAGTACAGCGGTCAGTATGCGCAATTTAGTCACAAACAGACGTCGATTATTTTTGCAGTCGAATTGAGTCAGTTACACTCTTTCTTCACACAAATTTCCTTTACGTAGTAGCAAGTCTCTCACAATTCGTCCAGGTTTCTTGTAAAATTGCCACACACGTATATGCTCAGTTCCTGTCAGTTTTTTTCAAATTACTCACTCACCATAATGGCAGGTTTTTTTCATATTATATTTTCGATCGCCAAATATCTTTTTTTTACTTTCTTCGGAGTCCCAGCTTCTTTGTTCTTTGTTATTATTTTTTTTCCTTGTTCCTTATGAACTCCGATTGCAGCACAATGACGAGTAGCGCAGTCAATCTCAAGTTTTTTTTTTCTCCTTATCCTGTTTCCTTATTATTTTCCGTGGGTCCTGTGTTGGCTCGTCATCGCCGGTATTGTAAAGAATTACTCCTCCGTGTGTGTAAAGAATTTCTTTAATAAATATGAGCCAACACGCATGCTCCTACAAGCGTCGGAGCTGAGCTGCAGTCAGCTTGGCGATCAGCTGGGAACTGTCACTTCTGACAGTTAACAGCTGCTGGTACGGTGTCCTGGCAGGGACACTGGCAAGCACAACAGGTAAGGTGTCCCGTGGTGGACACAAGTATTCTAATCACAACAATAACCCAATTATATAATCTGGTCCTCCATTGCTATATAAACTTAGTGTCCCTGAACAGCGTGAAAGGATTGTAGTGTGGAGTTTTGGGGCTGCTGTGATGATAAAACCCATATTTCCCAGGAATTTTTAAACCACTGTATTTTTTGAACCCAGGAATATAATACGAGCCAGCAAGAAAGAGAGAGAGAGTGTGTGTGTGTAGATAGATGTTAACTATCTTTGTGTATGTTTGTGAACTTTGTTTTTGCATGAATTATTATATTTACTATCATGTTACCATTAAATAGAACAATTAATGCAATCCTTTTCTATTCATTTTTCTAATGTGAATTTAGGAGCTTTAGGTAAACAAATGCCAAGGGTGATTGTCTGCTTTGTAGAAAGTGTGTTCTAATACACTAATGTCTGAGAAAATAGGATGAAAAGGGGTTTTTCACCTCCCACAGCCCCAACGCGTCGAGCATCTATTGACAATGTTAATGAAGGGGTTCCTGCACCACCTTATTAGCAATAAATCTCCACCATTCTTTGTTGGTTAAAAGCATTATGATCATCATTATTATCATTACTGGAGCCATTATTCTTGTGTTCCCATCAGCGTAGATTTATGATAATCCCGACATCACGGCAGAGTTAAAGAAGGTGTAAATGAGTGAAGAATGGCTGCTTTCACATTTAAATGACTCAACATTTCCCAAATAAGAAATGGCCATGGTAATTAAAGGAGGTGATTTCAGAAGCACTACTATGAAGTGTCTAATTACTCACATATGCAATTACCTCGTAAAAAAAAGACAATATTTTTCTTTTGCACCGCAGGAGGGTTCGGGAAATACCGCCTTGTGAGAAAAGACGTGCCTCGAAATATGCACACCACGAAAAATAAGCATACACTTTTTTTATTTCTAAGAATCCATTTCGCAGGAAAACATCACTGATGAACGAGGGGGGAGAAAAGCAGCAGCGCTACAGTCTGAACCATTCTTGACCTGAGATCGTGGCTTTAGCAAAGCAGTGGGTGTTGTTCAATTGTCAATTGTTGTTTTTCTTGAAATGTATTGTCTTGTACTTTAACTGCATCACAAGCAAGTGGGCTTTTGCGCAATAAGTACATTAACGTGATGTTTACAGTATTGAGGTAATTCAAAATGGACAAAATAGATAATTTATCTGACACACGTAAACAGTTTTTTTGTGAAAAACGCAACTGTAAATAAACACTAAAATCCCTCATAAACGAAAGTATTTATACGGATAAACCATAAAAATAATTTGTTTCTCTCCTTGCTTGATACTGTGCCTAGATTTTCGACAAATGTCCGTGAACTGGTTGCAAACCTTTGCAGCATTCTTTTAAAAATTGGACGTAGTCACAGCCTGCGAGGCCACTGATAGGAAATATGTTTGTTCAGTTTACCCTTCGAAATAAAGCATGCAGCCTGCGAGGCACAGCGCATTATACTTGGAGAAAAGGCAACATCCAACCATAATCTATATTGGAGACGGTGTTGCCGCAGCATTGAATTACAAGCAGCTCCCCTTGACACAACACTCTGTATTTATCCCTTAAAGGGCACACGCTGCTCTGCCCTTTTTTGTCTTCCCCGTGCCCTTTCGTGGCAAAAAATGGAGACATCTGGAGACATCATCTTGCCCAGAGAACAGGCTTTGAGTATTTCTGAAGGCCTCTTGACAAATAGGCAGGCAGGCCCTGCCACGCATCGGTGGTTGCCTTCATTGCTACCCGGTTTGTTTACATAAGGTGCAGCAGCATTTTCGCGGATTAAACAAATTACAAGCGAAGATACATTTATAATCCGCCAAACCGGTAGGCAGTTAAAAAAAAAAAGAGCAACCGAGTATTGTTCTAGCAGCCCGAGCTTTCCTCCGAGAACAGCGAGGCACATAAAAGAGAACAAGCACGGCCGAAGCGTATCGCGCTTGTTTGTCAAAATAATTAATTAAATACACAGGCATGTCCGAAGTGGAACACCCTGATTAGCATAATTAGTGACGTCAAAAGACGCACACCAATAAAAATTACAGCAGGAGCCGAAAGTCAACTTCGCAAACCGTATTGATTCAAGAAGCTTCGCATGGAGAGTGCAGCGCATGCGCTGCTAACGCCAGGCGAGACCTAAAAAGGAAGCCTTTCAGACATCAAAGAAAGACTCCACAATTTACTAGTAGGAAAACAGAAGAAAGATCTCAAATTGCTCAGGGGTGGCCTCTAAAACTGCCAATTGTCTTGCTCGACAGATGGTATCCCCATCAACCTGTTTGCTGGCTTGTGAATGACGGCAAATTCTCGTATTTGTTAACGTGATCTTAATATAGTGCAAGAATCCTAAACTGGTTTAGGAGAATGATACAGCAGGATTGCAAAGAGGGCAGCCCAATTCAACTTTATGGAGGCGTGATGTTTGTTAAGAAGGTAAAAATTGTATTTTTTGGTTTGCAGACATTCTAAAGTGATTTCATACCTCTTGTCAGGTCCCAACGCACTTTGCAGACCACAGTTAATGGTTATGTTTCTATGACAGGACTGGAAGCTTCATAATATGCAGTCTCCTCCTTACTTTTTATTCTCAACAGCCATATAATATTATACCTGCGTCCTACATCCTCATCCTAGTAACTAAACAAGAGGTGATCCCCACCTATGACATGAGAAAGAACAGACAATTCCAAAAATGGAAACCAATTGACTGCAAGGGGATTGAGGCAATAAAAGACCGCACTTACCCTAACAGTAGGGACAGTTAAATGCTTACTATGGTGCACAGAACCAGAACTTCAACCCCCTACCAACTTCCAAAGGGAGAATCTCCCAAATTTAAATCGCTCTACAGTGTTTAAGCACCCTAGGATACGTAAATCATATCACTTGTGATAAATAAGAGTTCAGCAAAACGTTTTCAAGTAGTTAGCACACACAATACATGTTTTTTACAGTACATACTATCCATTAGACATATATTAAGTTTAAGAATTCTTTATTCATTTTCTTCCTTTGACAATTAATTCAGAACCACAGCCAACGCGTTTCATCCTTGCGGACTTCTTCAGGAATCTAATCAAATCTCTTCTTAAAAATGGGTAGAATATTCTGTTGCATCTATCGTTTTGTACGTAATTTGTTTGTGAAACCAGCTGATGCCATTCTCTCAGTTGGGGAGTGTGACTCAGTGATTACTGTATCAAGTCAATAGTTCAGAAATCTTCTGAATAGTATCATAGTAATGAAGGATACGTTCCAATATTTCTGCTCGCATAGTGTCCTGTGGTGTTGTTTGAAGTGAAATAAAAGCGTATCCTAGGGTGCTGAACCACTGTAGACTGAGACAGTTAAAAAATGGCTCCACTTACTCTTACCCCGATATGGCTAATCCGATCAATTGCATTTCCAGTTTTTTCTCATGTTCTGACTAGGACGAAAATATGAAGTTGAGGTCCTTGCTGGGCTCGAAACCCCTCCCCCCCATGGTGGCCATAGGTTTCTTCTGGGAGAGGCTAATAGGGTTAGTGGTCAGGAGAGCGGCATGAATAAAAAAATTCATGCTGGCGCATCAAGAATTTTAAATTCTATTAAGGACAAGGATTATGCTTCTATTTCTTTACTATTAAAATAAAGCAGCCTATAAAAACAATCAAAGCTTCAAACTACATATCCAATGATGCCTGAGCCCAATGTCTCTACCGATCAGAGGGTTCCAGTCCCCATATATATATACATATACTCCTGAAACGTATATCCGTCCTTTTTCTTTGCAAACATCGAACAACTTCAACCATCTACTAGCGACCTGTCTTCCACATGGGTACCAGGAATCAACTGCAACTTCACCCCAGCAGGCTCATCCAGACATGACACCTCCGAGGCATACTTTTGAACGTGAACCTATCAGATGCATCTCCAACCATATATGTCTCTAAGCGTCTACGCTGATTTCTCATCTGCATTTGTGGATAAGAGAAAAAAATCGAAACACTTTGCCTTTTCAGAGGAAACGGAATCCACAGAGTGGGTTAGACAACATCATATGAAATGTGTAACCATTACGGTAATAATACCAGGAAGATGATCTACAAATACTCAGTATCAAATATAACATCGGGTGGGATAATCTTTGCTTCCATGTCCTTAATAGAATTCAAAATTCTTGACATACGAAAAAATGTTTTATTCTCTGTCAGGACAAGAGGCTTTGAATTATGCTAGTTTAAAGCTGTGCCGCCACTAATGAAGCAACATCTACAATCGTCTTTTGATGAAATACCTTAAGTATTGAATTAGACACCCAATCTGCAGCTGCCATTATGTCCTACAACCGAGAACCAGTGGAAAAAGCTTTAGATGCCATAGCACCTCGGACTGAATTGGCCTCAAAAGAGGTCACATCAATACCCACTTCAGCTATGTGACCCAAAGAGCCAAAGTTGCTGAAGTCACCGGACGAAAAGACTTTTGTAAGGAAATAAGCAATTGACCTCCAGGGTCTCTTTTAATTATGCAAGTACAATCTTCATATGCCTTAAGGCACTTTGCCACACACAAACTCTGATTATTCAAAAAAGCCAGATACAACACACAATGTGAATCAGTCTTAGTGTGTTTGGTTATCTAAAAAGAAACCCCAGTAGGAGCGACCCTTGACACTTATACAGGCAGGTCACTCCCCACACCGCAACAGCACCACCTGTTTGCCCATGTCTCCCAGCTCGCTGCTGCTGCCATGACGCAAGTTTGAGGCCCTCATCGACCCGCAGGCTACCACCTGCGCCTCATCCCTGGTGGCCAGTGGTAGGCCGTAGGTTTGCTTAACTGTAATTGTATTGATTTTTGGTTGTACTGTTTATTTGTTTTCGTTTCTCTTTCCTCCTTTTTGGGTCTCGCCTGAGCCAATACGCTTGCGCATTGCTCCGGCAAGATTATAGTAAGGGGAAAAGAACAGTCTACCAAAACGGCGGATTAGACACAGTTCATGTGATCAATGCGCTTGCACAGCGCCAGCCACGTCACACACCACCATTTGTCTGTGCCTCGCATCAGACTTCAAAGGCTGCCGCTCCCTCCCCCAATCAGACTTCAAAGGCTGCCGCACACCCGCCCCTGCATCAGACTTCAAAGGAATGCGCTCCCGCTCCCCCGCCTCCCCCCGCCACAGCAATGCCGAGAGCTTGTTTTGCTTGCTACTCCTTGCCCTCTGGTCTCCGCCTGGTCTCTCGTGTGCTTGCATCTTCCTTCCTTGGCCCTGGGTGTTTTCCGTGTTCTCCCATTCAGTGTCTTCTCGACCCTGTACTTGTTTGCTGTCCAAACCCCACCCCTCGCTGCCTCTATCATTATACACTCTCCCTGTGTTTTCCTGTTTCCCCTTGCTTTTTAACGGCTCCATCATTCTGTGCTTTGATAAACTGAACGCGCTTTGTAGCACTCAACCTTGCGTGTTTTTAGCTTCAGTCTCTGTTCTGCTGCACCACATCACTCAGGGACACCACCACATCACTCAGGGGCACCATCACATCACTCAGGGACTCCACCACATCACTCAGGGACACCACCACATCACTCAGGGTCACCACCAGATCACTCAGGGGCACCACTACATGACTCAGGGACAACACCACATCACTCAGGGACACCACCACTTCACTCAGGAACACCACCACATCACTCAGGGGCACCACTACATCACTCAGGGACACTACCACATCACTCACAGACACCACCACATCACTCAGGGACACCACCACATCACTAAGGGGTACCACTCAGGGGCACCACCACATCACTCAGGGACACCACAACATCACGCAGGGACACCACCACATCACTCTGGGACACCACCACATCACTCTGGGACACCACCACATCACTCAGGAACACCACCACATCACCCAGGGACACCACCACATCACTCAGGAACACCACCACATCACTCAGGTACATCTAAGCGGGAGTAGGAGTGGTGGACGTGGGAGAAGAAGGTGTAATCCCGGGTCTGCGGGTGCAGGAAGCACCAGCTATCAATCAGTCCCAATTCACCCTCCTGACGCTGCGATTCGGCGGAGAAGACCCCAGCCCCCGCCCTCTGTGCTGTGGAACTATCCAGGTCCTTGTCCCACACCATGTTGAAATCCCCCATTAAGAACAAGTGCCCTTCCAGAAAGTCCCCTATCCTATCCAACAATCCCTGAAGAAAGCTATTCTGTCCGGCATTGGGAACATACACCACCACAAAAGTGCACAATCGGCCATACAACGCCCCTTTCACCATCAGCCAACGACCATCCTTATCACTACACACCCCTATAGGCTGGAAATGAAGGGACGCCCTAAAGAGAAGAGTTACACCCCTGTGTTTGGTGGAGGCAGAGGACCTGTAGATGAGAGGAAAGTGCCTGTGCCAGAGCCGCAGCTTGTCTCTTCTAGCCAGGTGGGTCTCCTGGAGGCCTACCACATCCAGATGATGGTCAGACAAATATTTCTACACTTTCTGGCGCTTCTGTGGGGAGTTGAGTCCTTTCACATTCCAAGTGCCGATACTAAGAGGCATGAGGTGTCAATAGGCCCCAACGCTGTACACTTGGTAAGATGACTTGACGTTGTGTCCCCCCCCCCCGGGTGAACAGGCGACCTCCCAAAATCATCCACCTCCCTGAGCCCTCCCCTCGGTCTCCCTTCTGCCCTCCCGACCTCCAGACCCAAGCTCCAAAGGCAATCAAAGACCAACCGTATAGCAGTAGGATGAGGGCCCCAGTCACAACAAGGATCATTGACAGCAACTGCCCCCGAAGATTGCCTCCCATGGCCCATAATTTGTTTCGCCTATGAGGACCACACATTCCACAATCATCCATAGGTCGCCACCACCCCCCTGCCCACCCCCCATACCCCCAACTACCCCCGTGCAATCCACCCCCACAATCCCCCAACCCCCACCCCCCCCCAACAAACCAGCAAACCAAAAAGAATACTTAAAATTCCCAGATTGGTGCAGATCACAGAACAGTCACTGGGAAGGGGATGGGAGACCCCTGATGGGACTCCCAAGGCCTCAGTCCCGGGTGTCTTCTCACAAAGTATAACCATACCCACGGTACCTGGGGGCACAGGCCCCTCCGGCGCCGTCTGGCCATCGGCCCGCAAATCAGGCCGCCCCGGAGCTCTGCTGCGAAGACACCAATGTCGCTGAAGCAACGGAGGCCACTGCGTCCCCCCTCTCCTGCAAGCTAGTTGCGCGGTCAGGCCGTCCACGATCTGACTCCGACCCCACTCTGTGCTAAGAGGAGGATCGTCGCCGCCTCCTCGACGAAGGGCTGCCAGCCCCTGAAGCTGGTGTCCTGTCCTCGATGCCCAGAAGTTCTTTCGCCACCTGGAGAGAGCGGATCTGCGCCAGTTTATTTTGCCACCGGAAGACTATGCGGAAGGGATGGCCCCACGAGTTGGGAATGTTGTGGTCTCTCAAAAAGGCCGTCACCGGTCTAAACTCCCACCGCTTCTGAAGGGTTGTTGCCGCCAAGTCCTGATAAAGCTGAGGGCGGTGCTCACAGAACTGCAGAGTTGGAATATCCCGTGCCTTCCTGAGGACACTCTCCTTCAGCTGAAAATCATGCACGCAGACTAGTATATCAGGGGGCGGCACTCCACCCCGCCGTGGTAGACCAACTCTGTGGACTCTGTCCATCCTGATCTCATGCAAATCCTCCTCACCCAGGACCTGCAGGAAAAGCGCTTGCACATATCCACGTAGGTCGCCCGCTTCGCCATCCCACGGCACCGCCCGTATGCGGATGTTGTTCCTACGGGAACGGTTCTCCAGATCTTCCGCGTGGGACTGTAGGTCCAAGTTCTGCTCTGTGAGCCTAAGCACGTCCTGCTGCAATTGGTGGACATCATTCGCCATGCTGAGATCATGATCCTCTAAAGTGGCCACTCGCTCCCCGATTCCGTCCACGTCCCTACGCACCTCGCGGAGATCAGACGTCAGTTGCGCTTGAAGGTCAGAGATATCCTCCTTTATAGACTTAAAAAGATCTGTCATGAAAGCCTTGGTGACAGGGGCTTCATCATCAGACTTCCTAGGTGAGGCGCTAGAGCCAGGGGATGCCGGCTGTTGGGTGCTCTTGGGTTTTTCCGTCCTTGCCGGGCTTCCCTTTACGCGACACGATGGACATCGCGGCCCCCCTCGTCCGTCTGGAAGACACTGCGGAGGGTCACTTCTTCACGCCTGAATGGAACTTCGTCGACGTAGCTGCCTCACTCCCCTGGCCCGGACGTTGTCCCCAGGTTGTTTCACCAGCTCTCCACTGGAGGTTAGGTAGACCGGACCCGGCGGATGCGGCCCCCCCCTGTCTCCAGTCTCTATCCCAGTGCCAGGGGCGCAATCTTACCAGTGACAGCAAGTGCAAGGGCAATGAAGAGGCAAAGAGTCCAGGGATTCTCCACTCCCCCCGGGGTCCTCAGCGGAGGCGTTCTCCACTACCCAGTAAGGCCCCAACTTCTATGGCCTCTTCGCCACACACCACAGCCCGGCCCAGCTCGCCTCCTCCAGACAGCAGCGTCCCAACTCCAGATCCGGCCCTCCGTCTTCAGAGGGGGGGGGGACCTCTGAAGACGGTCCGTGTCACCAGCTGTCCTCACGCGGAGCAGGGGCCCCTCCTCAATGCACCCGCGTTACCTGCTTCACTTCCACGTGCTCAGCGTTGTCCCGCGCCGGCCCCCCACTGCAGCACTACACAGTCACCGGGGGCCCAGGCGCTCGTACAGCCGCAGCACTCGCTCCTCACTCCGTGTGGCAGCCAGGCCTGACCTTGTACACCTGTGCGGGCCGCAAAGCTGGATGTCGCAGCTCTCACCACGTTCGTCGCGCCTCAATCCTCCCTCCAGGGATCGCGGAACCTCCCCTGTGGGTCTTCTTAGTGCCAGTTAGTAACAAGAGTCCCAGCGTGGCAGCGCGGACCCCCGGTGCAGCTCCTCCCACCTTCCGCACTAGGCCACGAGCCTCGGTGTTGCGTAGCTCGCAGACCGAGCGGCACCTCCTCCGGACTGCGGGCAGCAAGCCCAGCCTCCTCTCCGATGCCAGAGGCCGCAGCGTCCACCGGGGCCTCCGCTTCTTCCGTCAAGCCTACGCTGCTCCCTCTGGCCGCCTCACATCACCTTTTTCATCTCCGCCAGCCTCCACGAGGCCCTGGGGCGCACAGCACTGCCGGCCAGCTCCGTAACACGCCACTCCAGACCAGTCCTGTTCTCGGGCGCGCCGTTCTCGGGCGCCGCCCCTGCTGAACTTCGACCAACAGCTGGACACTGCCCCCAGGGGACACCGGAGCGCCCAGAAGCCCGCAGGTATGCCCGGGTTCAGGTGCTAAGCAAAGCTTTGTAGGGCCCGGCGCCGGAGGGACTTAAAGCACGTCCTACTCCGCCGCCATCTTCACACTGACTCGTCAGCATAGTTTTTGTCCCTGTTTTATCTAACAGTTTATAATAAAATGTTTCTGCATCACTTGTGTTAAACCATGAGAAGTATTGGAATTTCTCATAGAATGTTTTTGAACTGCTTTTAGATGGAGTTGCACAATGTTCCCATTGATTATATTTAAAAACATTTCTAGGTTGAGCAGATTTATGTAAATAGTGGTCTGCATAATGGGTAGAGCAATACATCTGTTCATAATTCGATGAACCTTGCAAATAATCATGTTCTGTAAATTTTGCTGACATAACTAAATCTGACATCATATTATTTATGCTTTCAAAGTCCCAATCATCAGAGAATGTACTTGGTTTTACAAAGTCACTTAATGAAACCTTAAACTGATGAGGATATTTCAAGAGTTCGACCGGTCCATATATTTCGTAATCTGTTTTGTCCCAAACTACCCCGCCGGGTATTGGAATGGCTGTGACATTCACTGATGATAGTTCTCTTTTCTCGATGTGAGATGACTTGTGTGGCTTCAGAACTAAGTTGATGTTCTGACTTGCTGTGTCCATTGTACTGTATTTTCCCTCAATGAATTTTCCCAAACAAACTACCATGATGAGCCAAAGCAGGAGGAAAAATACCACTAGCACAATCCAAAATTCTAATCAAGGAGAAATGAGATAGGTTTTTTTGAGTTGATGAAAGAGTTCTGTTGCTTTGTCTTTAAAAGTCTTTGTTGCTGGTGTTACTTCAGGCTCGCTTTGATCTTCAGAAAAGTTATCGAAATTGATGCAGTAGCCAGATGCAGTTGTGTCAATTGGTGGAATTGTTTTTTCAATTTTCCTTTCATTGGCATATTCCGATGCTACATCATTGTAGACTGGTGTTTCTTGACGAACTGTTTCTATTTGGGTTTCAAGAGGCACAAGTTCCATGACATTGTTGTTGCATAGACCTTTTTTATTCACTGTAGGTTTATCAAATGTGATTAGTCTCTCAGTCTGAACCTCTTGGATTGTAGCAAATTTTGGTATTCTGCTATTTCTTGGGAGTCCACTGGGCCTACTACTTATTATTGGCCACATGATTGTGGTTTTACCAGGTCGATGGATACAACTCGGTTCTCCTTTTTACCAGCAAGGGTCGGTAGTACAACTGATCTTGTTCCGTTGATTGCTAAGACAGGTACTGCTTTTCTGTAAGAAGGCCCAAATTCCTTCTTCACCGCTATTTTCTCTCTGACCAGATCCCCAATCTTTGGAATCCAGACAGGTCTTGCTGGGACAGGTGGTGTATCTTCAGTGGTTGTTGGCTGCTATTTTAACTTTATGTTGCTCAGGGCTTTTCTTGTTTCATTTAAGTCCTGTAAAACAGCCAAACGATCTTTGATGTCAAAGCATTTTTTCTTATCTTTTACCACAGGAGCATGACTATCTAAGTCCTGAACATACATTCTAGTCCCGAACAATAGTTCGTACAGGCTGAAACCTTTTACATAATTTCTTGGCAAGTTATTTAGACTAGGTTGGAGACATGTTAAATGCTGGACCCACCCTTTGCCGTTATAGATTGCTTCATGTCTCTTTTTTTTCTTTCCACAACCCCGTTTCCCTCAGGATGGAAGGGACAAGAGAACCGCAACCCAATGCCCATGCTGGTCATGGCCTCCTTATAAGCTCGAGAGCTAAAAGCAGGACCCTGGTCAGAATGAAGCATGGCAATTGCGTATGTGCCGATAAAGACTCGCAAATCTTTTATAACAGTTCTGGCGTCAGCCGAGCACTGGGGCCACATTTTTAAGTGAATATAGTCTTAAAAGTAATTAATAGGACGCTGGATTTCATATATAGATAGCCTTCTGCTACCTACAGAAATGGCCATGGCATTACTCCGGTTGGCTCGTTGCTGCGGTCTCTGTTGCAGTCTGGACAGCTCTTCGCAAATCTATAATGTTGCAGGCTCATCCCCGGCCACCAGTATTCTGATTGTAATTCTGTCAGAGATTCCTTCATCTGTTTGTGCCTTGGACCTTCACCCATGTGTGCGTCTGCTATTAATAAGATACTCCGGTTCGTATTTGGAATTACCCTATCCCCCACTCAAGGGATTCGAGCAAAAGGAACGGAGTTTGTATCAATTACGTATGTATAATTGAGTTATTAGTTCACAGGTAGTGCTGCACAGTTGCCTTTTGATGACGTTTTTACTGCCAGCATGGTTTCCCCGTCTATGTATTTTTCTGAACTCTTTTTTGTGGCTACGGAAGCCGGTTTAGTTGCTTCCGCTGTGGCTGTATTAGCCAATGAATTCCCTGCAACGTGAACGCCATCACGCTGATGACTCAGAGTGTGTATCACGTGAGTCTTTTGTAGTTCTTTCTTTAAAAGAACTACCTGTTTCCAAAGCATTTTATGCTTGATTGTGGCACCTGTGTCATCTTTGTAATCATTTTGAACCCAGTTCTGCAAATCATTATTGTAAGATTTGACGCAGAAATGCGAATCGCACACTATTAGTGTCGGGAATTCACGTTCTGCATTTTCAAGCGCCATCTTTAAAGATCCGATTTCAGCTCGCTGAGCCGAACAGTTTCTCAGTGATTCAGTTTTTGTAATTTTCGGTCTGAATTTACCGCAGAGCCAGCGACCTTTAACAATCGCGCAGGCTGCATTGTAGGATTTATCACCTACATTGTAGTGCTGTACAAATCTGTCTGTATAGATTATACAAGAGTACTGTTGGAGAGGCAGAATTTCGATTGGCAGAGGATATTCTTCTTCATATTTCAAATCATTCCGTTTTTTCATGTTCGGGACATGTCACTTTTTCTGTATTCTGTATTCTGTATTAAGAGAATTTAGTGCTTATTTTCCTAGTCTTATCTCCCTCTATACGCAATGTTATTTCGTATATTTTATGAGGTTCGCTAACTCTGGTATCTGCAGTTTCCACTTGAATGTATTCATGCGTGTCCACTGTCTTCCGATGATTCATCAGGATCTTGCGAGCTATGCTGATTTCTGCTGCGCTGTCAAGCATCGTCTGTGCCCACTCTCCGTTTTTCAGCTGCGTCCTCAGTATCCTCAGCATGTTTGATTACTTTAATACTGGCTACCTTCTTTCTTGGAAATTGTAATTTTTTACTTTGAGCAGGTTCCTTGTCTTTGGACTTGGCGTGCTCTTCCCTGTGTTCTGACCATCCTCTTCTTTCCGATTTCTGCGAAAAAGATCGAGAGGGACGTGTATCAATATCTTGATATCTATCAGGCTTTTTCAAATTATCCCTATTCCTAAGGTTGTATCTTTTTTCAGAGGGCTCCCTTTGGGGAGACTGGTGTTCTCGATTCGGAGTTCTTTCTCTCCGCCGAGGAGACCTTTCTCTGGACTGGAAACCTTTTTCTTTGGGAGTGGATTGTTTATTTCCATCCCAGCTCTTTTTAGGAGTGTTTAGATTATTTTTAATAAATAATTTTTCAGGATTTTCAAGTAGTTGGGGTTTTACTGGTTTCCCGCCCAAACTATCTCTACCTAGTTCTTCATAGCAGTTCTCTATGATTCTGGCAAGCTCAATAGGTTGATCTGTTATATCTGTTTCTTTCAATTTTTGGCGGATCGCCACAGATGCTGCGTCTCCTTTTATGTTGGCTAGTAATATAGCCGAGACCTGCTTGAAGTCTTTCAGTAATTTCATACCAAGAGTTAAAGCAGGTTCTGGACCGTATTCATTCTGAATTTGTTTTAGCACATCTAGTATTATCGCCATGGTCGGAACACCATGTGTTTTTGTGTAAATGGACGCAAAGACTGTGCCCCAAGTGTCACAGTCCTCCACATGTGGTGCGACCCCCATTGGAAGGCAGATAGTCAGAATTCTGTGTTTCTCAATAGGGGTAGTATTCGGGAATACTGCTTCTATTTGAGTTATTTTCTGTGCCAGCCAGAATGGAATTTGTTCCCGTTTTGCGGGTGTTTTTCCAAGACATGAATGTATGTTCTGTGGTGTAATTTTATTTGTGTTCCCCTGATGAGGGGTCAGCTGTGGAATATTAACAGCTGGTTGGACTGTTGCTGTCCGTATTACATATTGGACTAGCTGTCTGTGAATTTTAATAAGTAATTTTAGCTGTGCTAAAAGTTCTTCGCGTGACATTTTATCAATGTCTGGATGTGGTGTGTAGCTGGCTAGAACCGGCCACGTTGCTCCTGGTCTACCTAATGGACCGAGCCTGGTGATGTGATCATTGTGTTTTAGGGCGCCTTTAAACCAGAGCAGGTGCTCTTGGTAATTTAGTGGTATTTCAATATCCTCGAAAGGAGTATATTCTTCTGGTGGTTCCTCTATTTTGTAATAGTGGAAATCGTGTGTTGTAGCGTTTGCCGCTGGAAAATATATCCATGAATAGAATACCTCTGTCTGCCGATATTTGTGTGCCTCTATCACAAAAATGACTGTACCACCTCGTGATGACAGTCCATTTTCTATAAGTTTTAAAGTTATAGTTTTTCTTATGTTGACCGGAATGAGAATAGCATTCTGGTCATTCTGTAGAAGACTCGTGTTATCCTCTAGTAGTCTGGCTGCTAATATAGCAGCATCCCTATCATCATCACTGTCTGGCATTTTTACTGTCAGAAAGGTTTTTTGTTGCAGATCAGGTTTCAAGGAGACAAAGATTAGGTGCACAATATTTTGGAACACTGTATCCTTCAACGTTGACTAAACCAAAAACTCTACATAGGAATCTCTACCTACTAAGTTCAGGCGGATTTTAACCTTTCACCCACTCCAGACGTCTATTGGAGTATTTACGGGAGAAAGGATCTGTGTGAAAAAGCACGACTGAGTTACTCTAACGTCTTGCGTTAGTTTTATCGCCTTACCAAACGTTGGGCGCCATGTAGTGTAGTTCCTATTTTCCCTATAGGCCCTGCGCATTGGAATAACATAAACAGCAATTTAGACGTAGGACTGAGGTCTTCTAGGTCTCTACTGACTATGTTAGACTTAATTTAGGTTTGCGCCAGCTAGCTCAGAGGTCACTGGAAACGTTCTTGACTGAATAGGAAGTGATCAGCTTCCCTGGCTCAGACAAGAAGGGATTCAGCTTCCGAAAACCGCATAAACATGACAACTTTGCTCCCTCAGAATAAGAGTCAATCTCTAGAGTCGTGTGAAACAATAGACAGCTATTTCACTCAGTCAGTTGTGCAGATTTAATTTCACCAGGGTGCAGAGAATAGAGAGACGGGCGTTTTCAATAAAAGATATTATTTATTGAGCAGTCTTCCTTCTCATGCAAGAGAAATGAATTGCCACAATTGCAAGACTTGTTATGAAGTAAAGTACGTACAGTAAAAGGAGTATAATGAAATAATACTGTAAAAGCATTGATATGGTTTCTTAGCCATAAGACACTTTAAAATGGATAAAATATATATACATATATATACATAGGCTAACGTGCTCAACTGGTGCTTCTAAAATACGCCTACCCCGGTGTACCTGACCTAAGCCTAATACGTGGGAAGGAGAAAGTAAGTAGCAGTTTAAGTTAAGTAGGTTTTGTTGCCAAGGATCTGTTTAACAATTCTCTCTAAGGGTTTAGTCAGCACTATACCTTGGGAATAGAATGTAGGAGGTCTTGTATCTCCCTCTCAGGACCCGATATCCCAGTCACCCGCAAGGGTAGGCTGGAAATGCCGGAGCTGGATTTTCTCGGCAGGAGAAAAGACAGCGTCTTTCTCAGCGCATCAAAGAGGAGGGGCAGCGTCCGTGGGCTTCTCGCTTCTGCTGGGCTCTCGGAAAGTAGATTAGCTGCTCTGCTCCAGAATTACCACCGTGTATTTGCTAATGGCAACGTTGGTATATTTATACCTGAAAGGTGCCGAGTTTGACGTAAGGTTTGGACATAAGACGTCAATAAAGATGTCACTAAGAACTGGTCGTTCTTACAGGGCTCGCAGGAGTTCTATTACAAATCAAAACAAAGCAAGTAAGGCTTTCCCAGGTTGCTGGGGGTTTGGCGTGTCAAAAGAACTCTGTGCGCTCTCTAGGAATCTAAGGAAGTAGCTTCTGCTGTGTCATGGACTGCAGAGGCGATTTACTGAAAATATGGCTCTGAATATTATGCCATTATAGGGATATGTATTGATTATAGCCGTATAGGGGCATAAGGTCACAATATTGAATTGGGTTCCTAGATAAAACACATCACCACCACATCACTCAGGGACACCACCACATCACTGGGGACACCACCACATCACTTAGGGACACAACCACATCACTCGGGGACACCACCACATCACTCGGGGACACCACCACATCACTCAGAGACACCACCACATCGCTCAGGAACACCACCACATCACTCAGGGGCACCACCACATCACTCAGGGACACCACCACATCACTCAGGGACACCACCATCTCACTCAGGGGCACCACCACATCACTCAGGGACACCACTACATCACTCAGGGATACCACCACATCACTCGGGGACACCACCACATCACTTGGGGACACCACCATATCACTCGGGGACACCACCACATCACTCAGGGACATCACCACATCACTCGGGGACACCACCACATCACTCTGGGACACCACCACATCAGTCTGGGACACCACCACATCACTCTGGGACACCACCACATCACTCTAGTACACCACCACATCACTCAGCCCAACCACATCATCCCTCAGCACCATAACAGCACTGTCCTTGCTTGTTACCAATAAGCATTGCCATAGCTAATAGGACTCGCATTAGGAAAATGTAAGCTATTGGCTTTGTGAATAACAATGCTATTAATTTATATATTTTCAAAGCCAACACATATTAAAAAAATCTGTCATTTACAATACCAATAGCTCACACTTTCCTAATACAAGACCTATTGCATTGAAAATGCTTGTTCCTTCTTGTGCTATTTCTGTGCCCTGTTTTGCCTTCTGTATCCCGCTCGTTCTCCCGCCGCTGCAGCCCCGGCGGCCCGCACCCCTGCTCCCCCTAATTGTGTCTCTGCTCTGGCATCTGCATTGTACTCAGTTGTTAGTTATTGTGCCTTATTTTGTTTTGACTTATTTCCTCTATTTTTACTGTTGTCTCTCTTTTGCCTTCTGTATCCCGCTCGTTCTCCCGCCGCTGCGTCGCCGCCCCCCTGCTCACCCATTTGCCGCCCCACTTCCATTTCCCAGCTGCTCATCCCTCCTACCTCCCAGTATATGGCGGCCGCTCTGCCTACGCGCCTAAGGCAAGCCCGTCTGCACCCATCCGCGCCTGGACCGCGCCCAGTGCCAGAACCCCTTGCCCCCCCGAACGCCACGACACCGGTCTCCGCTACGATGCCAGCACCCTCCTCGCACTCAACGCCGGACGATCACACACCTGCTTCCTGGCCACCCCGAAGAGAATACTAGGACCCTTCTCCTGCCGGAGATGCAGCTTCACCAGTCTCTAGGCCACCAAAGCACCGAGAAAGGACACAACCACTTCAGATGCATTCTACTCAACACCCACTCCGTCAGGAAACACTCCATTGAACTCTGGCACCTACTCAACTCCACCTCCCCAGATGTCACCTTCCTGACGGAGACCTGGTTGAACCCCTCCTCGGCACCAGACATCGCCATAGCCATCCCTGACAGCTACAAGATCACTCGCAGAGACCGCACCAACGGAACAGGAAGAGGAATAGCCATCGTCCACAGGAACACCCTCAAAGTCTCGACCAGCACTGACGACGCCCTCAGCACAGCCGAACACCTGCACTTCCAGATCCACACTGATCCCAACACCACCATCAGAGGCACCCTCATCTACAGACCCCCCGGACCACGGCCACAGTTCAGCGACGCCATTGCAGACTTCGTCAGTACCCATGCCCTCACCTCCACAGACTACATCCTCCTCGGGGACCTGAACTTCCACTTCGAAAACAACAACAACACCAACTCCACAACCCTGACTGACAACCTTGCAAACCTCGGTCTCAGACAGCTCGTCACCACACCCACCCACTTTGCCGGCCACAAGCTTGAGTTGACCCCATCTTCTCCGCAAGCTCCCACAACTCCTTCAGCCACACCAAGAAATCCACTGGACCAACCATCTCTGCATCTACTTCACCTTCCGTACACCCACCATGCATCACCACACCCAACAGATCCCTCGCCGACGCTGGAGCAAAGTCACCAAAGAGCAGCTAAACACCGCCCTCGCCCGAACCCCACCCGTCACTCCACCGACCCCGACACCACCGCCCGCAACCTGAAACAGTGGATCAATGACTGCGTCAACCCCCTTGCCCCGCGCAGGAAACCCTCCAACAGAAACACCAACAAGAAAGCAAGTTGGTTCACCACGGACCTCAAGGCTTCCAAGCAAACCTGCCGACAACTAGAGAAGAAATGCACCACGAACTGACACCGGACAGCTACGCAGCCCACAAGAGCTCTATCTGCCGACATCATCACCTCATCAGATAGGCCAAAAGGGCCTCCTTCAAAGACCGCCTTGACAACAACGCACCCAACAGCAAAGAGCTCTTCAATATCGTGAAGAGCTCTCCAACCCCAGCTCCAAAACCAATGACATCCCACCCTCGCAAGACCTGTGGGACACCCTCACCACCTTCTTCCATCGCAAGATCACAGACACCCACAACAGCTTCAACACCCTGACCGCCCCAACAATTACCGAGAACTCCGACCTCATGATCACATTCCTCACTGACCCTCTGCTCGCCTGGACCAACATAAACAATGACAACACCATCAAAATCATGAACACCATCCACTCCGGCTCCTCATCAGACCCATGCCCACACAACATCTTCAACAAAGCCAGCTCCACCATTGCACCCCATCTCCACAAGGCCATCAACATCACCTTCGAGACCGCAACATTCCCAGAAAGCTGGAAGCACGCCGAAATCAACACCTTACTCAAAAAACCCAAGGCGGACCCCAAAGACCTCAAGAACTTCTCCTGTTCCCAGCGACGGTCATCGAGAAGACAATCAACAGACAACTGACCCGCTACCTCGAGGAGAACAGCATTCTGAATCCATCCCAGTCCGGGTTTCGCAGCAACCACAGCACCAAAACTGCCATCATCACTGCCATCAGGATCCTACTAGACAACGGCGAAACCACGGCCCTCATCCCCCTGGACTTGTCAGCCGCCTTCAACACTGTCTGCCACTGCACCCTACGCACAAGCCTCCACAATGCTGGAATCCGAGACAAAGCACTGGACTGGACCACCTCCTTCCTCTCCAGCAGAACCCAGAGCGTCCGCCTCCCCCCTTTCCGGTCCGAAGCCACCAAGATAATCTGTGGCGTACCCTAAGGTTCGTCCCTCAGCCTAACATTGTTCAACATCTACATGGCACCACTCGCTCACGTCGCCCGACTGCACAACCTCAACATCATCTCCTACGCCGATGACACCCAGCTGATCCTGTCCCTCACCAAGGACCCCCTCATCGCCAAAACCAACCTTCATAAAGGAATGAGAGACGTTGCAGAGTGGATGAAGATCAGCCGCCTGAAGCTGAACTCAGACAAGACGGAAGTCCTCATCCTCTGCTCCACTCCCTCGATGTGGGACGACGCCTGGTGGCCGACCACACTGGGAGATCGTTCCCCCACCTCGCCACCTAAACCTGGAACCCCCTCCCCATCCTCCTACGGCAGATCCAGGACCACCTCATCTTCAGGAGGCTACTCAAGACCTGGCTTTTCAAGTAGTAGCAGCACCCCTCCCCTCAGTGCCTTCAGTCCATCACAGGTGAGTAGTGCGCTCTACAAATGCTATTATTGATTGATTGAATGCACTTCATGTTATATCCAACGCCCTCACATCGGACACTTGCCTACAAGAAATGAGGTACAGGAGCAGAGTCAATTTTGCCAACAATTGTTTCCTTTTAAGATCCTTGTTTGCTGGCCAAGCCCTTAAAAACCAAAGGATCACATTCACATCCCACGAAACCAAATCTTTCGATTGAAGGGGATGAATCAGCCTGATACCTCTAAGGAGTTTTCAAATTAATGCAGGCTCCTCTACTGGTCTGCCATCCACACATGGATGACAGGCAGAAATAGAAGACAGAAAATCATTAACCATCCTATAGGTCAAACCTTGGGTAGCCAGTTCAGAGAGACAATTAGCAATCACTGGAACACTTGTTCCCAAAGGATCAGTCTCCCGTTTACTACACCAATTAACCTAGTTACGCCAGGAAGTAGCATATTGCTTGTGCATACTAGGGGGGCAAGACTGGGACAGGAAGAACATAGCCTATTCAGAAACTCCTGGCACTTGCCATGTTCTCCAGAAATCCTCCACGCCATGAGCGATAAGCGGTTCTGAACCACCAGCGGAGGTGGGTGACCCGACGGATCCACCAAAGGTCCTGGAACGTTAGGATCTGGACGGGCGGAGTGCAAGACTGCGTCATGGCCACCAGTAACCATGATTGAGACTTCCAAAAGGGAGTCACCAGAATCAACCCCTTGGTCTGCCATCGTGTTTGAGACGAAAAAAAACCTGGATCACTGAGAAAGGGGAAAATGCATAAAGCAGCTTTCCCGGCGAAGACTGGAGAAAGGCATTGGAACTCACTGCACGTGAGTCCACCTCCAACTGTGAAAAGTCGGAGATGAGTATTGAGGCGAGAGGCAAACCAGTCCACCTGCCAATGGCCCCATAATTCCTAAAGGTATCTGAAAAACAGCTATAAAGAAACCCCAGGAGGGAGGTATTGCCCATCGCAAGTCTGTTGACTGTATATGCTGGGTCTGAATGCGAGCTGTACCACCACTCGTTTCTGTTCAGCAGGTGGGATGCAGTGTAATATGCAAATATATCAGCTGGCGCTGTCTCACTGCAATATGTCGACTGGGTGCAGATTCGTAATGCGATGCAAAGGGCATTCACCCCCCCCCAGGAACCCATTCAGGAGTGTGTTTATTTGGGTAAACCAAGTCTGTAGGATGGGGTATGGATAGTTTTGGAGCCGATACAGGACACGCAGAAGGAAGACCATTGAAAAATTGCTGACCGCCCAAATAAAGACAGTGGTAGGGGCGACCATTCCCATGTCTTTTCCGGGAGCCAGGACAGGAGGGGGCTAATATTCCGTGACCAGGATATAGTTTGGTTCGGTGAGATATAGATCGCTATGTATTAGAAGCCCTGTGTAGCATGGGACAGTTGTGATGCCCATGTCGCACGCCCCTGATCGCCATATATTGGGCACAATACCGATTTCGCTGGGTTATCACCGAGGCTCGTGGTTTCACCAAACACACGGAGTATCTGAAGTATTCGTGGGACAGAAAAACCTGGGTCTGTGAGGAAGAAAAGCACATCATCTGCGTACAACACGATCCAGTTGGACCTGCATGCTGACCAGTCGAATCCCCTTATCACGTGGTCACGATTTCACCCACACCGCCAGGGACTGAATTGCCAGCGCAAATAGTAGTGGGGAAAGCGGACACCCCTGCCGTGTACCCTTATGTTTGGGGAAGCATGCCGAACGCGTCCCGCTACCCGCACCGAAGCAGAGAGTTCTGTATACAGAAATTGTATATAGGACAAAAAGTGCGGGCCGAAGTTGAGGACAAGGAGGAGCTGGAATAAGTAGGTCCAGCTTAAGGAGTCGAACGCCTTGTCTATGTCTGCTAATAAGAGGGCGGTGGGGCGACCCAATTCAGGGTTTTTTGGGATGGCGTTATGGACTCGTCAGATATTATGCCCAGTAGAGCTGCGTGGCATCAAGCCGGCCTGGTCGGGTGGACCTTCTCCAGAATGCAGGCATGAAGGCGGTCGGCAAGGACCTTGCCCAGCAGTTAGATTCAAAATTTAAAAGAGAGATTGAGCGATAGGATGATGGATCCTCCGGTGGGCACCCTGGTTTAAGGAATACTTCAATTTCGGCGTAGCTCCAAACAGGAGGTAACATATGTTGTTCTAAGGCCTGAAGTAGAGGGATTCTTAAACATCTGGCAAAGCTCATTCAAAAAACCCCAGAGTACCTCTACACTAAAATTGCATTGAAAAAACTGCAAGAATTTTAAACTCAGGTGCTTCTTACTCAGTTTCTGCTGTGAACTGTGGTATTTATGCAAACTTGCAATTCCTTCAGGATGGGTGTGACAAGAGGTTGTCAATGTTCATACTCAGAGTACAATGGGTAGCCAAAGGACTTTCAGAACTGCTGATGGGGTAGTTCTCCAGAATGAAGACCTAGTGGTTCGAATTTTGAGAAGGTTTTCGATTACTAGACCTATGGTGACCTGCTTGATATCTTCCACTGGTTTAAAAGCTCTTCAGGGAGTTCAATTTGAACCCTTAACCTC
Organism: Lissotriton vulgaris; assembly: GCF_964263255.1. NCBI lineage: Eukaryota > Metazoa > Chordata > Amphibia > Caudata > Salamandridae > Lissotriton > Lissotriton vulgaris. Next base: position 1,080,114,044 of record NC_141685.1, on the reverse strand, counting down.
TGTATGTTTAAAATGTCTAACCATGAAGGTGGTCTTTCTATTTGTGATTTCTTCCCCTAGAAGGGTTGGGGAGGTTTCAGATGGGATACTTTTTAAGTCCTAATCCTGCTTTTTTCCCCAAAGATTCTTTCCAAGTTCTCATGTTGATCAAGAGGTACAGTTACCAACGTTCCTCACTAATCCTTCCTCTAAGGAGGAACAGTTATGGAATCTATTGTTTGTAAAGAAAGTGGTATCTGTTTACTTGGATAGATCCACCAGCATCAGAAAATCAGATCATCTAGTTGTAACGTTTGGTATCAAGGACCAGGGTCACAAGGCTTCTAGTGTTTCCATCAGCAGATGGATATGTGATACTATACCAACAAGCCTATTCTTTATCAGATGTACTGATGCCGAGGGGTTAAGGGTAGGTCCATCAGAAGTTTCTGTACATCCTGGGAGGAGGTCGAGGGTGTTATATTGAGTGAAAATTGTAGAGTAGCGACCTGGCCTCCACATATGCTTCTGTTAAACATTACAGGATTGAGGGTGTTAGACTGGGTGAAAAACTGTTTGGTCTGGAGGTCTTGGCCTCAGTTTTGAATAAGTAGTTTGATTAATAACATTGTGTGATTTGATTTTACAGAATTATCTGTGTGGAGATGTTACCTATTCAGATGTGTTTGCGTGAAGGCCAGGAATGAGGACGTAGGGCTAATGCCTGGTTACTTACTGCTAAATTTCATTATCCTTAGTACATTATGTCTTCGTCACAGCCATTACACACCTCCCATCTGCCCTGTTTTACTGGCCTTCAAAGGCTTCGTATTTACACAAAGTGTAATTGGGCATACTAGCCTTATTTGGCTAAGGGTGGGTGTAGCCATTCTTGACCTTCCTATTCATTCTCATGTTGGAGGTGGTGGTCACCTTATGTTTAATGACTGTGACGAGTACATACCGGACTAAGGATAATGAAATGTAATGGTAAGTAATCTGACAATAGCATAACATATTGTAGGTAGGAAAAAACTGCAATACCAATGAGTATACAAAAGCGACCTGTTAAAAATGATTCCTGGGGGGCGTGGTCTCGCTACACATAGAGTGAGATGCATGCCGCTTGAGCTCCCGACCGCCGCCGCTATTTTTGGCAACCATAAGCATCGTAACAGCGCCAAAAGTGCTCTGACCGGGAGTGCTGGACAAGCAGAGTGACCAGAGCAGCTTATCCAGGGCTCGAAATACTCTGCGGGTGGCAGAGATACGAGCCGCGGGAGAGGACCGGGCTGGCATCAGATAGCTCGCCCGCCATCTTATATCTCCGGAGCCCGTGCAACTGCAGCTGTTACCCCTGGTGGCACCTGGGAGCGACGAAGAGGCCCCACAGCTCGCGCAGCTCTTGTGAGGCGAGGACACAGCCCAGAGGGGTCCCGGCGCCGCCAGCCCTCTGCTACCCAAGCCCAGGCTCCGTCCTGTGACGAATCAGAAAGAACACCCGCCATTTTGCCAGCCCTGACCCTGCGGGACTGCACCGGAGGCTCTTGGTGGTGCCGCTGTGAGGTCCCATCATCTACCAGCATCAGCGGGGGTGCTCGGGACCCAGAGGGAGCTGCGGGTCCTCCATTCTTCCTGGCGGTGCTTTGAAGAGGCAGGTCAGACGCCGCCGGGAGGGAGTGCACCCACCATTTTGCTGCCGCGGAGGGTTGCAGGCCTCACCGCGACTTGAACTGGTGGCCCCCAGCGGTGGATTGCCTGCACATGGAGACAGCCCAGGTACAGGGGCAAGGGGGTGCTGCTGCCGCCGCTGGGGTGAATTCTCTGAGGGATTGCGATATCTAAGACCCCACCGGTCTGCTGTCCCCTGGGGCCTGGAAATAGCCCGATGGTGGCGCCCCTGCCCTGCTTGGCAAGATCCCCCCAGTGGTCCGACGCCAACTGCACTGACGAATGGAGTGGGCACAGCATCCTCACTAGCCACTGCCACGGCCGTGCCCCTGACACCTGCAGGTGCCCTTTGTGAGCTGATATTCCCCAGTGCCCCCAGTTGAGGCCCTGAAGAAAAACTGCAGAGGTGTGCAGAGGTGATGCTGGCTGTAACTGCTGGGTTGATGGTTGGGCCATAGGACTGTCAGAGTGTCCAGATACATCCTCTCCTTCGGTAGGGTGCCAGAGAGTACTTGAGACGTCAAGAAGCATCGTGTCTGGCTGGGGGGTGCTTTGATGATCATTTAGGGAGGCCCTACACGCCGAAGGATAACCTGTGGGCTCTGGGCTGCTACCGGCGGGTCTCCCAGTGATTTCCGACCCATCACGGACAAACTCCGAGAGCTCAACATCCGCTACCAATAGGTGCATCCTTTTGCTCTCATATTCCAGTGGGAATCCAAACTTTGCGTACTGTGATTTTACGGAGAGGCGGCCCAACTCCTTCAGATCCCTGACACTCCCCTGGCAAGCCCATCATGCATGCCTCCCAAGACTCGAGTCCGGCTGAAGCCGCGGTGGACCACAGTGCGTCACGCCAAACATCCATCCTTCCAGGAACGAAGCAGCTCTTCGCAGTAAAAGCAGGACATAATCCAACATATACGATCTCTAGAAGGAGGTCAGTCACCCTTGGGCTCTCACACATCTGCCCACAAATAGCTGGACAATATGCCTGTGGACCAACAGGTTTTACACCTATCATATCTACACGGGCCTCTGGCCATTATGCAGCTGCCACTCTGCCCCCTTTTTTGTACCACTCAAGAGGCACCACTATATGAAGCTTGACCAATGCTAAGAAGTTGGCCCGGGGCCACACCCCTGAGATAAAGTTTGAACTTACAACACGATGACCAACCCCCTGTCACAACAGAGGATGGTTGACTAACCTTGAAAAGCCGGGTACAGCAGGAGCGATGATGAAGCTAGCTAACCCCTTCCTTGATTGCGACACTACCTGCGAGTTGTAAGTAATCACTCCACAGATATGACCTCAGCAGGGGAAGGAGAAAAAAGGGATAAACGAAACAAAAAACTGTGGCAGCCAGAACACTCTACAGCATGGGTTGAAAAAGTTGTAGGCCTCACTCCTATGACTGCATCTTGTTCCCTGTATAAGAGACACAATAGACCGGCATGAGCTTTCCCCCCTTCACCCACTACATGCAATCTATATATATATATATATATATTGAAAAGGTGACCAACTCGCATAACATCTGCCACAATTATCCTGAGAAATATAAAAGGCACAAAATGTAAAAATAAAGTAAAGAAAAGAAAAGAGTTATTTGCTTGTAATTGTTCAAGGTTGCAATTGTTTCAGCAAGAAAAATGTTTTAAAAAATATAGAAAGTCACGGAAGACATCTACTTATCTGAAAGCGCCGTCGTGAGTCTTTCTTTAGACTTCTTGCAATCTGAAGGTATTTCTTGGTTCCTGTAACACAGGGTTTAACAACAACAACCTGGTGCTATGCAGGATATAAAGTACTGATCCGAGCCTCTCAACGGCTCCCCTAGGCAATATTCAAATATGTAAAGTAATCCAAAAGATGTTTGCCTGAACAACTCTCACCTGTGCACATCTCCCTGCCAGTGCGCAGCGGACCCACGCCGAGGAAAAACAAGCACCACGCCGACATTACCGGCGAGTTTGCTGGCCACGCCCCCTTCTCAGGCCACGCCCCCTGGCCGCCCTATTTAAGGAACGCTGATCACTAGCGCCCTTAGATTACATATCTCCTGAGGCGGAAGCCGGGAGTAGGCGATTTGCTGCTAATTTCTTTCTTTTAAAATTGAAAACTTGTTGTGATTTTAACTCTCACCTGTGCACATCTCCCTGCCAGCGCGCAGCGGACCCACGCCGAGGAAAAACAAGCACCACGCCGACATTACCGGCGAGTTTGCTGGCCACGCCCCCTTCTCAGGCCACGCCCCTAGCGTCATACCCCAATCATATAAAAATGTGTCACTCTAGGAAGCGCAGCGGCGAGCGCAGCGGGCACGCCGTTTGCACGCCGAAGGCGCGCCTAAGGCAAGCCCGTCTGCGCCCGTCCGCGACGGGCCGGGACCAGGGGCCATAACCCCTACTTCTCTCGTCACGCAAACTCGGTATTATACCTCCGAGGAACTCAGAACCATCAGCTCTCAGGGAATCCTGCCCTGCGCTCATAAATATGGCCCACTCGACCTACCGTCCCAATGCAAGGTTTGCAAAACTCACCTCAAACCTAAACCCTCCACACCAAACCAACAACTTTTTCGACTATTCCTGCTGAACTGCAGGTCTCTTCCTAGACACTGCACAGAGATTTCCCTATTAATCGAAGAGGAAAAACCAGACGCTCTCTTTCTAACGGAGACTTGGCTAACCCCTCACTCTGACCCCGAGTTGGTCCAAATCCTGGGGCAGGAATATCAAATTGTAAGACTGGACCGGAAACATGACAGAGGGGGCGGACTAGCCATCATTTTAAAGATTGTTTTACCTGTCGCTGCACTCCCAACCCCTTTCCGGAATGTGAAAGTATGTCCTTTACCTTGGATTTCTCTCCCAATTTGAGCTTCTCTGTGACTCTTATATACCGTCCACCAGGCACTCCCAAACAGTTTTATGAAACTTTGCCACCACTAGTCGCCGATCTGGCCCTATCGCCCTCCAACTACACGTTATTGGGTGATCTCAATATACACTTTGACGACCCCAATAATTCCATCGCCAACAAACTAAGTAGGGACCTATCTGCTTTGCAGCTGCTCCAGCTGGTCTCATCTCCTACGCATACGAAAGGCCACTTGCTGGATCCAGTTTTCAGCAACTGCACACATTTGAAGGCTCGTCCCCCCATAGCACTTCCCTGGACAGACCATGCCTTAGTCCCGTTGCTCTGGACAACAGAGAAACCTTTACCCCCTACACCCACTGTCCAAGAAACTCGAATTTGGTCTAAAATACCGCTGGCCCAGTGGACCCAGGAATTACAAAAATCCATTCCTTCAATTGGTCAGACTCCTTCACAGGCCAATGAAACATTCAATGAATGGATTCTGAGTTCCCTAAACGCCACGCTCCCCCTGAAGAAAACAGTTTTTAAAAGATCCAGAACTTCAGCTCCCTGGTACTCCACCGAACTAAGGGAGAAAAAACGTTTTTGCAAGAGACTGGAACGTAAATGGCGACTAGGTTACGCGGAAATAGATAAAACTATCTACAGAGACGCCATCAGGTCATACAAAAAAGACATAAAAAGTGCGCAATCCTCATACTACTCCAACCAGATTGCAGAGGCCAGCTCCAGCTCAAAAGAAATATACAAAATAGTAAAAAGCCTCATCACCCTCCCCACACCCCCGTCTATAATGGAGAACCCACAGCTCCGCTGTGAAGACCTGGCTAATTTCTTCTCTCAGAAAATCAACCTTATATACTCATCCTTCCCTTCTACAGACCAGACTGCTCTGATTAAAGCAGCCCCTTGTCCCCCTCAAATCCACTCACCCAATCACCCTCCGGTGTTGGCGGAATCCCCCCAGTTGCAGGCAGATTACCCACCCAATCACCCCCCGGTGCTGGCGGAATTCCCCCAGTTGCAGGCAGATCACCTCACTTCCCTCATGCACCAGGTGAAGTCGGGTTCCCCTAGAGACCCAGCACCCCCATACGTTCTAGCCTCGGCGATTCTAACCATCCTCCCCACACTGCTTGAAGTACTCAACACCTCGATTACCACCAGCATAGTACCAGCAGCATGGACGCAGGCTATGGTGAGGGCCCTGATTAAAAAACCAAATCTTGACACCAAGAACCTCAACAATTACCGCCCGATCTCCTTGCTGCCTTGGGCAGCCAAGATCCTGGAGAAACATATAAATAGCATAATAACAACTTTTCTCGAACAATACCAACTTCTCGACCCATCCCAGACTGGCTTCCGCCCCAAGCATGGGACCGAGACGGCACTGCTGGCAGTCACAGAGGAGTCCAGGAGAATCTTAGATCGGGGAGGATCGGTGGCAATCATCCTCCTCGATCTGAGCGCCGCATTTGATACCGTTAACCACGGTATCCTTCTGCAGCGTCTCCTGGACACCGGAATATCTGACAGAGCTCTGGAGTGGCTCAAGTCCTACCTGAGTGAAAGATCCTTCCAGGTGTTTGAGGGCAATGTCACTTCCTCCAGCAAGCCTCTGGGATGTGGGGTCCCACAGGGATCTTCATTGAGCCCGACGTTATTTAACGTCTACATGAGGCCACTGGCTGAGATCGTCCGTCCGTTCAGTATCAAGATCATTACCTACGCGGACGATACCCAGCTGGTGGTCTCCTTGGCACAGGCGGGCGGTACGTCGGCAAATGTAGATCTCGCAGGCTGCCTGGATACGGTCAAAAGCTGGATGACCAAGTCTTGTCTCAAACTTAATGGAGACAAGACAGAGCTCATGCTCCTGGGTCACACTCTACCATCGACCATAGACAATTTCTGGCCCACCAGCCTAGGTCCGGCCCCAACACGCAAAGACGCCATTAAGAGCCTTGGTGTCTGGCTCGACAGGTCCCTGTCCTTTGACCAACAGGCTACAAAACTTTCTGCCACCTGTTTTGGTATTTTGAGAGTCATTAGGAAGATCTTGCCTCTACTCCCCTTTGAAGCAAGAAAAACCGTAGTCCTGGGCCTGATCCAATCGCGGCTGGACTATGGAAACGCATTATATCTCGGAGCTCCCGACTTCACCTTGCGCAAACTACAATTAATACAGAACTGCGCAGACAGAACACTCTTACAAATCCCTCGCAGATCCTCAGTAAAGTCCGGACTGAGGAAACTGCACTGGCTCCCTGTAAAGGAAAGAGTAGACTTCAAATCACTCTGCATCGCACACCAGACTTTCTGGTCGCAAGGCCCGACCATCAACCTCCCTCTCATCACACCCTATATACCCACCAGACAGTTGCGCTCCACTTCTGCAAATCTAGCCATTGTACCGCAAACAAAGAAATCAAGATCCGGAGGCCGTTCTTTCTCCTTCAATGTGGCTAAAAAGTGGAACGCCCTACCCCAGCATCTCAGATCAAACCCCGACATTCTCTCTTTTCGCAAACAGCTGAAAACGCTCCTGTTCACCACATAACCATGGTACTGAATCTGCCTTCCTCCTTACTCAAACCTCAGAGATATGCTTAGCGCTTGGACGCCTCAGGGCAGCTACCCGCGCTTTAGAAATCCGAATTCATTCATTCATTCATTCTGCAGGTGAAACAATCCAAAATGAAAAAAACAATGAATCCAATTTCCTCACGAGCGCGTCTATGCATGCCCAGGAAGCAGGAAAGCATTAAACTTGGTGAAAGAATAACCGGGCTCTGACTCGTTCTTGCGCTTCAGCGCGACACGAGCTACAAGCCCCCAAATGCTGCCAGACGTTGCTGGCAGGTCAGAGGTCGCGGTTGCGCTCCAGCGCGATCGCAGACCAACGGAAATAATGCTGGTAACACCCGCTGCTACAGAACTCTGCCGGCGAGTGTACAGGACGCCTTCATGACTCAACGAAGACAGGTATGCAATCAATGCGGCATCCTCTTAGGAACATCGGCAAATATGCGGTCAGAAAATAACAACAGCGGTCTTCTCCTCTGAATCGGACTTCACCATAGAACACAGGTGACAAGCACTGCACCATAGAAAAGGAGGAGCATATATAGGAAGTAGCAGGAAAAGTTAGTAAACAGGGAAAATAGAGCCAATCTCCAGGTTTTCTGGGACATGTAGTTCTAAGTCTCTTTTCCACATTCATTCTTTCAACCTGGCTTAAATGTGACACCCCAACACCTATTTCTGGGAGAGTGACATCTCCGGTATGCCTGTGCCAATGTGCCTGGTTTCTCCCTGGACTGAAATAGGTTCTGTTGGCCATGTTGGCCGTTAATATACTTGGTTTGCGTTGTTTACCTTTGTCCCTTTCTTCTTCTCCCTTTCTCCTACCCATGCCCCCGGCGGGGGGCTCCTCGGCCATTAGGCGGGACTTGCACTGGACGATCTGCCCCTTCCCACTCTGCAGTGACTGTCAGGGCCCTGGGGCTCTGCGGCCTTTCGCTGGGCTTCAGTCCGTTGGCCTTGTACAATGCTCCGGGTCTTCTGCCTGGGATAGCACTTGCACCTAAAGACATGCGACTTAGACCTCTGTACCCTGCTTGAAGCTCTTATCCCTTAACGTGAAGGGCCTTAACTCTCCAAATAAGCGGTGCCAGATATGGAGGTATTTGCTATTGCAAAACCCAGACAGTGTCTTCTTGCAGGAGACGCACCTTCTAAGGGCTGATATATCAGGTATGACCCATCCACGATTTCCCATCCAGTTTTGGAGCTCAGCATCCACTAGGACTGTGGGTGTAGCTATCCTCTGTCGGGCGGGTATCCGCCAGGGCGATGCTAAAGTGATCCGTAGCACAGAGGGCCGATTTCTTAAAGTGGTTGTCAAGTTTGGGCATCACACTCTGTCGTGATTACAAGCAGCGCAAGAACACGCATGCGCCACTAACCTTATTCCAAAGACCAGCGGGGACGATAAGATGATAGTCCTCAAAGCCTCTCCCCGTAAATCCTCAACACTGGGTAATTCACCACTGTTTAAGGGAATCTGGAAAGAGGCCGCGTGGTGAATGGGCAGAGGACGTCTATGGTTCCTCGAATTCCTCAGATCAACACTACCACAGTAGATACAGGGGTCGACAGTACAAGATCTATTCTTCTTCTTTCAGTATAGATCCCAGGAAAATCAGAATCACATAAAATTGCAAGGGAAGTACAAGAAGTTACGTCACTTCTCAATGAGTGCATTCACCTCAACTAAGTTACTGTAATGGTAGCTGAATTCCGATTAGACGTTAACTGCACGTCTAAGAATCACCACACTACTTCGTGTGGACAAAGAGTTAAACAGAACAGCAAACTTTCTCTTTTCACATACGTCGGGAGGCCACAGGGTAAACAGAATTCTCCACGCACGTAGGGTTTTAAATGGTTAGGCGGCAAAACGGTTTCAAAAGCATAACTGATAAACACAAAGAAATTAAGGAGGCAATCCCGCTCTCCCCGTAATACTTGCTGTTTGAAGAAAACGGCTTGTGGAACTTCACGATGACGGGAATCCTTCAGGCTTGTTCCCCGGTGAGGCGCGTGCAAGTACTCTGACCGCGCTGGCTCTGGATCGGCGCTGAACACTCCACGGAATCTGACCGCGCTGGCTCTTGATCGGCGAGGGATTCTCCAAGGGGTCTGACCGCGCTGGCTCTTGGTCGGCGATGAACCCTCCAAGACGTCTGGTCGCGCTGGTTCTTAATTGGCGATGTGACACACGAAAACGCCAATGTCTCAGTACACACTGGCGGCAAGTAGAAAACAGGCATTCACAAGACAGAAAACAGAACAGGCTCTGGAACAACATTGACAAGCACTGGTCCAGTGATTGGGAGGAACCTATATAGTGTCCGCCCACTTCTCTGTTTCTTGGCGCCGCTTTGCCTTCTGGGACCTGTAGTTTCTCCATTTGGGAATCATGATGAAAATGCACTTTTTCCTTCTTGTGCCAGTTAGGGTGATCGCTACACACTCTCACCCTTTGCAACACCTACGCACCAAATCAGGGCCAGGATTCTTTCCTGCGAGAGCTATTACAGGAGCAAATAGCACAAGTGGACTCAGATCTCATTCTGGGGGGTGACTTCACCCTAGTGTGGGATGCAAGACTTGATCGCAGTGGGGGCACATTTCATGGGGTGGGTGCCATGTCAGCAGCAGCAAAGAGAAGTCTCACCACCTTGGGTCTTGTAGACATTTGGCGTTACCACTCCCCGAGATCCGCAACTATTCTTATTACTCACATGCACACTGTTCCTACTCATGCATTGACTACCTCTTTGTTTCACACTCACTGGTCAAAGACGAGCTCTCCTCCTCTATGTCTGATATCTCAATCCCTGACCACGAGCATGTTGAGCTTCTTCTTCACGAGCTCTTCACCTGCCCCAAGTGGCCTACTAGATGGCAATCGCCCCCCCACATCCTTAGAGACCCCGTGGACATGGCGGAACTTCAGGCCCCCATCTCGTCCTATTTCAAAACTAACTATCTCCCGGAAACATCACACCCTGTCCTTTGGGATGCGTTTAATGCCACAATTCATGGCACCCTCACTTCCATCGCTATTGCCCAGGCTCAGGAAGCCCGCTTGTACGAGGATAAGCTCACACGTGAAATGAAAACGCTTGAGCGGCTCGATCAGGCGCATCCCTTAGCAATCCATAAGCGGCATTTAGCCATACGTAGGGGCCAGCTGCGGGCACACAGAACTAATAAGGCCGAACATGCTCTTCTTGCGTTGCAACAGCGTTACTACGAGGGGGGGATAAAGTGGGCACCATCCTGGTACGTCGCCTGAAAATGCAGGCAGCCAAGGCGCACATCGCTAAACTAAAGTTGGGAGATGGGACTTGGGTCATTGCAGAATCCGCCAAACTCCAAGCATTTCAAAATTACTATGCAATCCTCTACGTGCGAAACACGCCCAATCCTGATCAAATATCAGCTACTCCAGATGCCTGCAAATGGAACCCCCTTAGCATGCACCACTCCCAACTATTGGAAGAACCAATCACACCAGAGGAAATAACGAACACCCTCAAGGAACTCCCACTCGGCAAAACACCGGGCCCAGATGGACTCCCAGTCTCATTTTACCGTGCCTCCCTACCACAACTCCAACCACACATGCTATGCATTTTTAACTCTTTTACAGATATAATCGGTCCGTCCGCAGATATGGCTATGGCTGAAATTGACAACATCAGAATTGGGGCTGCTTTTTGCCCCAAACCAGTGGCGACAGCCATTTTTTATTTCTGCATTTGCATCTGTTCTTTAAACTTAATATTCTTTTCATCCTTTTATAATCCATCCTCCATTCTCTTTTTAAACGTTCATATCCTCCTGCAAGGTAGTGCAATTTCCCAAGTTTCTCATGCTATGGTGGGCCATCCGAACCTCCCCGTCCAAACCTTTCAATAACTCCCAATGCAAGCAGGAATTCCAACTGTCAGAGAGGGAGAGATTCCACTACATACAACTCCGGCACTGGATACAGGCGTCCTCCCTCTCACAGATGGCTACACGTCCTTTCACACTGTTCGAACGGCTGGCCTGTACGTTTGCCAATTGTAAGGGAATAATATCTTGCATATACCAAATCCTTCAGCACTCGCAACGCCTTAACCCACACCCTTACCAACAGCGGTGGCAGTCTCTCTCCGACGCCAACATTGCACCCTCCCAGTGGGAACGCCTTTGGCGCGACATCCTGAAGACTTTTCATAGCATCCCCCAGCAGGATTCTGCTTACAAGTTAATGACCCAATGGTTCTACACTCCTCACAGGCTACATAAAATGTTTCCCAACTCATCACCTCTTTGTTGGTCCCGCATTCACACATTGGGAGATTTCATACACATCTGGTGGTCGTGCCCCCTCTTGGCAACCTACTGGAAAGAAGTTCTCAGTCATATTAAGCCGGTGTTAGGCTACCCCTTGCCTGAAAACCAACTCACGATTGTTCTGGGCCTCAGGCCGGTGAACCTACGAGCTATGACTCGCCGTGACCGGCATCTAAACCTTCATATTGCTCGCCCTCTATTGGAAAAAGGCAGAAACACCCTGAATAAACATGTGGTTCACCCGCCTGTGGCACACAGTGGCAATGGAACAGCTCACAGCGCGTTTACAGTATCGAGACACTAAATATACGAAACTGTGGAAACCACTGGTGGATCACCTGGGACGAATAGAGAACGCTAGACTGCAGTCACCAAGGTTGCAGGCTCTACACCTCTTTGACAAGCCGTCCACTCCACAGACCCAGATAGACTCTGGTACCCCACTTACTGACCACCTTACGATACATTCTTAAGAAGTATCTGAAGGGACCTGGATCCCTTAGTTTATGACACCTCTGCAGCTGCGGTTACTACAGCACCATCCTACACGTTGCTAGCAACATTAAACAGCATGGCTGCCACTGCGCCTCCAAGCAATATGAGTGAATCCATATACACTGTCACGTTGCTTCAGCCCCCTGCCATGCCTTTTTTCCTTTCCCATAGCCCCCCACCCCTCTTTGTATTGTTTTTTGTTTCTGATATCTTGGTTACAGCCTTATTGGGGGCGCCTATAGACTGTTCGGGTTTGACTCTTGGAGAAAGAGCCCTGAAGAGGCTGCACACAGCATTGCACCCTGGCGACTTCATTATTGTCGCAAGACAACCACAACACTAAGACGACTGCGCCAGAGACATGCTTATACGGCATTGGCTTTTGACAGTACTGTAAAATTAATACACCATATTGTGCAATGCTATTGAATTTAACTAAGAAGGCCTGCTGAGACAGTAATGCTAGGTATAAGGTACAGGCCACAGTGTTCAGGCTCAGCCTCTTTTGTATTATCCTGTGGCACCCGCCAATTGCAATACGGATTGCCATGCAATGTATTTCTTTTAAATGCTAATAAAAACGTGTTTAAAGAAAATATGATTCCTCTTTTACTCTCCAGTGGTTCCAGCTGTTTTCCCCATCCACTTACTTTGGACAGTGGAATGGGCCTGTTTAGAATGCTGGGGGTTGAGAAAATGAAAGTTGGAGGGAGTGAAACTGAGGAGTGGCAGCCCTGTGACAAACATCATGTTGAACATTAAAGCTGAAGATTTTCTTACTACAACTACTGTGGATACTGATTTTACTACAGTACCCATATGTACAAAGACCAGTCAACACTGAGCTGTCCATATAAACAGCAATGACCAATTAAGATCCACCTCTTCTCTGCTGCTCGGCAATCATGTTAAATAGTAATTTTATTACATTGTCTTTACTATGTGATGTTGGTTTATCGTCATTTTGTTTAACATTTTATTTTTCAGCCTCTTTGGTTTGCCGGTTATGCGGACATCTGTCGGTGACACCATATTATCCATTCTTAAATTGTGTCCTTTTTAGTTTGTCAGGTTGTGTTTAATGGACACCCTTGCTGATGCCATTTTGTACTCCAATCTCCTCAGGTGTCCATTTGCAGGTTGTCCGGGTTAACTACAGCCTCTCACTTACTTGGTGTTCAAGTGTGGCAGGTTATTTTTCTCCACTTTGATTGACTAACTACACAGCAGTCTTTCTAATCCCTACTGCTCGTCTAATGCTCCCGCTTCTGATGCCTCAGCACATATTCAGGAACCGAGCCTCTTGGAACAAACACTCATTAACATTTTAGCCATTTTCATAGAGCTTATTACTATTTTTACTATAAAGAAGCTATGATTTTTTACAATACCAAGGTTGAAGTAATAATTGAAAACTATTTTTTAATACCTGTAAGAACTCTTTATTTTAACCTGTAACATATTTTAGCGCACTGAACATTACATGTTTTACAGTATTCACTGTGGCAATGGTGAGTAACCTATTATTAAGTTGATCCTATGAGACAGCTCATGCACGCTCTGTTGCAAGGCATATTGTGACTTACCAAGAACATAGAGGGGCTTCGAGCCTAAACATTGCTTACCATTGTTTGGCTTTCCTTGTCACTCTCATTTGCCTACTTCTTATACATGCCCCAGCATGTCAATCTTGTGTTTGTCCCTTCTGTGGAGCATTGCCTCTTTACGATTTCTTTGATTGGCTCGTATCTCTGCTTCCACTACTTCCATTCCATTGCACTACTTTTTAGGTCGAGCCTAGAGTCAACGCACATGTGCTGCTCTGCGAGGCATGCCTTAGTCAGAATATTGCTTCAAGGACCTCCTATCTTGTTGATTGGCTCTTGTTAGTGCCCTTCAGTAAATTCTTGATTTTCATTAGTCCTGCCTTTTGTTCTTTCAGAGACTGCCCCTGTTACTTGTCCCCTACTTTTTGGTTTACTTATGGTGTTTTGGGCGCTCTATTTTTTTCGACCGGCCCATCCTCCTTAGTTTTGTTCCTTAGTTGTGTCCTGCCGCAGCCCCCTTCAAGTTCCTCTGTTGGCGGCCATTCTCGGTGGATCACTGACAGAATATCGACAGTCAAAATATCGACTTGCCAAAATATCGAGGTAAAAATATAGAATGCCAGAATATCGACTTCCTATCTACAAACAGGTAAGTACAAAAATATCGACTCCAAAATATCGATAGGAAAAAATATAGACAGTCAAAATATCGAATTTTTTTAAATATCTTAAAAGTAATTTAAAAGTAATATAATAATAAATATAATTAATTTAAACATACTTAAAATACTTAAATAAACTTAAAATTAATAAATAATTAATGTAACTTAAGAAAAATAATAATAATAATTTTGAAACATATATATATATATATATATACATATTATTAACAAAGCATATACAATATTTTTTCCGTAGGATAGCGAGAGGGTTAAATTTACTATTCACACTCCAGAGAGTGCAACAGTAGGGAAAGCGTTGGATAGCGTAGGTGTAAAAATTACTATTCCCACTCCAGAGAGCGCAACAGTAGGGAAAGCGTTGGATAGCGTAAGGTTAAAAATTACTATTCCCACTCCAGAGAGCGCAACAGTAGGGAGCGTAGGGGTAAAAATTACTATTCCAACTCCAGTGAGTGCAACAGTAGGGAAAGCGTTGGATAGCGTAGGGGTAAAAATTACTATTCCAACTCCAGAGAGTGCAACAGTAGGGAAAGTGTTGGATAGCGTAGGAGTAAAAATTACTATTCTCACTCCAGTGAGTGCAATAGAAGGGAAAGTAAATACTTCATATATATATATAAATAACATAAATATTAATACCAATTAAAAAATAATTAAAATATTTTAAAATTTTATCAAATATATTAATCAATTAAAATTACAAATAAAAATTAACTAATAATAAAAATTACCTACTAATACTAATTATTTACCAATTACCAATAAATTAATTTACAATATAAAAATAAATAAACATTAGACACAAAAAAATATTTAAAAAATGTAATTACTTACAATTAAATTACTTCCCAAGCTATTCCCCTATAAACACACAGCCCACTACAGAAAATAATGTAATAAAAGTAACATATTTATCAGTTAATCAATTACAATAAATTACAAATTATATTTTAATGAATTAACAATTAATAATTATGTAACAATTAATTCTAAATAAATAACAATAAATAAAATAACATATTTAATTAATTATAATTAAATTACTTCCCACCCTATTCCCCTACAAACCCACAACCCGCTACAGAAAATAAATTACTAAAATTAACATATTTTTAAATTAATCAATTACAATTAATTACCAATTATATTTGAATTAATTACCAATTAATAATTAATTAACAATTAATTCTAAATAAATACCAATAAATAAAATAACATATTTAATTAATTATAATTACATTACTTCCCACCCTATTCCCCTATAAACCCACAACCCGCTACAGAAAATAAATTACTAAAATTAACATTTTTATCAATTAATCAATTAAAATTAATTACCAATTATATTTTAATTATTTACCAATTAATAATTAATTAACAATTAATTCTAAATAAATAACAATTAATAAAATAACATATTTAATTAATTATAATTAAATTACTTCCCACCCTATTCCCCTATAAACCCACAACCCGCTACAGAAAATAAATTACTAAAATTAACATATTTATCAATTAATCAATTAAAATTAATTACCAATTATATTTTAATTAATTACCAATTAATAATTAACCCCTTCGCTGCGGCCGCAATTTTACTGCTGTGCGGTAAACAAAAGAACAGGGCGGGGCCATGATGAACCCCAGCCATCATCAGCACACGCCCACCGTGGGGCGTGGCGGCTGGGGTTCATCACCAGCATGGGAGGGGTTGCTTAACACTTAATTCTAAATAAATAACAATAAATAAAATAACATATTTAATTATTTATAATTAAATTACTTTCCACCCTATTCCCCAATAAACCCACAACCCGCTACAGAATTTTTTTTTCTAAAATTAACATATTCATCAATTAATCATTTAAAATTACCAATTATATTTTCATTAATTACCAATTAATAATTAATTAATATTAATTCTAAATAAATAATACATAAAATAACAAATGTAATTAATTATAATTAAATTACTTCCCACCCTATTCCCCTATAAACCCACAACCGGCTACAGAATTATATTACACAAAAATTAAAAATTAATATTAACTTACTTTAAATTCGATATTTTTGTTGTCTATATTATGTCTAGTAGATATTATGTCCATTCTATATTTTTGATTCAATATTATGTCCATTCTATTCGATATCAAAATTTTCTAGTCGATATTTTGGTAGTCCATATTATGTCTAGTCGATATTATGTCTATTCTATATTTTTTACTCGATATTATGTCTAGTCGATAATAAAAACTCAATATTTTGACTCTATACCATTCTCGGTACCTCACCGCAGGACTCTGGCCGGATCTTTCTCATTATCAGACCCACCATAAGCCCACCACCGTTCCTTAATTTTTGGAAGGCACAGTTATACCAAAACTGAGACTGGAACATGGTTCCCAGGTCTGAAGTCGGCAGCTCTGGAGGTTACGCCACAGCATCTCTCCTGCCAAATATCGCCAAATGTATATGCATGCAAATTGTGCAAATTAACATCTCCCTTCATATCTACACAATATAAAATCACATTACTTTGACATAGTGCTGACAACACCTTTCTGTAGCTTTACATTTATGCTCATGCCACTAATCTTTCTTTATAATGGCTAGCACAATGGCGGCCGCGGAGATGCTAAAAATGAACTACAGCCAAAATCCCAAATAAAAAAAGAGGTCTCGGGTTTGAGGACCCAGTCAAAAAGAAAAAGGCTATGAAACGATATGATCAGAAATAGCCTTCAGGAAAGAAAAATGTCTTTCTTGAGTCCACTCACCAGGGTTTCCCCACATTGACATGCTTCATCATTGGGGCCATCCCAGTTCTCTACGAACTGGGGCGTGCGAAGACTTTCGGAAACAACATAGGACCACTGAAATGTAAGACTATGTGTGGTACACAGTGTGGTGGAGTGGGTGAAAGTGATGAAAAATACCTTTCTAGTGGGCTAAAATACTTTATTATCGCTAAATGTGAAAAATGAAAAATTAAATGAATAAAACGCTGCAGCTAATAAAGCATGTGTGATTATACATACAATCTCTATGTCACGTAGTGTATCTGTAACAATAAAAAAGAACATGGTTAAAGAACAGCCCCTCTCTCATATGGAGTAGGTGGGTACACATTTTAAAGTACTTCCATGCTGGTGAGGATCTCCTTAATAGGGCGTGTAGTAGTCCAGGCTTGCTTCGTGGTTGCAACTTAAAAGGTATAAACATGCCCGGCGAACGTGCTGCGTGGTGTATGGTAAATGTAAAAACACACAACATATATCAGGTGACTAAAACTTGACACACATACATACAGTAAAAACATGATCTCCGACTAAAAGCACATACTTAATATTGAGCAAAACTGTGCTTCATGTACTCGAGGGGGGCGGTGTTTCCCTGAGAAAAATTCAGTTAAAAATAAGGAAGAGAACGGGTAGTAAATCATTAGCGTTAGAAAAACTACCAGAGAAATCCATGTGTGGTTACTGTGAAAGCAAGCGTGACTTACTTCAAAGTAGAGAAAACCGCATTCGGACACCTATTCGTCTCCCCGTTAGACCGCATCTTAGCGTGTCTCCGGCAGGGGACAGAATACATGTTTCGGCATTCTCATGCGTCAAGGTCTACAAACACTAGACAGCGGGAGATGTTACAAAATGGCCGCCGCCGATGGCAAAGGCGGTGGCCATGATGGTAGAATACGTGAGCTCCGCGCTATTCTAAAGTTACTCTGTACTCGATTTCATGTCAATACAGACACCAAAGCGGCAAAAATGGAAATAGACTTCGCCTTGGTGTATAGGGGCAGCACAGATTGTATTAATGTATATTTGAAATGGGTTGCTAGAAATTACTAAAAATGCAAACGAGCATATTTACAGTGAATGCCTGGATAAAATAGCCAGGTGGTGGAGCGGAATATGCCCAGTGTATGTCACGAGGTGTCAGCAGTGTAAATGACACGAGGTTAGAAGGCAGTGTTACCATCAATGTGATGGAATAGACCCGATGCGAACACTCGAAAAGCGTGGAGTGAGGAGGATGGGGTTCTTCCCATGTGTCGCAACTTCCAGACAGTCATAATCAATGGTGACTTATGTTATTCTGAAACATGTATGTATATGGATACAGCGGGTACATGAGGTAACTGCCCCCCCACCAAAGAGGTGAAGTGGGTGGTGTGGCTCACTGGTTAGAGGCGGCAGACCCGGATGCAGAGGTCGGCCTGGGACCAGGGTTCGATTCCCGACGCGGCAGGGTCTTGGGCCATGGTCAGCGGACTCGATAATTCTCGCCTCAGTGCCTACTCCAACCATTGGTCCCACTCAGCAACTC
Organism: Lissotriton vulgaris; assembly: GCF_964263255.1. Lineage (NCBI taxonomy): Eukaryota > Metazoa > Chordata > Amphibia > Caudata > Salamandridae > Lissotriton > Lissotriton vulgaris. The sequence continues at coordinate 1,080,095,529 of NC_141685.1, read as the reverse complement.
TGGGCAATAGCTTGCTTAATCTCTACTAACGGCCCCATCAGAGCCTGGGATGCTTGTCTTCACCTTGGAGATGCCCAGGAGGGACCATCTCACAGGGAAAGCCAGGATGGGTTCCCCAGCGGTATACAGCGCCGGGACGCCCCTTTGCTGGGGCAGCTGTGCGCTTTACAAGTATACGACATTTAACATTTAACATTTAACATTTAACATCGTGGGTAGATTACTCAATGGGTCTTAAAGGTGGTGGCCAAAGGATACCATTTAGCAGAATTGGCCCCAGGGAATGTGGTTGTTAGCCCTGGGAGTCAGTGCGAAGTTTGAAAACCCAGCGTCTTTCTTTCTCATGTAACCTTTTCTCCAGGACCACCCCCTCATGTCATTGTGTGTGTGTTGTTTCTCGAGGAAATGGGTAGTCATTCTCGTGGTGGTACGTTTGCAGCGTGTGTTACTCCGGTGTTCTACTATCCGGGTGCTGACGTTCCTGGTAGTCATCCCTACGTAGTGGAGATTACATGTATATGTAATTAAGTACACCACACCTGTTGTGTTGCAGTTAGTGAATTGTCTCAATTCCCATGTGGTGTTGTTGTTAAAAATCACTGTCTTGGTGGCTTAAGTGAGGTGGCAGACGCTGCAATTACTGCAGGGATAGTGTCCTAAGGGCAGTGGGTGTAGGCGTCGTACATTCCCTTCTTCCTCATTGGTGGCACTGGGTCTTGTATGTACTAGGTGGTTTCTGAGGTTCATGCCTCGTTTATGGCTGAACACGGTGTCAGTATGTTCAGGCCCCAGCTGTTAAGTGTGTGCCAGTGTCTTTTGATTATCTTAGTCACTTTGTCAGATGCTACACTGAATGTGGTAATGCAGATGGGTCTCTTGGGTTCGGTGGTGTATTGAACCTTGGGCTCTAGAAGGGCTTCCCTATTGTTGTTGGAGGCCCTCTTTTTAGCCTTAGACACCAGGTGTTTAGGGTAATTGCGCCTCAGCAGTTTATCACTAAGATCTTTGACCTGCGAGTTGTGATCTTGTTTGTCAGTGCAGTTCCTCCTCAGGCGTAAAAATTGCCCGAAGGGGAGGTTTTCTTTCAGATGCCTGGGGTGAAAACTGTCGTAAATCAGAAGGCAGTTTCTGGCTTTTGGCTTGAAATGTGTGGTGGTAGCTAAAACCCCTTGCCTTTCCAGTATATTGAGATCGAGGAAGACAAGGTGTGTTCTACTCATTGTGTAGGTGAATTTCAAGTAGGGGTCTTGTGCGTTCAGCCAAACCACAAAATCAGTGGCTTCTGTCTCTGTGCCCTCCCGGATCAGTAGTACATCATCTATGTACCTTTTCCACAATAGGACATATTGTATGTGAGGGTTGTTATTGTTTAGTATCTTGTGTGTTTCCAGATGGTGCACATAGAGGCCGGGCCTCTCTCGGCTCAAAAGTGCTCCCCATACTGGTACCATGTTGGCGATACAGATTCTCCTCGAACCTGAAAACATTCTCAGTTAATGCCAGTCTGCAACATTCTAGGACTACGTGTCTTGGGGTGTGGTAGGTCCACTCGTTCTCAAATAGGACCTCTTCTACGATCTCTAGTGTTTCTTTGTGTGGGAGGCTAGTATAGAGACTCTCCACATCCAAGCTAATGAGTATGCTCGATGTGGGGTCAAATGGGAGATCTTTTAGTAGGCAGAGGACTGCCTTCGTGTCCTGCAGATTAGTGTCTGTTTTTTAATCAAGGGACGTAGAAATGCCCCCGCAAATTTGGATAGAGGTTCTAAGATGGCAATAGGGAGTAGTTGGGTTGGTGTTCTCCAAAAAGCTTGCTTCTTTTCTGCTCAACCAGTCATTAGTCAGTGATTCCTCAATGAGAGAAGCAATGTCGACTCGCAATCGTTCTGTGGGGTCTTCTTTGATGTTAATATAGTTCCTTTCGTCTGCCAAAAGACGGAGGCATTCATTCCGGTAGTCATTGGTGTTCTGTAGTACGATCGCTCCCCCTTTGTCTGCAGGTTTAATGGTTATAGATTTGTCGTTAGACAATTGTTTTATTGCCTCTTGCTCCTTGTTGCTTGTGTTGTGGAACACTCTGATGGTACTGGGATTTAACTCCGTGACCTCCTTCATGACTGCCTTTTCAAAGGCTAGAAGTTCCACAGGTAGATTAGTTGCAGGTGGTTTTTTTCTTCAATCCTGTGTCGCTCCTTTGTTATTTTGTTGGTGGTTTGCCCTTGAAGAAAACCACAAGTTTAATTTTCCTAATTAGCTCCTTGAGTTCACAGCAGAGTTTGAACTTGTCCATAGTGTGCGTGGGTACAAAACCCAGTCCTTTTTCAAGAACTGCCAGTTGAGTTGGTGTAATTGTGGCCTCTGAGAGATTCACAACTAAGCTGGGACGTTGCTCGTTGAAGGATTGTCAGATGGGCCCATGCTCCGTGTGTGGTTCCCTGATGTCTCCAGGGGTTGTGCCCATTGGACTTGCTGTCCTCTTTTGTTTCTTCCTCTCTGGATCCCTTTGCCCCATCCTAAAAAAGACTGATTCTGTTGTTTCTGGGGTTGGTCCCAGTGCTGGTATTGTTGTTGGTGGTAGGGTTGGGGAAACTGGGGTGGCCGAAGAAGAAAGGCGGCGGTCCATATGGTTGGGGACCCGGGTATGTGGGCCAGTTAAAATTGTATCCCCTCTGGCACCACTGCTCCCAGCGCAGGCTAGGCCAGAGGTAGTGCGGGGCTTGATCCTAAGCAGATTGGATTACTGCAACGCACCGCTCCTGGAGGCGCCTAGAACGCCGGTGGGCAAGCTGCAGCGGGTCCAAAATATGGCAGCTAAGCTGGCACTTTCTCGACCGCGCGCTGCCTCTTCCACCATGGCACTACAGGATTTACACTGGTTGCCTGTTCACCAGCGGATCCTTTTTAAAGCATCCTGCCTGGTTTTTAGAGCTGTACATGGACCAGTCTGGCTGCAGAACCTATTCTCTTGGTACTCCACATCTCGGAGCCTACGCTCCTCCTCTGCTTGTCTGGTGACGGTCCCCAGAGTTCAGAGGATAAGGATGGGAGGGCGGTCGTTTAGCTTTGCGGCCGCCAGACTCTAGAATTCTCTCCCGCTCTTGCTAAGGAGTCAGGGTGAATTCCCAGCATTCAAAAAAAGGCTGAAAACCCATTTGTTTCCAAGAGTAGCTTGAGCTCTGCATCGGTGGTTCGGCTTGCTGAGTTAAAGCGCCAGGATACCCTCTGGGGGACAGTACAGCGCTATATAAGTATGCAAATACATACATACATACCTGCCGTGACCACCACGTGGTCTCCTGAGTCTCCGGTTGCTGTTACGTTTGTGGTTGGTGGTGGAATCTGAGCTGTCTGAGCCAGAATCCGTTCCTTCACTGTCAGTATTGTTGCCCGGGTTTCTTCCACTTGGTACGTAGTCATTCCTGGTATAGGGGTATGTTTTTTCATGAGTGAAAACTTTCTGATCCTTCCTGAGTTTCACATATTTAGTATCTTTCAGCCCGATCTCAAAATCGGTCATGGTTTTGTTCAACTCGTCTAGTCGTTTCTTCAATTCCGTTGTGCTCTGATATGATTTTAAATGGACCTCTAGTGTATAGATCTCCTCTTTCATTTCTTCAGAGAGGCGTGCTGCAGTTTTTATTATTGGCACAAGCCAATCCCTGGTGCAGTGCAAGGAGATTAAAGACCAATCTTTCTTGAAGATTTTGTCTTTTTGGAATATGAAGGGTTTGTTTCTCGCAATTAAACCTCTAGGGGCAATGTTGGCACGAAGGTAATCCGCCATCACATTATTCTGTGGATTAAAGTTTTAATTTGGTTACGTTTTAATTCTGTTAACTCGTCCCAACATTGACTGGCCTCATTGTTGTCTTTATTTGGTGCTCCAGTAAGTGGTAGCATGGAGGCAATAACTCTGTCCACCTCCTCATCCGAGAAGGTAAGACCTGTTATCTCTGCCATGGTTGGTAGCTGGTGTATCCGTGTTGTCAGTCCTGTCGGAATGCGGAGTGTGTGTTAGTCACGCTGTTGTGCAGGGGAAAGAAAGGCTCCCACAGCAATGCAGCTGCTATAAACAGTTCACAAAAGGGGTAGGGAGGTAGAGGTTAGTGTCAACTGGGTCCGCACTCCTTAATGTATATTCCAAATAAAACCCTCAGCTTACTCCTTAGTCTGCTCTTTTCTATGACACATTACTCCACTCAACTCTACACCACTACTCCACATAACGCCACTCCACTCCCCTCTATGCCACTCTAATCTGACACTCTACTCCACTCTATGCCATTCCACTATACTTCATGACTCTACTCTATGCTACTCCATTCTACGAAATACCCTCTACACCACTCTGCTCTACATCACTCCATAACACTCTATGCCACTCCACTCTATGACACTCTACTCTACACCACTCAAGTCTATGATACTCTACTCCACTCTATGCCATGCCACTGTACGACACTACTCCCTCCACGACATTCCACAAAACTACATGCCACACCATTCTACACCACTCGAGGACACTCCCCTCTACTTAACTCCACTGTACACCACTCTCTACTCCACTCCATAACACTCCACTCTACTCCACAACACTCTTCCTTACAACCCTCCACTCCACACCACTCTCCTTTATGCCACTAACTTTTAGCCAGGCTGATCAGGCGCCAGGCTTGTAAACAACATGGCTAAAACATATTAGCAAAGCCAATAGCTCTTGCATAGGCGAGGCCTGTTGGCTTTGCCAATGCTTGTTTTTACCCTCACTTCTGACTGCTGTGCTAAACGGAGATCCCAGTTTTGTGGCTCTAAACCTCTTGCTCAGGAATTTGTAATGCTCTTCTGTGGGGGCAGCCGTTTAAAAAAGCATTCTCTTTTCAGCTGTGATGCAATTTCAGTCACAACTGCTGGTGACAGGATTTGGACTCCTTTGCCTCGAAGTCTGTGTACTAATGAACACTGTTACTTTGTTTATCCAGTGAAGGAAGTCAACCTTAACCCCTTAAGTGCTGCTGACGGCCAACGGTCGTCAGCAGCGCTACCTCCCCAGTGCTGCGCACGACCATTGGACGTCCATTCAGCACTAGTTCCAATGGACAGCGCAGCACTGGGGAGAGATGTTTACACGCAGCTAAGGTGTTAAATGTATCCTGTAGTATTATCTCTATACTTCCTACAGTACTATGAAAATATCAATTGATTAGGCTGCCACCAGTCAAGTGTACCTAATATAGATAGTGGTTGTGTGGAATGATGGTCAGAAATAAAGTTTAGGAGGCTTGTCTGATGCTGATTTGTGACTGATGGCTTTATTAAAGACTACAGAACAAACAAACAAAATTAGTAGGACTAAAATAAAAGTTATTGGTTGTAGTGCATCTTAGGTGTAGGTCAGGATAGAGGGAAACTAGGGTCACTTTACATATCTTCTCTAGTGTCCCTCTGCGTCTCCCCTGGACCCCAAGGAGTGTACATAGACACTGGTAGGTGGATTGGCTTCCCTATTTATATTGTTGTTGTCGCAGTGCAAGCAGGCACCTCTGTGCCTCTCCCCACTTCTCTCTTACTGCCCTGTCCCTCTTCCCTCACCGAAAGTGGTGTCCGGTGGCCTCTCCTCGCTTGGTCCTGTGCAGGGTCCTAGTGCCCCTCTGCACAGCACTTTGACAGCTCCCACTTTTGTGGAAAAGAAAACGAAAAAAAAAGATGACAATGAAATAAACAGAAAAGAAATAGGAGCCAGGAAACAAAAACTAGAAAACACTGTCACTACTGACACAAACTCATTTTCCTGACAACTGTTGTCATTGTCTGCTTTGTCTCTGATGGTGGTAGTTTGTTGTCCCATCGCTATAGTTTCTCCATGAGCCGTTTTGACGTTCTGCTCACTCAGGGCACAATGTTTCTGTTCCTTCTTTCGGTGACTCTCTTGTAGCCCCAGCTCTGTCTAGTCCTTCATTGCTGTGTGGTATCCTTTCTGCTCTGTCCTCGTCTTCCTCTTTTACTGTTATTTCATTGTTCCTTTGGCGCTGCCTCTCCTTCCGCAACCGCAACGTCTGATGCCCTGAATCCCTTGAAGTGTGAGCTATTTCTGGTGATACGGTAGGGACCTGCTGCCGCCGTTATCATGGGCCCTTTCACCTTTGTTATTGTTAGTGGTTCAGTTCAGTCGAGAAAGGGCTTTCTGACGTCCTTGATTGCTGTTGATGCACCAGCACTAAATCCCCTGGCTTCAGCTCAGATGCTGTGGCATGACGCTGTGCGTCTGAGTACTGCTTCATGTTACTCTTTGCCTCTTGTCCCTTTTGGCAATGCTGCTGTGTTCAGGGGTTGCTTTTGCCTTCAGCGGAGGCAATCTCGTTCTTCTTGTTCTCCCCAACACCAGTTCTGCTGGGCATTTCCCCATGGAACTGTGTGGGGGGTTTCGGTAATCTCGCATTACTTGGCTTAGTGCTTGACCCACTGAGATCTGCGCAAGTTTTGCACATTGTACAGCCTTCTTGATGTTTCCCATGAATCTTTCCATCATGCCGTTTGCTTGTGGCCACAGAGGCATTGTTTTCCTGTGATGTATTCCCAGGTACGCCATGAATCTGCAAAACTGTTCTCCCCAGAATGGTGGCCAGGGCTGGACTGGCCATAGCGGGCACCGGGCGTTTCCCCGGTAGGCCACTAGGGTGGGGGCCGGTTTTGGGCCCCGGGGGGGGGGCGTTTTTGTTACCGGGAGTCAGCAATATCAGCCCCCTGTAACAAAATCGCCGAAACCGGCCGTCGCAAACTGCTCGGCTGCACTCCCCTTCACTCTAGGGGGGGGCCAGCTGAGCAGTTTGCCAGGGCCGGTTTCTGTTCCCAGTCTGGCCCTGATGGTGGCCCATTGTCTGTGTACATAGTTTGTGGGGTGCTCCACGCTGCAAATATGTCCTCCAGTATTGGCAAAGTAGGTGTTGCTGATGTTGATGACACTTGTCGTACTGTGGGGAACTGTGAGTATTCGTCAATGACTACTAGCATGTAGCCTCCAGTTTCCAGCGGCCCATAGAAGTCAGATGCCAGTGTCTTCCACACTGCCCTGGGGAGATCGGACATATGTAGTTGTTCTAGCTTTGCTGGCCTTCCTGTTATCTGGCACAGGTGACGGTTCATTATTGTATCTTCCATCAGGTGATCAAGACCTGGAAACCATACTTTTTCCCTAAGCATCTTTTTGGTTGCCACTATGCCCTAGAGGGACTCATTGGCCAGGCTCACGGTCTGCTGACGTAGCGTTTTTGGTATTACTACTCTTGTTCCTCGAAGTAGAACATCTCTTTCCATTTCCAACAGCTCCCCCTGTGTTTGCTTGAATGCTAGCATTTCCTTCCTTCTTACTCCTTTGCTCATTGGACTGCTGCTATTTACATGTCTCCACCTGTGTTGCCGTGTTGTTGTTTTGACTGCTTGTAGCGTAGCATCACCCATTGTCTCTTGCTCCAGTTACTCAATTGTTATTGGAGCAGGGATGTTTTGTTGCAACACGAAGTTGAGGTACTCCTCCGCCATGGACAGGATCTCTTATGCCCGTAGTAGGGGATGCCTTGACATGTAATCAGCAGGGTTGTGTTCCTTCCCTGGTTTGTGCACTATTTTGAAATCATAGTCTATGGAGTGTATCCCCCACCTTTCGATGCACGGTGGAATTTTTGCATTGGGGTTTCCATATATTGTCACTTGTGCCTGATGGTCTGTCACAATAGTAAATGGCTTTCCAACTATGAACATGTGGTAGTGCTACAACGCCCACACCACTGCCAGACTTTCCTTCTCTGGTTGCGAGTATGCCCTTTTTATGTCTGATAAGCTCTTGCTTGCATATGCGACAGTCTGTCTAAGCAAGTCTCTTCCTGGCAGTTGTGTGAGAATAGATCCTAGCCTCACAGGGCTAACATCAACAGTGAGCTTGGTGCATAGTGAAGGGTTGAAGTAGGCAAGGTGGTCCACTGCTGTGACTGCATGTCGGATGGTTTCAAACGCCTTGTCACCATTTTGTGGTCCAGAGAAATGGCTGGCCAGGTTTTGTTAGTTCACGAAGAGCGGTGCTCACCGTAGCAAAATCCTTGATGTAACAAGCACAGTAGCTCGCCAGCCCAAGAAATGACCTCACTTCTGCAACTTCTACTGGAGGCCTTGCTTTCTGCAGTGTTTCTACTTTGCTGAGATCAGGTCTCATTCCTTTCTTTGAGAAGATGTGCCCAAAGAACACTGGTTCTCCCTTCCCCAGCTCGCATTTGTGCTCGTTCAAGGTCAGACCGGCGAGTTCCAGCTGGTTGCTGACTTCCCGTAGGGCCTTGTGCTCCTCAACTGAGCAGCTGAATACTAGGATATCATCGCTGTAGTTTAAGCTGTTCTTTATGGGCCTTATCATCTGCCTCACGGACTCTTGGAAGTTTTCTGCTACGGATGATATTCTGAAGCAGAGTATCTTGTAGCATAAGAGACCCATGTGAGTGGAGAACGTTGTGATGTAGAGTAATTGCGGATCAAGGTCCAGTTAATGGTACCCTTTGCATTGAACTTCTTTCTGTTTTTCTTCTTCAGGTCCAGCGGGATGGTACCACCAACTCCCCTTGGAGAAGGAAGAATGCCCAGGTAAGTGATTTGATATATTACTTTCAAGATTGCCCCTGACTGAACTGCGGCATGGTTTTTCCCCTCTCTCTAGGAAATGTCCTATCCGTATAAACAATGAACGTTGGTGCCTATATTGTGATGTCCCTCCATTGGTATTCACCCGTGTTTTTCCAACATCAAGTCTTCACTTTATTCTGTTTACTCACATAGACCCATATCCTATTGGGCTTTTAAAAGCTTCTTTAGTATGTACCTACACATTTTAAAGGTGATTGTTTCTCTTCACTATCACTCATGTGTATACACCATGTTCCAAGCTCATGCCTCTTCTTGCCTGGTTCAGATTTAAGACCAAAGATTATGGAATAAAGGAGAGGGAAAAAAAAAAACACAACACACAATTCCTCTACAGGTTCCCAGTGTATGGGTACTCACCCGGGCAGCCACAACTCTCCTGAGTTTTGGCTGGCGTCTCAGCTACTGTTGGAGGCATGCACCAATCCTCCATCCAAAAGTCCTCCTTCTCCTCTTTGTCTTCCTTGGCCTCTTGTTCACTAATCACTAAAGGCACAGTGATTTTTTTTTAGTGAAATCCTTTTTCCTCACCTGATGTAATTTCCCCTTAGTTTTTAGTGGTTTGGTTTGCTTATTCTGGAACAGTGTCAAACAAAAGGTTGATTAAAAACAACATTAGAATTTAAAATATTCACAATTCGAAAAATGAAGAGAATCTATTTCAAACATTTATTACTTGCCAGTCTTTAATGTTTACTCATTAGATAATACAAAATTCCTTTTCAGTCGGAGTGCAAATTGCATTTGTGTCTGAATCTCAGTGCTGCACAGCCATTCTATTGATTGTGTAAAGCTTACAAAAAATCTTTGTGTGAGTGGAATCTCTTGGGTGCTAGATCTGTTTGTATTGTAGACCACATTGTTTGTTGAGTTTTACATTTTGGCTTTAAATGTTATTGACGTACATAGAACAAATTGCAGGTAAGTATTACAGTTAAAACCTGAGTTCTGGAATGTAAGCAATTCTAAGTTAACATTAATTTGATAATATTGAAAACTAAGGGCCTGATTTAGATCTTGGCAGATGGGTTACTCATCACAACGGTGACGGATATCCCTTCCGATGAAATATAAATCCCATAGGATATAAGAGGATTTATATTTCGGCGGCCGAAATATCTTTCACCGTTGTGACAATGTAACCAGTCTGCCAATTTCTAAATCAGGCCTTAAATCAAAAAGTCACTAGGGCAATGTCTTCTGCACGTATCCCATCCACTCAAGAGGCAAACGGTACTTGTTTTTTAGTCTAACCTTTCATTACTTATTACTGGTTTGCACTCTTGTCTATTTAGGTGAATTTGTACACATATAAAAATGAGTTTTACTGTCTTTTCTTTGAATAAATGTGTTCTGTTACTCAAGAGCCTCCCTCTTACCTAACATTGCATAACACAGACACATTTCTTTCCCTTAATGTCTTGAAAGTCTCTTATGACCTCTTGAGCCTCTTTTACAATAGTATGCAGATGCTCTATAGGTGTCGCTCTATAGGTGTCGCCTAAACAGCTTGTGCACTGTCTGTTCAAGACCTTTTGTTTTTTATAAGTGGGATTTGAGACCGCCAATTGTTTACCATTGGTTCGCTTTATATATATTCATTCGCATTTGCTTGCTTATGTTTGGTTAGCTACTGTAAGTTTACTTCCTTTGTGTGCATTTGTCCCATTGTGGCTCAATGATTAGTGGAGAAGTGTGGCTCAATGATTAGAGCGGCAGACCCTGATGCAGAGGTCTAGCCCGGGACCAGGGTTCAATTCCCCGCCTCAGCGGGTCTTGGGCTCAAAAATTCCACGGACCTGATAATTCTCGCCTCGGTGCCTATTCCAATTATGGAGTCCCACTCTGCAACTCTGGGCAATAGCTTGCTTAATCTCCACAACGGCCCCCACAACGCTAAGGATGCCTGGCCTCCACCTTGGGGGTGCCCAGGAGTGGATGCCTCACAGGGAAAGCCAGGATGGGTTCCACAGCGGTATTCGTACAAGCGCCTTGAGACCCTTGCGGGTGAGTATTTATTTATTTTATTTATTAAACTTGTATTGCGCACAGCTACCCTCAATGGGTTTCCCGGCGCCAGAGATAGATAGAAGAAAGAAAACAAGCAGAAGGCTCAAGACAGAATTGGCTGTGCAGGGAAATTAATTGAACAAAAGGGTCTTCAGTTTTTTACGGAAAGGAAGGAGATCAGTCTCAGCTTTCAAAGCCGGCGGGAGAGCATTCCACATCTTTGGGCCAAGATAAGAAAACGAGCGGCCGCCCATTTTGGCCAGTTTAATTCTGGGAACAAAGAAATCGCCACTAGTGGAAGATCTTAAAGTCCGACCAGGCTTATAGTCTTGAACCAGGTTCTGCAGGTATTTAGGGGCAGAACCCTGCCTGATTTTAAAAAGGAGGCATAAGGTTTTAAATTTTACACGGTTCGGGACTTTAAGCCAATGAAGGTCACAAAGGTAGTGCGCTATACAAGTATCAATTTACAATTTCTTTTTACAATTTTTCCTTTGCAGCAAGGACACATTACTGGAATTCTACCACTGCCCATTTTTAGGTGCCTTTTCTTTGCACTTAAGCACTATACAAGAGTGCTTATTTTTTCAGCTGGCTCCCTTGTGTACTTCTCTCCCCTGTCCACCTGATTGCCCCTACCTACCATTGTGTATGCTGGTTGGTTTCCGGCCTCACTCCTCCCATTGTCAGTGTTGACTTGCTCCCACCCTTTGCCCTCCCATTGTCCGTTTCAGATTGCTCTCACCCTCCCTCCTCCAGTTTTTCATGTTGCCTCCTTGCTCCCATCCCCCCTCTCATTGTTTGTGATGCCTCATTGCTACCATCCTCTGATCTCCTGTGGTGTGTGTTAACTTCTTCCTCCCACCCTTTCTCCATTCATTTGTCTGTGTAAGCTTGCTTCTGCTCTCTCGTTGTCCATGTCGCCTCCTTGCTCCTACCCTCCAGTTGTCCATGTTCAATCCTTGCTCCCAACATGTTGCCTGTATTGCCCCCTTGCTCACACTCTCTCCACTTCTATTGTCCATATTACCTCCTTGCTCCCACCTTGCCCTTCCATTTGTCTGTGTTACCTCCTTGCTCCCACCCTACCCCCTCCCATTGGCAGTGTTGCCCCCTTGCTCCCTCCCTGCCCCCTCTGGCTGTCTGTGTTTCCTGCGTCATACCGCTTTATCCCCCCACCTGCCTGTAATCCCCCTTCGTCCATGTTGCGTCCCGACCCACCCTCCCTCCTGCCAGCAATAAAAAAAATAGTGCTGTACAACATGGCTAAAAAACATTCAGTGCCAATACCTCACATTGGCAAGGCAAGGCCTATTGACTTTGCTAATTTTTGTATTATTAGGATCATTATTATTATTTGCAAATATTAAGGAGCTTTAACCCCTTCGATGCTTGTGACGGAACCATTCCGTCATCAGTCACGGTTGACCTGTGCTGATGACGGAATGGTTCCGTCACGACCACACCCAGTTAAGGAATGTTCAGCACGGGAGCGAAATCGGGGTAGCATCCAAGGTATTAATTGATACTGATATACAGAGTATTTTCATGATACCAGGGATGGCAAAAAATAATCCCACTAATTTTCAGATCAATTTGACTCCAGACAATGTTTTTGTTTTCGTCTCTGACAAAACACTCTTTGATAACATTTTACAAAATGATGTTCAAAATCCATTTCTAATACTCAGGCCCTTTGGCTCAACAAATACAATCATTACTCTTTTTCATTCCAGACCCTAATGAAAATCATGGGATGTTACCTATTAAATGTAAAAAAAACAGAATCATTTGAGAATTTGAAAAGATCATATTAGATGCTTTTTCTGAAATTCTGAACAAGATGAAGAAGATGACTTAGTTAGCAGTGTTCTGTCTACGGATCATTTTGATGATGAAAATGAGAGGTCTTGCCGACCCGCACAAATAAATATGAAACATGAAAATAAGGATCGTGGAGAAGGATCATCAGGTCTTGAGAAATGCACTCATCCACTTGCAATGGTGAGTCAGATTTCATCGGGGCAAGCTATTTTTAGGGACTATATTGGCCTTGTCTGACAAGAGACTCCAGCTGACAAATAACAAATGTTCATTTAAATCAGTAAAAGAGAAGGCAATAAAGATGGCTTTAAATTTTGTTCCATTTACTGGGTGTTCTTTTAAAAAAATGTTATCCTGGAGATCATGTTTGCGAAATCCTTTAACTTTGCAGTCAGAGACAGAAAATTAAAGTGAACTGTCTTACAGTTGTGCTGTGTGAAACGGAAGGCTACATGGTGTCAGTTCTTTTCCTTGAATTAATGATTAGGAGAAGCACACCTATTTTTATATATTTTAAAGAAAATATTTTTGTTGATAGACCTTTTTAACTTAAGCGTGCAACTGAGGTGGCACGTATGTCCTTAGCGTGCCTACTCTGAAAAACATATCTTAAGTGTGGAACACACCTAACCTCAATGCACTGTTGCTGTTGTGGTTCGAAAGAACACCACTTTGTTTAAACACACTTTAAATGAACATGATAAACAATCTTTTTCATTTAGAACTGTAAGAATTTTTACTTCAAAGAATCGCAAAGATAAACGATCATATGCATTTTAACATCAACATGAATTTGTTGAAATCACAAATAACTAATACATTTTATGACTCTGTCACAAATTTTAAACATCAAAGGTGATTGATCTTCTACATCAACATGAATTTGTTGAAATCACAAATAACTAATACATTTTATGACTCTGTCACAAATTTTAAAGATCAAAGGCGATTGATCTTCTCTGTGGCACAGAGAAGATCAATCGCCTTTGATGTTTAAAATTTGTGACAGAGTCATAAAATGTATTAGTTATTTGTGATTTCAACAAATTCATGTTGATGTTAAAATGCATATGATCGTTTGTCAGTTCTTTTCCAACACATTTGAACAGCTTGTAAATGAACTGTACAAAATAATTCAAAATAATTCAGTAGTTGAAACTCCTTTTTAAAATTCTGATGTGTAATGGGAACACATTTTAATAGGATTAAAATTCCTCAGAACACTTTACTTGGTGATATGCAAATGCAAAATATTTGCTGAAACCCAATTTCTGCATTATTGTTTGTACAGTAAAATTGCATGTCAGTGGCAGAGTTTGTGGCCATTTCAATGGAAATGGGCTGTCTGTAATGAAAGTGCACTACCACATCATGCTTTAGTAATATATCTATTATACGTGAGAGTTTTTAAACATTACCTCAGAAACATTCCTGCCCTCGCCCTGATGACAATGCTATTGATGAACCAAGACGCAAGTGATGAGTTATGTGTACCCCTTATGTGGGCTCAAGTTTTATTTTACATGGAGCAAAGGTTTAGACTATTAAATCAATTAAAAAAAAGTTTTTGTACAGCAGACATCCTGATCGCACATATTAGAAGGTGCTCTCATATTTGATAATGGAGAAAAAAATCGGCTCTATGAAATAAAATATTTGCCTAGGATCACACAATTTGAGACCAGATTATGGGTCAAGCGCATTACAGTAGATTTTTTTTAAATTTTATTTTATTGAAGCATCAGTCATATCACAATGTACATTCACAGCACGTCAATAAAGAGCAATGACATCATTTTAGTGAAGTAACAAAACGTTAATCTTACTTATTATCAAACAATAGCCGCATTAAAAAAAAAATACAGAAAAGCAGTGAAAGGTCATAGTACCATTTGGCTAGTGTAGACCTCTGGGTCAGCAACACAATAATCGATGCTTAAGCATGCACAGAAAAGCAATAGTACATGATGATAGGCATTCAGTCTGAGTCTTGGTCCGTTTAAGCCCATAGGTATTCTCTGAATGGGGCCCAGATGTCTTTAGGTCGGGATGACCTTAGTAATTCTTCAGAGTACAGAGCCAGCTGTTCTTGACAGTAAGACATGTCTTTAAGCCATAATTTCACACTCGGTCGTACCTTGTTATCCCACGTGAACAATAGCCGTCGTTTGGCCAGTAATAGGGCTACGCGCACAAAGTGACCCATCAACAATTTGCTTTGTGGGGTGTAGTGTAGCAGACATTCTAGGGGTGTGCATCGCAGTGTCAAACCCGTCATTTCGTGTAGCATTTCCATCACCTGTTCCCAGTACTGCACCGCTGTGCCACGCCAGGTGTAAAAAGTCAGCGGCATCTCGGCCACATCTTCTGCAACTGGCCGAGTCACGTAGACCTAGCTTATGTAGTTTCTGGGGGGGAGTAATAAACCTGGTGTATAAATTTCACGTGTATGATGCAGAGATTGCTGTTAGAGGTTAACCTGCCGTCAATGAGCACATTTGTTCCCATATCGCCTCTGTGATAAGGGGTGTCAATGTCAGGTTCCAGCAAGCCAGGCTTTTATCCGGAGCAAGAGGCGTGTCCTGCTGAATCGCTTTATATAGTTTCGTAATCACCTGCGCTCGGTTAGGAGCGACTATCACAGTCTGCAGTGCAGTTGACACTAGGGGTTTGTTAGGAAAAGTAGTGTAGTGTGCTCTTATCGCCTGCCGCAACCGGAAGTGTGTGAAATGAAAGAGTGGTGTGGGATGCTGTACATAACAGAAGTCATGATCAGTCACATATGTCCCGTCTTTGTAAAGGTCTCCCACTAGTGTTATGCCCACCTCGCTTAGTGTCATCATGGGGCCCCATTACTGTGTGACCGACAGAGCGGCATGTCCTCGGAGCCGCAGTGCGGGTGCATATAATGGAAGTCTGACTGTGCGTCGCCCTATTTCGGGCCACGCCTTTACTGTGATACCTATGGTATTTATCTCCTGTTTGGGCGTGTGGCGGTTGTCGTGAGTGAGAATGCCTGTTAGGGGCACTGGATATGCATCACCCTCTTCTACTGCCACATGGGGCAGAAAGGCGTGGGTTTTAAACCAGAAGTGAGCATAGTGGGCCTGGCAGCAGAGATAATACACATAGAAGTCCGGAGCCTGAAAACCCCCCTTGTCAAACGTCCGCGTAAGAGTGTGCCAGCTAAGTCTGGGCTGCTTATTTCCCCATACTAACTGCGATCGAAGCTGTTGTGTGAGTCGGACTGGAATATTGCTAAATAAATATAAAAATCTCGGGAGGAAAATCATCTATAAGAGGGCTATGCAATCTGCTAGAGAAAAAGGCATCCCCACCCACCTATCAACTTGTTCAGTCAGAGCGGTATAGGCCCAACCATAATTTTCCTTAACGACCACATCGGGGTCTCGATGGACCCACACCCCCAAGTATTTCACAGGATCTGCCGACCACAGAAGCGGATAGTCTAGTTGGCAGGGGGGGTGGTGATTTGTGTAAGGGGAATAATAATAGATTTTTCCCACTTAATTTGAAGCCCCGGGAAGAAACCGAATTTTATGTACTCACGAATCACGGGAGATAGGTAGGTGTGAGGCTCCCGTATATAGACAACCATGTCATCGACATAGAGGGAGATTCCCACCGGCCGATTATGAAAATTCAGGGCGGCTGCCCTATGCCCCTGTCTAATTCTACATGCCAGAGGTTCCAGAATGAGGGCAAAGAGGAGGGGGGACAGGAGGCAACCCTGTCGAGTACCTCTCTCCAGCGCAAATGATTCTGAAGTAACCCCACCAACGCGCACCCTAGCAGTGATGTCAGAGTACAGGACCTGGACCCATCTAATAAAAACCGGGGGAAAGTCCATCCGATGCAGCAGAAAGAAGAGGCATCGCCATTCTACAGAATCAAAAGCTTTTGCCGCATCTAATAATACAGCAACTGCCGGTAACTCAGGATTTAACACATGAAGCATAGCAAAGATGGTGCGAAGGTTGAGGGAGGTAGCACGTTCAGGGATAAAACTGGACTGGTCAGGGAGGACCAATAGAGGCAGGAGGGGTTGTAACCTAGTGGCCAGCACCTTCTCTAGGATTTTGGCATCCAGATTTATTACCGAAAGAGGGCGATATGAGTCGAAATTCGTCGGGAGCTTATCTTTTTTTAACAGTGTGATGATAAGGGCCTGTCGAAGGGAAGGGGGAAGCCGACCCGCGTCATGACCCTCCGCGTACATCGCTAATAACTGCGGAATGAGAAGGTCTGCGTAATGTTTGTAAAATTCCGCAGTGAGATCATCAGGACCAGGGGCTTTGTTATTAGGTAAAGTCATGATGGCCTCTCTAACGTCCTTCTCGTCTCGAGGCACCTCTAGGTACATCCAGTGAGTGTTAGATAGCCACGCAATAGCCGTGTCCTCAAGATATTTCGCCATATCGCTCACCTCCATACTTCCCTTAGTGGAGTACAGTGATGCATAATACTGCTTAAACTGCTCCACAATTGCATTGTGTGTGTGATGGGAAGTACCGGTACAATCAATAATGTGGTCAGTAGGGGGATTGGCCGATCTGCGGTGAAGCTTATCTGCTAAGTGTTTGCCCGGTCTCCCTTCCTCCCCAAAGGCACGGGCAACATGCCGTTTGGACACGTACTTAATTTCGGTATCTGCAAATGTAGTATACTGTTCCGTCAACTCTCGAATCTGGGCCAGGATGGTCAAAGTGGGATTGCGTTGATATTGTGCCTTTAATTCTTTCATGCGCACTTCCAACTTCGAAAGCTGGCCTCGCAAGTCTCTAAGTATCCCTGCCGTCATCCCAATGCATACCCCCCGGATCGTCACTTTGAAGGCCTCCCAGAGTGTAGCTTGGCTGTCTACCGATCCCGTATTTAAGTCAAAGAATTGCACGATTTGAGCCCGGATAATATCAGCAAATGTCAGATCTAGCAGCGACGATGTTCTAAATCGCCATGTGAAGGGTCTCCGTTGGACGTCTGGCAAAGTTATGTCAATTGTAACTGGGCTGTGGTCAGACAGGGTACGGGGGAGAATGTCGGCCCTTGTTATCCATGCGTCTGCATCATCGCTAAGAAGCCAATAGTCAAAGCGGGACCAGCTTCTAAACGCCGGAGCAACATGTGTACCAGCAAGAACACCTTCATGTCGCAGCCTCCAAGAGTACACCAGTCCCATCTCCTCCATGGCCCCTCGAATGCAATGGGCCACTCTAACCATTCGAGCTCCAGACAGATCAGATTTATCAATGGTGGGATTTAAGTGTCTGTTGAGGTCACCTCCCCATAATATAGCCGACTCCGGCCACAATCGCAAAACCTCAAGCATGTGGAGGAAGGGTGTGGCATCATCTACTACAGGGCCATATGTGTTGACAATGGTGACTAACTGTAGCCCAAGCTTCCCCTGCACAACAGCCCAACGGCCCTCAGTATCAACACTAGTGCGGAGAGCCTGAAACGGAACCCCTTTCTTAACAAGAATGAGCACACCCCGAGCATAGTTGGAGAACGATGCAGCCAAAAGGTAAGCGGCCCATCTGCCAGCTATTTTACCTTCACTGTGTTTGCTAAGATGGGTCTCCTGTAACAGAGCGACTTTACCTCATGCCTGTCCAAGCATGCTAGTACTCGCCGTGTTTTTTGTGGTGGGTTCAAACCTCGGACATTCCACGACATGCATTTATTCGTATTACAACTCAGCGGATCCACCAGCGCATTAAATGACAAGAATCAGTAAAGTTAGGATATTCAAGGTAAATGACATAAAAAATATGCAACTCATTGTCATACCAATCTCTGCAATTGCGGCATAGAACATAAAAACTATCCCCCCTCCCACCACCCACTTCAGCTTCCCCAATGTGCCAAAGGTACCCCCCTATCACACCCCAACTCTCAAGGGCATCAACTCAGTAGTCCACAACCAGTCCGAGGACCACTGGGTGATACCAAACCACAGCAAAATCAGAGAACACAACAATTGGGGAATACCCATGAGGGATCGTAGCGGCGCTTACTACCTCCCAATCTTGTGGGAAGGGGCCGCAGAATCGATATATCATCCACCCTCCCGCAACCAAGCCATCACTACATCATAAAAGGGGCTGGAGCGTAACAACAGCAACAAGGTATACTGAGGCCGAGCCAGAGGCACTCCCCCACCGCTCTCCGAGCGTAGCAAGATGTAAATGTTGCAAGTAGTATTTGGAAAAGAAACAGATATCACCCCAAGAGCAGTGTACGGGGCCGAACCCAGCCCAGGACATACCCAAACAGAGGACTCATGACTGCCCGTCTCTTCCCCAGTACATCATAATCTCAGAGCAGTGACCCCTGGGCATCAGAAGTGGACAAGAAGAACTCATGGGAGAATACATCATGGACCTGAAATAACACAGGAAAAAAGAAAAAAAAACACCCAGACACTATACAGTTGCAAGTGACAAGGTCAATCATCCACATCTGACATGTGTGAAGGGGTGTTCTTGCGACGGCGTAGTGATTTAGCATAGTCCATTGCCAATTTGGGGCTTGTAAAGATCTTCGCTGCATTCGTCTCTCCAATACGCGGCCGTGCCGAATACAGCATGGCATATGGTACCTTCTCTTGTATCAGCAGTTTTTTCACCCCCTGAAATTCTTCCCTGGCCGCCTGGACTGTAGCTGTAAAGTCTGGAAAGAACGTAAGCACGTTACCCTGATAGTTAATGGTGCCTTTTTGGCGATTGACGTGCAAGACTGTATCACGATCTCTAAAATTTAAGAGTCGAGCGATGATTGGTCTCGCTGGAGCACCAGGGGGAGGACGCGCCGCAAGCGACCTGTGGGCACGCTCCACAGCAAACTAGGCCGAGAGGCTATCCGCTCCGCATACCTCCCGCAATAGCGTTTCCACATAGTCCTCAAGTTTCCCAACATTTGTGGTCTCCGGAAGGTCTAGTATGCGCACATTATTACGCCATGAGCGCGCCTCCATGTCTTCGTTTTTGGCTTGGATGACGGCCAAAAGTTTGGTAATGTCAGACGTCTTAGTGGTGACTTGCTTTAATCCATCCTCAGCGTCAGAGACAAGCTGTTCTGCTTCGCCCAGGCGTGCAGCTTGTTTATCTAGTTTGGAAGAACAATGGTCCATCCTCCCATTCAACGCTTCGATTTGCCGTCGATGGCATGTAGTCTTGCTTGTATAGCCGCTAGTGACTTTTCCAGTGCAGTAGATGGTGGTGTAGTGGCTTCAAGCTCGGAGTCAGATGCTGCACCCTGAGCGGCCTTAGTGCCTCTGTGCTGGTCAAACGTGAGATTTATCAGGCTTCCCCATGACAGCTTATGGTCGCTAGAGAGAGGGAGAAGATGATGGGGCGCCCTTGGGGCTCGCCACCCGTCGCGCTCTAGAGTTCTGCAATCCCCCTGCCGGGCCACTCTAGATGGGGCTCGATGCGGTGATCGCCTGTTCGTCGCCCGTTTGTCCAATGCCAGATAGTACTACACACACTGTCGTAGGAGCTCACTTGGTCCGCGAGGAAGACGCTGGCAGCAAGACGAGCATTCAAAGGGTATCAATGGGAGATCCTCAATATAAGGACCCTGTCAGCAATGCCCCGTGCGCACGATGGGGCCAGAGATCAGTAGCTCCCCATGTACACTTCAGCCACCCTCACACTCCTGAAACTATCCAGTGTCAGGCTTACACACGCCTGAAGCGCAGCAGGGGTGTCGCTATGATGCAATGGCGGGGCTGGGCTGCGCACTCCCTTCCACTGTGTCCGCGCTGAATGCTGCTGCACCTGCAGATGAGGAATCGCCACGTGGGTCTCGGATATGGCGCTAGTATTGCATCAAGCACATGGGTAACGCTGGTGGGTAGTCCCGAATATTTTAGCCCGACAGTTCAATGCCCTTCCCGCGCTAGGGGGCCAAATAGGCAGAGTCACATCAGATGCAGCTGCGCTGTCTCCCCTTCTGAGAGGCCCCGCCGAGACAGGATCATGCAGGGCCGACTCGCCGCGCGGGCGCCATTACAGGACGATAGCAGGGCCGGGGGGCGCACACCTTACCGCAGTCTCCAGTGTGGGGCCTCTCCTGTTTCTCCGCTCCGCTCCTCCATTGGTGGGCAGAATGGCTCAGGCAGATCAGTGGACCCCACGGGGGGCCCCCGCAGCACAGATGGCAGGCCGCGGCCTACCTCAGCCACAGGAGCCGGGGCCTCGCGTAGGTCCCGCCACCGAAGGGATCCCAGAGGAGGAAACTGCTCTTTCCCTCCTCCGCACTCACCGAAGAGCTCCTCCACTAATAAAGTGTGCCGCAGCGTCCCAGACGATTTCCGCCGCCAACGCACCAGCACGCCTCACACTGCACCTCTGAAAGGATAGAGAGATGTGGTCTCCGACAAGGCCTGCACCTCAGCCCACGAGGCGCGCGGCCACCATTTCAGCGCAGGCAGCTCCCCCCGATAGGTCGAACACACAGCCAGACAGCCCTTGGCACACACAAAGCACAGCTCCAGGTAGCCCCCGGTGTCAGCAGGGCATGTGCGCTAGAATTTTTGATGGATGGCGCAGGTGGAGGAGGATAGATGAAGGATAAGTGCTGCGGCCGGCAGAGCTACACTAATGTGCGGCCATCTTGCCAGACGCCTAGCCACGCCCCGCATTACAGTAGTTTATTCAAGTCACTAGACCATCACTCGGGGGCACCATCACATCACTCGGGGACACCAACACATCACTCGGGGACACCAACACATCATTCGGGGACACCAACACATCACTCGGCGACACCACCATATCACTCGGGCCACCACCATATCACTCGGGGACACCACCACATCACTCGGGGGCACCACCACATCACTCGGGACACCACCACATCACTCGGGGGCACTACCACATCTGGGGCACCACCACATCACTCTGGGGCACCACCACATCAGTCTGGGACACCACCACATCACTCTAATACACCACCACATCACTCAACCCAACCACATCATCACTCAGCACCACAACTGCACTGTCCTTGCTTGCTACCAACAAGCATTGCCATAGCCAATAGGACTCGCATTAGGAAAGTGTAAGCTATTGGCTTTGTGGATAACAATGCTATTAATTTATATATTTTCAAAGCCAACACATATTTAAAAAATGTGTCATTTACAATACCAATAGCTCACACTTTCAAAATGCGAGATCTATTGCATTGCAAATGCTTGTTTAAATAACATTTCGCATAGGCAGTGGTTTGTGGAAAGGCATTATGCAAATGTGGGCCACTTTTTTTAGCGTGCTCGGGAAGATTTTTAATCCAAATCCGACCCTGGCGCCAACCATGATGTTGCAATTAATTTTGATTATTTTGTATTGTACACAACACCTAAATAAACGAATACATATCTTGCATGGAAAAAAATTGTCATGGGGAACTTTGCCTGTTTCTTTGGGATTTTTAGACATTTTGCCTTGGCAGTGGCACCCCCAAGCTCTGAATCATAATAATTCCATAGCAGTCACGAGGAAAGACGAGATTGTGCGTTCCAAACCTCTCGTTAGATGGTATGAGTGACTCGAGCGAGTAGAGATCTTTCGTCTGGAGAAAAGGGCACCGCGCGTTACAAGCCTCTTTGTAGACCAGCAAAATCACATGGGCTGTGTACGTCATCAGCGCGTTGCAAGCCTCACTCTGGTTTATTCTCCAGCCAGTGGATGTTTGTTTAAAGGCAGGAGTGAACGGATGGATGTCTGTGTTTTTTAACGCAAGACGTCGCTGATTGTGACGTTGGCGGCCTGGGCGGTTGCTATGACGAGGTTGAGGGTCTCCGGAGGAGTCGGTAAGGAGTGTACGGGGGTCTGCTAGTTTGCGTTGCCGTGGCGCTCTCCTTTATTTTGTCACCCCGTGTTTTCGGTGCAGTACCCTAGTGTCGTGTGCCAAGTTGTTGACCATTTTTGCAGTGTGTCCCCACAGCTTCTTGTGTTCTGCTGAGGAATGTTTCAACAGTAAAAATGGGATTATTTGACTACAGAGTAAGATGGGTTCTGATCACAAACGAAAGTTGCGGCATCAAAGCGGATAAAATCTGCACTTAAGTGGTAAATTTGGCATATTATGATCTTAGATTGGGAACATTAGGTGGTGGCGGGAGAGCGTTCCAGGGAGCAATGCATTTGAATTTAAGACAAGTGGCTGTTGGTAATGTGCGAAAGCGTTATCGAGGTTGACAGCAGTAAGGTTTCAGACGCAAGAAGGCATGGTACTGTGGACATGGAAGCAAGGATGAAAGGAATTGAACTAAGGGTTTGGAAGAAGTTCAAATGGGGTCTAAAGGAAGAACGCAACTATGCCGAACTGAGGCTATAAGATAATGCTCTGGTTACTTACCGGTAATCATCCTAACTCCGGGTCCTAGTATTCATCGTGACAGTATAGTTCATGTGTTAGTTACTGTGGCACGGAAGACGGACGAGGAGGTAATGCCCCTGTTACTTACTGGTAACCTTAATTTGTCCGAGTCCGTTTTAAAGTGGTGCTTCATGCTAATGTGGAACCCAAGGTTATTGGTGAGTCCTGTTTAATTGGTTATTGTTAATTGTTGTGATTAGTCTTGTGCGCCCAAGCAAACCATTTCATGCATTCACTCGAGGTTCTTGCGATGATTACATTAATACGAGTTGTTTATCTCTAGCGAGGGTATATTACAAATCTACATAATTAGTGGGATTTATAGATGAGCTGGAGGAGGTTGGGTATTAGTTTACAGGGGTACAACTTTTAGAGAAGGAGATGTGATGATGTAACTGAGTTGTGGGGAGTTTGCAATTAGACATTAATTGAAATTGAGGCAAACATGCATGTTTTAGAGAAGGATGTGCTGAAGGAGAGGAGGCATGCAGAAAAGGGAAGGAGAGGTCATATGAAAGGGAAAAAAGGAGGCCACAATCGGAAGTTTATAGTATTTTTATATTGGCACCAAAAGTGGTCAAACAACCTGTCCGCTGCCCAAGCCAGGTCAACTGATGAGCTCAAGGGTTGAAAGTGGAAAGTGATGGCTATGCGCATACATAGAGAAATATCAGGAGCATTAGGCTGCACTCAAAGGAAGCAGTAAACTCTTTATCACACCAGTGTAAAAAAGTATATTGACAGGACCACTGGTATTATGCAAGTCTGCGTCCGCTACATTTTGTGCTGCATTTGCCACATAATTCACCATCTGATGTGAATTATCAGATTAAAAAGAACATTTGTGTCTGTCTCTAAAGGATTTGGATTTACTAAAAACGTAGCTTAATGTATTGCTGCTCAGCAGAAGGCCCTTTGCAAATTTGACTGGTAAACTTTCGGTTGCTTATTGATGTAGCTGGTGTTAAATTGTACTAATGAGGTGAAACCTTTGTCTAGACAGTGTTAACGTTTTCAAAATGACAAAATAATGAACTGATAATATAACGGAATATGTGGATTTATGCAGCAAATTTGTATTTTCTTGCCACATAATTTGGTCCTTCCTTGCCGCATAATTCCAGTGGACTTGCATATGTGTAACAAATGCAAACATTAAAAATGTTGAGGCAGATGACTGGTGATGTTCTTCCTCCGGTTTGGCTCACAGAATTAATTATAAAAGCAAAGTACGAGTTGAAGGTCGAGTACAGCATACCCAGACAGTGTAAGTGTTTTGCTTGCACTTCTGTGGCTTGAGTGGCGATCGAGACACGGAGGTGTGAAAAATGGTGACTGGTCTCCATTTGGAAAGTCAGTAAAGGTTTTGTTTGCAAGTCCCTGCTGATTAGACTTCAAGAAGCATCTTTCCTTTAGTAGAAAGTTGGAGTGAGGGGTGGAAATGCAGATTCTGTCCCGCAAAGTGAACATGTCCTTTAGATGAGGCCCACCATTTGGTCTTGCATAAATATACTTTCAGTTGGGCTAGTGCAGAAACATCACAACTCTTTATGCCTCTGCTGTGTGTATTCCAGGCAAGAGACTATACTACTGTGAAGGGCATCGCCACAGAACGAGCATTAGAAAATGAGGACTGACCACACCAGTTCTGATGCATAAGACAATGGATGCACTTGAAGTGTGAGTAAATCTAAAAATTCTATTTAACTACAACTATAGTCCGCTATTAGTTAAATAGCAACATAGAAGGGAGTTTAATACTTCGTTCTGCAAGACCCTAATAATGCTTTGAGATATTATAATTTTCCTAGACTGAAATGAGAATTCGGAATTATCAAAAAAAATTTGGGGGGGGGCAAACTTTTCTAAATAAGTGACTTTGTTTGCCTTGTCAATTGTTCAGATAGTAGGTAGCATAACATCTCAAATACAGTGATATTTTTAATTACATTTTTTAAGCAATTACATTTTCAATGATAGGAAACATGACCAGCAATTGCAGCAACCTTGCTTGACTACACGTGTGAGCCTTGGAAAATCATAGCCTAGCATGTGACTACAGGCCATAATCTAATCCCAGCGCCCCCCCACCCCCAAACAAAACCCATTGTCGGCGCTCAGAAAACACGCTAAAAGCATTTAATTGACACATGCATGCAAATCGTTCACCCACCCAACCTAAATATTTCAATAAAAGAACAAACGTACCTTTCCAATAGCAGTTGAGGAAGTGCTGCAGAAGAGCCTGAAGCAGCCTGTGCCGCACTTCATTAACACTGGAACTAAAAGCAGAGAAAAGTAAAATGTTATGAACAAAAGTAATTTTCCCGAAAAATCAGAGCATTAGGAGTAAGCGAGACAGAAAATAAATAACACCATAAAACTCACCTGAGGCCAAATGTATCAACACACTTCCCCATAGACACAGAATGGGCAAACCCCTTTGATACATCTGGCCCCTGGTGCTGAGCGGGCTCTCCTACATGTCCTAGGTGCTCAGGCTCCATGCAGTCATCTCTCCTCCCCTCTGAGCGTACGGCTGCCCTTTCTGCTGTACTGGAGCCCACTGTAATGCTACTCACGAGTATTCGGAGGTTGGCACAAGGGCAGTGCACCCACAGCTTGACACCTGCCTGCTTGCCCAGGAACCTCTTCATGCAATGCCTTAGGCAAAGTACCTAGGGGCTATATGCGAAGGGCCACTACATTGGGGTATTAGATAACATACAGAGAACTGCATAGGTTAAGGTTTTAAGGGTCACTCCACTTGAGACACTGAATGGAATGGGGGACCTTCTTAATAGGGCACATTTAACTGGTGTCACATTTGCAACACGGGACAAAGTTTATGGTGCTGCAGTGTGTGCACAGCAATGACAGCACATGCACTGGAGACACACAAGTCCACTGTGAAAGGAGGTGGCTGTCAGTGGCACAGCAACATTGACCAAGACATTAACTTCCACACTGGGCCACCCCAACAGTCCCCCACAACCTAGTTAATTACTTCACAAATAACAGGAGGCATAGGTTATGAATTGGATTGTAGGCCGCAGTTGTTTTAGCATGTATTATTAGCACGTGCCCTTTTTGAAATGAGAACACAAATCCTTTACATAGGGTCATAAATCATGCCCTATCATAAATCAATCACTGGTTAATCGTAACTCTTGTAACTCATTTCGCTCAACATTATTCATAGGCCATAAATCAGACATGTCAACTTGGGAGGCAAATGGAGTTCTTTGTGCTGGTTTTTCTCGAGGGGGCTAATTTCTCAACTCCTGTTAGGCTCAACTCGCTACCTTGGCTGTCCATTTGTGCCCTGCCGTCCGGTGGGCCTTGGCTGCGAGTGCCATGCTATGTGTACTACCCACCCACCCCCGTTAGCAGATTTACGCTGCTTTAGGGTAATCTTAATCTGCCACCCTGCTCTGTCGGGGTGTGACCTTTATGAGCACTTGCTCCTTGTCTTACCGCCTTTCCCGGCTGCCTCCATATGCTGTACCACAACATTGTCTTTTATCTTGGGTGTCGTTATTTGTAGCGCGCTTCCCCGCTCTTCAACAGTGGGCGCTTCTTAGGGGCAGCGCTGTTAACAACCCCGCCTTCCTTTCTCACTGTTGTCTCCCCCTCCTAGGGCCATTTGAAGGATACCCTCGGCACTGAATTGGGCCATGGGGTATCGCATCCTTTTTGCCTACTTTGACGCTCTACCCTGGTTACCCCCATTCCTGTGTGGGGAGGGGTCCTCCCTTCACCGTAGCTGCATTTCGTTGTGAAAACTGCTTTTTGTTTCCCTCAGCACCCAGGTGTCCACTAAGGCGCCAGCTCTTTATGCCCTTTTTGAGGGTACCCCTGCCATAACTCCTGCACTTGGCCCACAATCCACCATAACATAGTTACATATGTTACAAATACATGAGGTGTAGGTTATGGAACTAAAAAGCGGAGAAAAGTAAAATTTTTCGAGTTAAGCCATTTTCCTGAAAAGTTCAGAGTATTAAGAGTAAGTAAGACAGAAAATAAATAAAACCGTAAATTTCACCTTGGGCAGAGCGGTCTCTGCTACGTTCCTAGGTGCTCAGACTCCATGAAGCCGACTCTCCGACTGCTATTGGTGCAACCCTGCTGCACCTGAGCCCACAGTATTGCTACACTCATGTGTATTCGGTAGTTGGCACAAGGACACTGTGCACTTGGCTCTGCACATGCCTGCTTGCCTAGGCCCCTCTTCATAAAAATACAGTGAACTAGGATTGGGAAAGCTGCTTAGTAAAGACTCCACTGGTATCATGTTTGCAACACAGCGCAAAGTTTACGGCACTGAAGTGTACACTGGAATTACAGCGCATGCACTGGGTGCATACAAGTCCACTGTGAAAGGTGTGCCTGTGAGTGGCACAGCAACCTTGATGAAGGCATGAAAGTGTATAGTTGCATTGAAATGTAGTGGGGACACAGGCCCAACACTGTTTGGTAGGGGCAATTGTTGGGTAGTATACTGGGGTTAGACATTTTACAGTTGTATGTTATGTTAATTAAATTTATATAAGGCGCAACAGCTACCCAAAAGGATTTCCCGGCGCCCGCCAGAGAGGTCAGAAGTTACTGATTGAACAACCAGGTTTTTAGTGACTTGTGAAAATGCACATAAGAAGTTTCCTTGAGGAGAGCCACAATGAAGGGCCTAGGTAAGCAAAGGAGCAACCTCCCATACGGGACCATCTAATCCTAGGCATCTCAAATTTAGCCTGGGTGGAGGAACGAAGAGTGCGTGATGGCAAATAGGGATGAACAAGATTTTGAAGATACTGCGACTCTAAGCCAATGGATGTCTCTCAGAGAGCCTGAGATGGATGCAGCTCTAGGAACCTGGCAGAGCAGACTACCAGCGGAGTTCTGCACCAGTTGTAGTTTGCGCGTCAAATCTTTATTGGCCCCCAGATACTGGATGTTGCCGTAATCCAGTCTAGATGTAATAAGAGCTTGGACAAGGGTCCTCTGGGTGGAGCTGGACAGCATCCAGACAATTTTCTTAAGCCATTTCAGTATGTTGACGCATATTGCAGCCATCATGACGGCTTGTTGACGCATAGATACTGA
Organism: Lissotriton vulgaris; assembly: GCF_964263255.1. Taxonomy (NCBI): domain Eukaryota; kingdom Metazoa; phylum Chordata; class Amphibia; order Caudata; family Salamandridae; genus Lissotriton; species Lissotriton vulgaris. Next base: position 1,080,067,497 of record NC_141685.1, on the reverse strand, counting down.
GTCGTCAATAAGAAAGCCAAGATTACGAACATGATGGGAGGGCTGAGGCAAAACACCCATTTCTGCGGGCCAATGGTGGGGGCCTTTATAACTTTATGGGCACTGTACATAATGTTCAGAGTCCATGCATAGACCGATTCATCAGGGCACATAGTGTCTGGAACTGCACTACGGAGTAGGCTTGGCATAGGGACCGTTGTGGGGGAATATTGACGTTCAGAAGAATGGCAAGAAGGGAAATCCTTAGGGGTTCAGAAGCAGTGACCTGGGAAAGAGAGACTGCTGAGGCACTGCAAAGGTAACACAAGTGTAGTGGGTGGCACAGCACTGGGGTGCATATGTCGCAGTGGACACCAAGAAGGCCGGCAGAAGGGTCACTGCACCTATGTGACTGTGTTGACACTGGAGGTATGCGGAGAGGCTACTTCTGGCACTACACTGAAAAATAGGGCACACTGAGTAGTGTGTGTACATTTCACAAGGGTTACAAACGAATGGTATAGTGTGCTCGAACACTGAGTAAGGGGTACAGAGGCACGGAACTGTTGTAACTGCACCCGAAGCTAATAGGCCGTGCACAGATAGTACTCTGAACAATGCCTGCCAGTAGTATGGTGTGGGCAAGACATAGCTGTGTTGGACCGTTTTTATGTATAATTAAATATCTCATAACATTATCCCCCTGCAGTGCGGGAGATTGTGACAGTGTATGTGTGTTTTTAAAACTAATTCTATTCCTTTCTTTCCACTGTAGGCTTAAAGGATTGGCCCTGGTCTGAAATCCCTTTGCATCTGGGTCAAGTAGTCATGCTCTTCTGAGGATAATCAAGACCACTTTGCATCACTTCAGGCTGTCTCGCCCGTCCCCTCGTATTCGTTCACTAGCATACAAGACAGCTCCTAGGGGCTCTTACTATCTTTACTCTCGCGCAGACTGCTGAAGTAGACAAATGGAAGAAAAGGAACGGTGTGGCGTGACTTGTCAATAGCCAAGTAGACTAGCCATACCTACGACATTAAAGCACTCTACTTTGCGAGTCATTAATTAAACTTGAAGGGCATTGTGGACATCAATATAAGACAAAGTATGGGCTTTCACCCCTGAGTTCACGAGGCCCTGCAGTGTTTTGGAGGGCAGTAGTGAGTATCTGTTGTCTTTTTAAGAGTTCGATTTCCGAGAGACCCAGACTCAAAAAATGAGTTGTGTGCCATGGAAAGGTGATAAGTTAAAGTTGGAATCTGGGGCTCAGTCGCCGCCCATCCAGATTTACCACGAGAAGCAACGCCGGGAGCTGTGTGCCCTCCATGCACTCAATAACGTCTTCCAGGATGGTAGCGCCTTCACACGTGAAACGCTACAGGACATTTTTCAGAGGTAAGTGCGCCTGCCGCCCTGTTCTGGCCCCTGCTGAACAGGATGTGTTTGAATAGATGTAAACTTAGTTACTTAATCTGCGTGTGCATAAAATCTTATATTAAAATATTGTGACATATCAAATACCCATCATTGACGACTACTATTAGTGGGTTTCACTATTAGATTCTGACCAACAAAAAATACTTGAAAAATATATGGAATCAATTCTTGCTTAGCGAAGTAAAATGAACTCTGTCAATGTGTAGGAATACTGTAGAAAAACAAAGCATTGGAATAAAAAGTGCCATCAGAGTGTTCTGAAAGTGGTTGCTGCTGAGTAGAAGGCTTGCTTCATTGTACATTTCGTTATTTGGGGGGGCGGGCGAGGACGGTGGTCGAATAAGACTAGCTTACTTTGGTTTTGGTGACTTGCAATTTGGAGTTTTTCATTTGGTCATGATATCCTTGATAGGTGTCTTTCTATATATAAAGTATGAGGTCTTGATTTTTATTCTGGCTAGGGTAGTAGCAGTAGAGATGCTTTTGTTGAGGAATCGTGTATTTAAGTGAATTGTAGCCTTCAGAGAGACCAGTGATGTATTTGGTAATACAGACAGGAAGGCTGTTTTGTCATTAGAAACATGTCTGGCGGGTGTGGTTCTTTAGGAGCTATACCCTCAAAAGACCCACCTTCCAGCGGCTCTGACTCTGCAGTCCAGTATTCCAGAGTTTGAATGGAGAGACAAAGGGGCGGGATTGCTATGCAAATCTAATCTGTACCACAAAGGAAGCCCAATAATACTGCTTGAAATTGGGGAAAAAGCAAGATCACCGAACTTGAACTAGTCAGTAAAATACTAGAATCACTTTAGCATTCTCTAGATTCCAGTCCATAGACATTGTCTTCCACGAGCACCTGAAGACGATAATCATTTTTTCAAATCCTGTATTTTCAGTGACCGAAGGCCCTGATTTTATATTTAAAAACTGAGCTTTGGACTATACCTTTTCCAATTGAAAGGCAATATTTCTCTCCATCGGTTCCCATACCTGGTGTGTCACGCAGTTTAGTGCTTACCCCCCACCATGTTAAGGAACAGTACATGTTTCAGCACCCAGTCTAATGTGCTGCATAGCTAAATACATATACGGTCCCAAAGGCAAGACTGATTGCATTGCAAATGCTTATTTAAAAGGGTAAGGAATACATCCCCCAGCTACGATCGAATTAAATAGAGCCGTCAAAGTGGCTACTAACAAGGAACTAAAAGGTTTATCAAATTCTGCCCCAAAGCCATCTTCACCTGGAGTTTTAAATGCAGAGAGGTTCTTTATCTCCATCAGTCGGACAGCCAACCAGATCTGTCTCTTCCCCTAGCTCTGGTAGTTGCACTTCCTGCAGAAATTAGACTACAGAGGCCAACCCCAAGCTCAATGCTTCACTTTTCTAAAGGGAGGAATAATACTGTACAGAAAATGTTGCCTATCTCCTGGCACTCATTAACCACCAATCTCATGGCAGGATCCGTAACATTTAAGTTACAGTAACATTTTTCTTTTGCCGGCCATGCCAAAGAGCACCACCCTTTCTCTCCCCCCCCCCCCTCCTTTCTCATACATTTGATTATAAAAGGTCGAATATGCTACTTACCAGTATGCATCTGTTCTTGGCATGTAGGGCTGCTGACATTCATATCTGTCCTTAGATCGCCGCCTAGTGTTGGGTCCTGATGATTGCACATTGTTGTCCTGGAAGAGTCTTCGAAGTATCCCGAGATAGGTGGCTCCTCCCCTGGAATACAGTGCGCATGGGCATCGACTCCATCCCCAGATTGTTTTTAGCCATTGCGGCCAAGATTGAGTGAAACTAAGTGAATGATGACCATGCTAGAAGTATATGTGATCCTGCAGCTGCTACAGGCGCCGGGGAGGAGGGCGAGCGATATGAATGTCAGCAGCCCTACATGCCAAGAACAGATGCATACTGGTAAGTAGCAGATTCGGTTCGAGGCATGTGGGCTGCTGAATTCATATCTGTGCATAGAATACATAGCAGTCACTCCATTAACGGCGGCCGCCCGTGCCAGCTGCAGCAGTTTGGAAAAGTGTTTTTAGAACAGCCTGCCCTACAGCTGCCTGCTGTTTGGAGTGCACATCAACACAATAATGCTTTGTAAATGTGTGTGTGGTAGACCATGTGGCTGCTCTACATATGTCTTCCAAAGGAATATTTCCAAGGAAAGCCATGGAGGCCCCCAACTTTCTGGTCCAGTGGGCCCTTGGTGGAACGGTGAGAGTACGCTTGGCCTTCAGATAGCAGATCTGAATACATTTAACAATCCACCTAGCTATACCTGCCTTGGAAATGGGGTTACCTTTGTGTTGTGGCGCAAAGGCAACAAAGAGTTGTTTAGTCTTCCTAAAATCCTTGGTCCTATCGATGTAATACATCAGGGCCCTTTTGACGTCAAGGGTGTGGAGCATTCTCTCCGCCAATGACTCAGGATTTTGAAAGAAAACAGGCAACTCAATAGTCTGGTTAATATGGAATTGAGACACTACCTTAGGAAGGAATTTAGGGTTAGTGCGAAGCACCACCCTGTTGGAATGAATTTGAATAAATGGCTCTTGGATAGTTAGGGCTTGGAGCTCACTAACGCGTCGCAGCGATGTAATTGCTACAAGGAAAGCCACTTTCCACGTCAAGAATTGAATCTCGCAGGAATGCAGCGGTTCAAAGGGAGGACCCATCAGCCGGGTGAGGACCACATTGAGGTTCCACTCTGGAGCTGGTGGAGTCCGTGGAGGGATGACTCTTTTGAGTCCCTCTAGAAAGGCTTTAATTGCAGGCACCCTGAAGAGTGAGAGGTGCTGCCTGTTCTGGAGATAAGCGGCCATTGCGGATAGGTGTATGCGAATGGAAGCATAGGCTAGATTACATTTGTACAGATGGAAAAGATAACAAATAATGTCCTGAATAGATGCATCTAGCGGGTTAATGTTGTGGTCTGCACAATAAATGACAAACCGCTTCCACTTTGCCGCATAGCATGCTCTTGTGGTGGGCTTTCTTGCCTCCCGGATGATGTCCATACAATCGGGAGGCAAGTTCAAGTAGCCACACTCAAAGACCTCAGGAGCCAGATCGCCAGGTTGAGCTGTTGCCGATCTGGATGCCGAATATCGCCATGGCTCTGCGTCAGAAGGCTGGGTGTGAGGCGTAGCCTTTGATTCGGTACCACGGACCGTTCCAGAAACGTGGTGTACCATGGTTGGCGAGCACACGTTGGAGCAACCAGGATGAGAGTCATAGAGTGCTGCCTGAGCTTGCGTGCCACCAGCGGTATCAGAGGTGCTGGGGGAACAGCGTACGCAAATTTGCCTGACCAGTTCATCCATATTGCATTGCCCTGCGACTGTGGGTTTGGGAACCTGGCGGTGAAGCTTTGGCATTTTGCGTTCTCCCTTGTGGCGAACAGGTCTATCTCTGGATGACCCCACCTTTGGAAGTACGGTTGGAGTACTGATGGATGTATCTCCCACTCGTGCATTTGGTGGCTGTACCTGCTGAGCAGGTCCGCCATCTGATTGTCCTTACCCGGGAGGTGTTCCGCCATGAGGAAGATGTTCCTCTGAATGGCCCACTTCCACATGCTCTGAGCCAGATGAGACCGCTGCGGAGAGTGTGTTCCTCCCTGCTTTTGAATGTAGTACATGGCCGTCATGTTGTCCGTCCGGATCAACACTACCTTGTTGTACAGATGTACTTTGAAGGCTTTTAGTGCCATGAAGATCGCCATCAGTTCCAGAACATTGATGTGCATCTTCCGTTGCTGTTGCGTCCATAGTCCCTGCACAGTTTAATGGAGTACATGAGCTCCCCATCCCTGGAGAGAAGCGTCCGTTGTCAGGATGATCTGTGGCACAGGCTCTTGGAACGGTCGTCCCTTGCAAAGGTTTCGTGGATTCCACCAATGCAGAGAGTTGTACGCCCGACCGCTCACCAACACTAGGTCTTTCAACTGCCCGTGAGCCTGAGTCCACTGACGTGCTAAGCACTCCTGAAGCGGGCGCATATGTAGTCTCGCGTGCGGGACTATGGAGATGCAGGAGGCGATCATGCCGATCAACTGCATGAACACTCTTGCTGGAAGCGAGTGTTGAGGTCTGAACTTCTTCTGTATCAGTGACTGCATGCTGCTGACCCTCACTGAATTTGGCTGTGCTGTGGCTGCCAGAGTGTTTATGGTCGCACCCAGATATTGCCGTATGTGGACGGGTTGGAGGTGGGATTTTGGGTAATTCAGTGAGAATCCCAGATCGTGCAGAAGGTGAATGGTGTGGGACATGTGCGCGGCACACTGCTGGGCTGACTTCGCCTGGACGAGCCAGTCGTCCAGATAAGGGTAGACATGGATGTTCTGTCTCCTGAGGTGCGCCGCCACTGTCGCCAGGCACTTTGTGAACACCCTGGGTGCCGTGGTGACTCTGAAAGGCAAAACCTTGAACTGGTAGTGCTGGTCTTGCATGGTTAACCGGAGGTACTTCCTGTGGGAAGGGTGCAGTGGAATGTGAAAATACGCATCCTTTAGGTCTAAAGTTGCGAGGAAATCCCCTTGATTGAGCAACGGGAGCACTTGCTGCAGGGTCAGCATATGGAAGTGCTCGACAGGATGTATTGGTTGAGTGGCCTGAGGTCCAGAATGGGCCTGAGGGACCCGTCTTTCTTTGGTATTAAGAAGTACAGGGAGTAGATCCCTGTGCCTCTTTCCTGCACTGGCACGAGCTCGATTTCCCCTTTTTGTAGCATGACAATGACCTCCTGCTGCAATAAGTGCAAATGCTCGTCCCACATAGGACGGTGTCTTGGGGGTATGTTGGGTGGAGTGGATGTTAACTCCAGACAATAACCGTATTGTACAAGCTTTCTGACCCACCTGTCTGTGGTGATGGACTTCCAGACTGGCAGGAACTGCTGGAGTCTCCCCCGACCGGTGTTGTATGGTCGGGGGGCAGTGACAAGGCGTTACTGTTTGTTGGTGGCAGAGGATCTGGAGTTGTTGTTTCCGCGACCTCTGCCCTTGGCGCTGTTACACCAACAAGAGCCGAGGTGGTATGTGGATTGAGTGTTGGCCTTGTAGTACTGCGTGGACTGTGAGAGCTGGCCTCTGGAAACGCCTCTAGTGCTTGAGCGACGAAAAGACCCACCCCGAAACTGCTGGGACTGTAAGGCACCCATGGATTTAGCAGTTTCCGTGTCCTTTTTAATTTTTTCTAGGGTGGTGTCAACCTCCGGGCCAAACAGGTGATCTGGATTCACTGTTCGATTAAGGATGGTGGTTTGGATTTCTGGCTTAAATCCAGAGATTCTCAGCCAGGCATGTCGTCGTAGCATAACACTAGTGTTCACAGCTCTGGCAGCGGTATCAGCCGCGTCCAGAGCGCACTTAATCGAAGCATTAGAGATCAGCTTCCCTTCCTGAATAAGCATCTCAGCCGCCTCCTTGTATTCATCAGGCAGGTGCTGCAACAGGGTCTCCAGTGTGTCATAGTGTGCCCTGTCATACCGCGCCAGAAGCGCCTGTGTATTTGAAATGCGCCAGATGTTGGCTGCCTGTGCTGCTACCCTCTTCCCGATGCCTCAAAGACTTTGGATTCTTTGTCAGGGGGAGGAGCATCACCCGTAGTCTGAGAATTAGCCCTCTTCTGGGCATTCGAGACAAGGGAGTCCAGAGGCAACTGTCCATTGATGTAGGTAGGATCAGTAGGCGCTGACTTGTATTTCTTCTCAATCCTAGGGTTTGTCACCCTCGCCCTGGTAGGTTCTTTAAAGATCTCGCCAGCATGTTTTAGAACACCTTTCAGCATAGGCAGAGTCTTGACAGTCCTTTCTGAGACTGAGAAGGTATCAAAAAGGAAGTCGACATCAACAGGGTCAGCATGGAGCTGGACGTTGTGATTGTTAGCTGCCCGTTCGATGAGGGCATTGAAAGCTACAGAGTCTTCTGTAGGAGACGTTTTTGCAGAAAATAGTTGAGGGTCTTGTCCCGCTTGAGGGTCACCTGGGTCAGCACCAGCGGCCCAGGGTTCGTTGGTATCCTCAGGGTCTGTATAGACAGGATAACTATACTCATCCTCATCCTCATCATCACCCTCCCCAGCGTCCACATCAGAGTAAGTGGGCGAAACATCATGAGTCTGTGGAGAGAGTGGTTCCACCAAGACGGGAGTGAAATCAGAGTCCTTCTTTTTCTTGAGAGGGATCTTGTAGGACTCCATTGGACGTTCTGGGGCGATTTTCCGCTTCAGAAGGGAAAGCCTGCCCGTTTCGGCATCAATGAAGTGTTCCTGATGCTCGTCCACTAAAGGTCGTCGAGGCTGGGGGCCACCGTTGAGGACTTCGGCGTTGGGGAAACCTTCTCGGGAACGCCGGCGACCGCCTTAGGAGCGAAAGCCTTCGGCGCCGTCTCCGGCGGCAACGTAAAATGGATGGGCGTGAACGCCTTATTCGGTTTCTCAACCGGTTTTGGAGGCTGAGGATCCTTTGGGCCGACCGATAAAGTCTTGTCCCTGATGCGTTGTAGGAAGTCTGTAACCTTCTTGGTGAACGCAGCGGATGGGCGCGCCGGTTCGACTGAATCCTTCGAGACCTCACCTGGAGTCGACTCTCGGGGTGCGCTGGTCCTGGCCCTGTCCTGTTGACGCGGAGGCACGAGAACCTTCGGGTCACTCAGTCCTTTTTTCGGCTCACCGAGAGCTTTCTTCGGGTCGCCGAGGCCCTTACTGGCGTCGACCGTCTTCGGCGCCGAGGCGCTCGGCTCGACCACCTTGCCTTTAGTCTTCGGCGCGGCAGACTTCGTCTCGACGCCCTTGACTTGAGCGTTCGGCTCGACAGCACCCTTCGGTTTCTTCGGCGCCGAGGGCTCCGAGGCCTTGGAGCCGACCAAAGTGATGCGCACTTTCGGTTTCGAGGACGGCACCCGCGCAGTGTCTTGTGTCGAGACCGTTGGTTTCACTTTAGGTTTCGATTTGCCAGGGTCAACAGCGATGTCCGTGGCCGAGCCCGAAGGCGGGGCCGTAGACCCATTGTAAGATCTTGGGTAAGGCCCGATGGCGCTCCCTCGACCTGAGCCTCATGAATTGGCACGGCCCCAGAGTCCGTTTGAGGAAGCTCCTCGTCCGAGCTATCCTCCATGGCCCCGAGGGCCCCGTCATCGTCTCCTACCTCGTCGACGACTTCATCGGCCTCGAACATCTCAGCATCCGCGTCATAGTCATAGTCGACGTCCGACGCGGGGTTCGACTCACTAATGTCCTGGATAGATTCTTCCTCGACATCCCCTGTATCGAAGATGTCCACAGGCGCCGGTGCAGAATGCTGGGTCTCCTGGCGCGCAGCTCGTCTAAGCTTAAGCGTCTTCTTGAACCTGAAGCGTGAACAAGCCATACACTTGGCTTCATCGTGGTCCGGCGACAGACACTTGTTGCACACCGGGTGGACGTCGATGTGGGGATACTTCGAGTTGCAGACTGGACATCTCTTAAATGGACTACGTTCCATGATGAACGGTCAATAGGGTCTGAAGTGTCGACTGGGCCCAGGGGTGTGGAAATTTGTCAAAAATCTACTTGGCCAATGGACAAAATTTTACAGAAATCTACTTGTCCTGGGAAGATATCTGCTTGCCCCACTTATTCCATAAATCACTAAGGTGGGTCTGCACGGCGAGAACCTGCACTGTAATCAGTGCAACATACTGTGCAACATTATTTCAAGCACAAGTCTAATTATGCAGTGCATGGACATGCATCCTTAAATGCAACTGTTGTACAGTATGTGCGTGGATGTGTCAGTTTGCACTGCACCCAATTATCAAACAGTATGCATGTGACAAAATTTAAATTGTAGAGACTGGTGTTCGCCATCCTAGGGCCAACTCATAGCTGTCCAGCTTTAAAAATACTCACATGTGAACATATGATAAACGTGTGGATGGAAATAACTGCACTTTTTGGCAGAGCTTATGAACGATTCATGGGGCAGCCAACATTGCGTGGCAGAGGTGCTGTGGTCCACTGAGGCAGAATCCACAAATACAAATACACAAGAGGCAGTAATGGGCAGTTAAATCAATCTCACCATTTACATTCCTGGGCATGTGAGGTGTGATTATACTATTGTGCACTCACTGCTAGATCTCCACATTCTTCTCCCACACAAGGAGCATTTGCAGCACAGGCAGTAGTAACCAGGTTCTCTTGTGCACAGTAGTGCTGTAGTAATGGCACCGGAAGAGTAAGCTCCCTAAACATGAGTAGGTGCAGCTCCGCAATAGATGTGCAAGTTTGTCTCACTTAGATTTGAGAAGTAGTCACTTTTTTTCTTTCAAATCCGAGTCTCTGCCACTGGTTTCTCTCCTTCCAATGTCCCCAACCCCCCACCTACCCACCCAAATGTGCCTGTTATCTTCTGGGAAAATCCTGTAATTCTGTTGCTGGATGCTGACATACGAGTATTGGGAGGCCTGCTGAAAGAGAAGGATTTAACGTTGCAGCAACGTGTGCAATCAGTGTCTTTTTTTCAGAAGCTGAGCGTTCTGATGGTCTATGGGATGATGCGTGGATATTTCGAAATGGGCACATGCATAAAGAAGGCACAAAGTCAGGCACACAAGAAAAACACTCCTTGTCAAATCATGTAGCAATAGAAAACAAGCCTTTATGTCTACATAGGACGAATGCTCACACAGGGGACAGTGTCACTTTTCCTTGGATCTGGTATGGGTTCATTTTTACTGCTGATGTAACTGTGCAACAAATATGCAACAATACAGCTGTTGCATAAAATTACGGTGGGAATATTGTACAATTTCACGCAGTTGTCAATAAAACGTGATTGTGAGACCTACAAATGTACATTATGACAATTTCTACTTTATTGAAATTGATTTGGCAATTTTTGCCATTTTTAATAGTTTTAAATGACAGATGGTCCCCACAGATGGCAGGTCCTGCGTACATGCGTGATTTATTACAGAGCCACTCTAATAATGAGATTCTACAGCTGAGACATTTTCCTCATAATTTGCCACATAATGATGCTATACTGCATATTTTAACAAAAATGTTGATTCTAGCTCAACCAGATAAAAAGTTTCTAAAAAGAGGGTAACCCATCCTGCCACACAGTGAAAAGCTCATCACAAGTAGTGACTGGTCACTTTTTCATTGCTATTGCTGTATTTGGGTGTTAATCTGAAAGTAATAAGACAAAACATTTATACTGACAGGGTTAACATATACTAATGTAAAAAAAAAATGAAGTAATACGATAAACAAAAATGTGCTGCCTTCTGCTACATAATTCTAATTTTTTGTGACCACATAATTCAGTCAACCCTGTTGCATTATTTAGCCCTTCGCTGCTGCTTCATCACAGCGGCTCTGTTTATTTAGCACAAACTGCCAGAGCACTTTGCATGGTGGGTGGTGGTTTACAGTAGGTACATGAGACGAGAAATGCAACCAAATAGAAGTACAGGCTAACAGGAATGTGGAGAATAGCCGGTTTCTTGCCAGATTAAGCCTGTAAAATTGACACGGATGTGAGACTTTTCCTCTGCTGCAGTAGCAAGATTAGGAAATAAAGTGGGGGCGCTGATTAAGCGAGAAGCAGTGGAGGGAAGGTGGGGGCAATGGAATAAGGAAAAGGCGAGCAAGTCTGTGGGGGATGGTATTAGGAACGGAGACCCCAGGCAAAAATGTGGACATTAAGATGTTTCAGACACCATGAGTGGCCCACGTTATAGTAAGCTGTGTGAAATACGCTGCACACAACATTGCCTGGAACACGAAGATACTTCAAATTTAGCTTTACTGTTTAACCCCGAGAAAAAGATGCAGTTTAAAAAAAGTTTCCATTTACAGCGCACGCATAAACTTGCAAAGCTGCCTTTTCTGTAAGACTGCCAGGTGTTAAAGTTTGCTGCGAGCCCCCGAATGCGGCCTCGTCCATAAAAGCAGACTGACAAAGAAAAGGTCAATGTCTCTAAATAGAGACTCCGTTAGTTGTGTTTTCACTCACTCGTGATCAACGCTGGTGGCATTGTTCCATTGCAATAGGCGCCTCATTGATCAGCCGATGGCAGTGGAGAAGTTCCTCGCCTTACTGTATTAACATGCCACACATTTGACCCTGCCCCCATGCCCACTGAAACCAGACCATTCCATGCAGCTTCACAGTTAGCATAAGGCTCTGACCGCTGCAACACCCATTATCAGATTGACTCGCCTGTTGGTGAAGCATTCACTGTGTCCGAGATGACGACTTGCCGCTCTTGATTCCAGGAAGTGCCCCGCAGCGCACCAAAGATGAGTGGACTGGCCTGGACGGATCCCAATGGACAGGGCGATCGAGTGGTGCAGCAATCAGTGACAGAGACCTGCCCCCAGCGCTGGGACCCAGACAGCCGCAAAAGTGTTTCCTGCCTCGGCACCAGCCCTTGCACTTCAGCAGCTGGGCTCCAAGAGCAGGTGGGCTGCGTCAGTGATGAACTCATGCTAGAACACGGACGTCTAGCGTAAGACTCCCCCGGCCAATCACTGGCTAGATAGAGCCCAGTCATGGGCTTCCAGCCAGTCATAGGTCTCTAAAGGCTTTCAGACAGCATTTCAATTGCCCGTGAGCCCCAGAGTGCAGACAGCTCATTTCCTTTTTGTGATTTAATGTCTACTTGTCCGTCGGACAAAATAGACAATAAATCTTCTTGCCCTTCTTAAAATTCTAGTTGGTTCGGGCGTCGGGCGATATGATTCCCCCACCCCTGTGGGCCTTCTGCGTCGAAAGCACGTGGGTGTAGTGAATCCGGCTCGAGGCCGAGCTGGAAGAACTAAGACCGAACGCAAGACTATACTGACGTATAGGCTAAAGACCTTTTGGTCTTAGGAAAGTTTTCTATCGATTCCGACAAGAGGGAATTCAAAGACATCCGAACCCAATGGTGGAAAAAAACAATCTGGGGATGGAATCGATGCCCATGCGCACTGTAGTCCAGGGGAGGAGCCACCTATCTCGTGATACTTCGAAGACTCTTCCAGGACAACAATGTGCAATCATCCGGACCCAACACTAGGCGGCGATCTATGCACAGATATGAATTCAGCAGCCCACATGCCCCGAACACGACTATTTAAATTCTCATTAAAAAAATCCCTTAAAGCCTTTTTGTTCTGCTATCCCCAGAACGATTGATATGATTTGTTCTTCTAGTGTTTTGTAATATGCTGTATATGCAGCTAGTTGCAAGTTTCCCTCTCCCTCCATTTTTTTTTTTCATTTTTTTTTTTCTTCTTAGCAAATAAAGAGATCACATAGTTGCCTTAAAGGTTTCCCATACAACTGCTATATCAGTCGAATCTTCATTAGTTTATAAAACATTATATTTCTGTAGACGGTGATTGGAAGACCTCATTTTGGTTTAACAAGACTCTATCCATTCACTATCTCTTTTCTTTGTTCTGGCCACTCCTCAAACATTTGAAGCTCACCACAGAGTGGACCAAAATATAAACAAATAAAAATAAAAAACCTACACAATATTGCTGGGACATCTTGGGCAAAATAACTGGGGAAAGAAATCAGGCTTTCCAAGAGGTGGTCTTGTGAAGTTTAGAAAAGCAGGAAAATATTCTATCATTAGGGTTGTGTGTCTGCCAAATATTATGAACTCCTAACCTATGGTAGAAATCAGCAAATATCTGCTCTGTTAATTTCTTATGCATAATCTGCTTTGGATTTGAAGAATCTAAAAAAACAGATGGTAAAAATTTAAATCTCCGACCACAATTAAAAATCACTGGCATATTGCATAGTCCCCACTGTGAAGATTAGAGGTTAAATAATGTCATGAATATGGTCAAAACAGGAAGCCATATTGTACCTAATCGTATACAGGTACAATGACCCAATACCCCTCCCCATCAATCACATCTGGTAAAAAACGAACTTCAGATCTTTTAGTTAGAATGACAGCAGTCCTTTGCGAGGCTTTAGCCGAGGGGAAAAAACATTCCTTGGCCCACAAATATTTTAGTGTAGTCCCTTCTTTCCCTTTTTATCAAGTGAGTTTCTTGCAAAAGAATAGAGGGTTTATATTGTTGTAGGCTAGCCAAAACAGCATCTATATCAGTCCATTATTCAAACCATTCACATTATCGCTGATTATAACTCCATTAATGTTAATCTTTCACCATTGTGATCTATTACCTCTCCTTAAATTCTCTTGGCAATAATTGTACAATAAATACTAGCAATGGTAGCTAAGAAAAGCAATAAATCTACATTTGTGACGCAGTATCATACAGCTGTTTCCCTGCATTTCTTTCAGATGCAGTCCCCTTCCTGCCCTGAAGCCCAAAAGCCCCTGTACCCCCAACCCTCCACCCTTTCTAAACATGTGGTTCCAAACCCCAGAAGCTAAGAACCACTTCCTTGCTGTCTAATGGATGCAGTCTCCTGCACCCATGGACGCCCCAGAGCTATTCTTCCCCTGCCCTGTCCATCTGAGAAAGGAAATTCTCAGCAGGTGCAGTAAAAATATGAAATTTGCCCTCGCCCCACAAAACTTTCAATTTAGCAGGGTGCAACAACTGAGCCAGCCAGATGTTTCAACTCACAGCGGCGTCTGGATGTCTTATAGGTGAGGTCTGTAAACATTTTGAAGCTGTTGGATCCCACTTAGAAGGATTTCACAAGAGATGCTTTCCTTAAGGTTTGTTTATGAATTCTGAAATCTTGAAAATGAGCCCAAAAAGTCAGTGGTTTTGTACCTGCTTTAAGCGGAGTAAGCAACACTCTATGCACTCTAGCAATATAAAAATTAGCGGTATGGCTGGACAAAACCTGTGTGGATAATAATTCAGACAATTCCTCAAAAAATCTTTTTTTTTGAGGAAAGTCTTCCAGAATTCCCACCAATCTCAGGTTGGCCTGCTGAGATCTATTCTCAAGATCCTCCAGCTTGCTCTTTACTTGATTCATTTCTTTATGCAGCGGAGTGGTTGTCTGCTTCTGGAGTGGTTGAATGCCCTCTGATTCAGAGATCCTCAGCCCATCTAGAATTTAAGCCCTGGAGACCCTTCCCAATACCGCCCAGCTTAGACTCTGTCATTTGCCATCTCTTTGTGAGCTAACTTCGTGAAAGATATTGATGTTGGTACAAGACTAGGTACAACCGGTTCAACAGAACCATTCAAACCACCTTTTCCAGCCCCATTCGAAAGGGTATCTTCCATCTGAAGCATACTTCTTGAGGGTTCCACTCCAGCCCCCCCACTCCAATGTGTCATTGGAAAAGATTGAGTACTCTGAGGTAAACCAATAGAACTTCTATTTGGGTTACTAAAAGTCCTCCCTTGCCCCCCCCCAACTTGGTTAAGCTGTGATGCTATCTGCGTAAGATAATCTCCTTTCAAGTGGCTAGCCCCTTCTGCCCCCTCTCAAGCTAAAAGCAGCTGACCAGTTTAATGTCAGTCTTTGATCCTGAGCCATCAGGCTCAGGATGGCAAGAAAGGGCGACTAACTCACTAAGGCCTGCCATAGTTGGTACTTGTGACTGTGGGGTAGATACAATTTGCCTAATGTGGTTCAGTATTTGGAACTTTCTGAGCAGAGGGGAGGAAGTTAAAAACCCCACTGCCTGACAGGGACTTCTCATTGCGGGAGCTTTCTAGATTTTTTTTTTCTTTGCTTAATGATAATCATTTCCAAACCCTCTGGATTCAAGTTTAAGTGTGATTCCAAATGCGTCTTTGCACCACGTAGTCCCTACATCAGTAGGGCTCCATCAGTGAGCTGGCCACAGGTCTCCATGAGCAGGGGGAGTAGGGGGCGATGCCCAGTCAGATACCCTTGAACAATTTTGCCAATTCCCCAGTTCGGCAGTCGTAGTTGATTAAATAGCAGAAGGTTCTGGATATCAAACATGCCTTGCTGCCGCTACCTGCTAAACTCGTTCTTGCTCCAACATATATCCACTTCCATCACAGCCACAGCGGGTGCACGAGCGCAGCAAAGAGCAAGCGAAGAAAACCAGTCTCAACCGCAAAGCAGTCGCTGGCTTGTCCACATGGCGTTCCACGTTGCTGACAATGCATCTGCCGGGCAAGAGCGGAAAATTAGTTCTCACCCAGCTCACAGAAGGTCATTGTCCCCCAAAGCCAGAATCATCGCAACCTGCTCACCACAGGATTCCAGTGCAGGCAATGCCGCTGTAACCTCCATAAGCGTGGAAGGGTATACTCAGATGTGAGTCCCTTGCTCATTGCACCATCAGGATTCAAGCAAGCCGGACCGAAGACGGCTGAAATGCCAGAAACCGGTCCCCGGAAGCTTGTTTCCTTCCCAGTATAAGAATTGGCTTGGTCGTTTGGTCTGCCCTGTTCCCACGATGCACTGGGCCAGGGTCAGACTAATTTGCATGTAGCCAGGTTCTGAGCTGGGATGGTGCAGTGAGCTAAAAAACGGTGATGGCTAAAGCCCTGATCTTTGGACTGGGTAAGAGTGGTCTGCTTAATTCAGACGCTCTGTTCATCACCACCCCCTTTTCTGAATCGCTGTAACCTCCCAGCACAACTGATCTGTCAGCAACATGGATTCTACTGCCAGATCTGAAAAGAATTGCAGCCTCTCTCCCCCACCCCCTGCTTCCACCATCTCATTCGGAGTACTCCAGACTGCTTACATAGCAGGTACATATCTGAACTTCCCTTCCACATCGCTCTGGGCCACCATGATGAGATCAAGGAGCATGCCTGCCAAATTCACCTCCCATCATCACCCTGTGAACATCTAATGTGGACTCTCTTAACTCCCAGATACTGCCATCTCACTCCCCTGTTTACACCCCACTGGCTGTCCTGCTCAGAGAATCTGAACTCTCCTCACCTGAAAGAAGGGAAGCAGTGGGCTTGGCCAAGATCTGCTCACTATGTTTCTTGTCTTGGTTCAAAATGTGTACACTCCTCAACACTCCATTTAGGAGTGATGTACTGGGACAAATTAATGCAGTAGATGAATGTTCTCAAAGTCTTACTCAAAACCTTTCTTACTCTAAACCAGTTGTTCCTAACCTTTTATCTTCTGTGGGCCCCACCTCAACTTAATCATTACTGTAACCTAGGAACCTCCTCTGAATCATTATTGAAATCTGGGGACCATAGTGAGTCATTACTGGAAGCCTAGGATTGCTGCTTATTTTTTGATGATTTGAACCACAAAACAATGTACTGAAACAATAGGGTACAATGTACTGAAACAAGCATTCATCAAACGCATGCATAAATATTTTAATTAATTTAAGAAACTGTAGCGGGTTGTGGAGGAAAGGGCAAGAGGCGGGTTTTTGTAACTGCTGGTTTTATTTGGCTGTACAGAAAGTCAGTACAAGTCTTTCTCACGGGGTTCCTCCGTGGGGATCAACTCCTTATCATCCTCCTCCTGGGGTACGGGCCGTCTTCTTCCCTTGTACGCCGTCGGGGACTCCGGTGGGAATGAGGCACTTCCAGCTCCGTGGTGACTCCAGGACAGCCGGCAGGAAGGAAGGAAAGAAAGGAGAGGTATCAAGCTAATGTCCCGAGGACACAATGCTTCCAGGGAAAGGGAGTGCGGGAACACCACCAGTGCTACAAGTTACGGTCACGGTGAGGTGAAGGAGGTGTAAGGGGAGGGCTAACGTGATATTCGGGTCAGGGGACGGTTCTACCCCTCCTCTCCACCCAGCCCGCAATACGGCTCCGTACCTCTGTGAGCCACACACCTCCTGGCGTGTGGCTGGGCGGCTCGTGATGCCGATGGCCTCCAGGCTCCCGCGCCGCCAACTGGTCACTCCTCTTCTCTGCCGGGGATGGTTCAACGATTCTTCCGGTCTTCTCTGCTACTCTCCCCTTTCCTTTCGTCTCCTCGGTCAGCTCCGCTCCGATCTCCAGCTCCTCCTACGCCTCCGGTGAACAAGCACATCTGCGTGCTGTCTGCCGTACTTGACGTCGGTATAGGCCCCTCCCCTTCGTCTGGTAGGTGCCAGTTAAAGGGACCGCCGTCCTCCTAGTCCTCGTCCTGGGAACAGTCTGGCTCTGGTGTATACATTCGTCTGTGGAGACCAGAGGGGGGAGTCATATGATGAATCCCCACAAGGGGGTGTTGATCTCGGGGGCGACGGCCTCTCCTTGCTACACACCATCCCTCCAGGACACTTTCGTTCGGGAAGGGTATTCCGTGACAGGTAGTCCGCTCCCGTGTTATCAATGCCCTTTTTGTGACAGACTTTGAAGGCAAAGGGCTGGAGAGCCAGGAACCACCTCATAACCCTTGCGTTGTTGGACTTACTTCGGGCCATCCACATAAGGGGGGCGTGATCTGTAAAAAGGGTAAACTTCTCCACCACCCACTTTATGGTCAGTCATTCCTTCTCTACGGTTGGGTATTTGATCTCTCGAGGAAAGAGTTTCCTACTTGTATATAGTATAGGGTGGTCTAACCCGTCCTCCCCCTACTGAGACAGTACCGCTCCTATCCCATACTCTGACGTGTCTGTGTGCAGGGCAAAGGGGCGTGAGAAATCCGGGGAAGCTACGACTGGGGTAGATGTGATTACGCGTTTGAGGGAGTGGAAAGCTTCCTGCATTTCAATGGTGGGTTTGGACAACACTGCCTGTTTTATCTGCTGTTGTAGGGTGTCTATGAGGGGTGCTGCCTTCTGTGCGAACTGGGGTATAAACCGTCGGTAATAACCGACGAGCCCCAGGAAAGCTCTCATTTCCTTTTTGGTGCTTGGGAAGGGGGTGTTGGCTATGGCCCGTACTTTTTCTATCTGTGGTTCTATAAGCCTGTGGCCCAGGATGTATCCTAGATACTTGACTTTTTGGAAGGCAATACGGGACTTCTTGGCATTCCCCTTCAATCCTGCCTCCTGCAGTGTGAGAAACACCCGGTGTAAATGAGTCTCCCAATCCGGGCTAAAGATTACGATGTCATCCAAGTAGGCTGAGGTATACATGTTTAGGTCTTTCAATACTGTATTCATTAATCGCTGAAACGTAGCTAGGGCCCCATGGAGTCCGAACGGCAGGACGGTGAACTCCTAGTGGCCTTCTGTCGTGGTAAAAGCGGTCTTCTGGTGATCTTCCTCCCTCAGGGGTACCTGCCAGTACCCCTTGGTCAGGTCCAGCGTGGTTATGTATTTACCCTCCCCCAATTTCTCGATGAGTTTGTCTATTCGGGGAATCGGGTAGGCATCGAAGGCAGAGATTTCATTCAGGGCTCGGATGTCCATGCACAACTTCTGGGTCCCGTCTGGCTTGGGTATCATCACAATTGGGCTGAACCAGTTACTCATGGAAGGGCGTATCACTCCTAGGTGTAACATGTCTTGCACCTCTTTCCGTATATCCTGGCGTCGTGACTCCGGTACTCGATAGGGCCTTATTTTCACTATCTTCCCCGGAGGGGTGTTGATGTGATGTTCGGCTAAGTCTGTTCTCCCGGGCCTATCGGAAAACACTGCCAAATGTTGCTGTAGCGTGGCCTTGAGTCCCTTCCTCTCCTTCTCCTAGCTCTTCGTTAATGACCAGCTCTTCTATGGTAGACTGGGTATCACTAGGCTTTGGAGCGGCGAGGTGTATTTCTTTAGGGGGAGGGCCTAACCACTTTTTCAGCATGTTAATGTGGTACGTCTGGGTCTTATGTGCTGAGAGTTTTAGTTTGTAGCTCGTTTTACCCACCGTGGAGACCACCTGGTAGGGCCCCTTCCATTCGGCTTTGAACTTTTGGGTGGATGAGGGTAGAAGGACCAAGGCCCAGTCGTTTATCTCCAAGCTCCTCCACTTCTTCCCTTTGTCATACACCTGTTTCTGGTTTCTCTCCAGATTCGTATATGCCAGGTCGCATAGCTTACCGATCTTGGATCTTAGGTTCTTGGCGTATCCAGAGTCGTTTGTACCTCCTCGGGGGACTCCTTCTCCCATGCCTCTTTCGTCATCTCCAAAAGGGAGCGAGGTTGTCTTGCATATAACAACTCGAAAGAGGAGAATCCGAGACTGCTCTGTTTGTGGCTTCGGATCACGTACAGAGCCAGAGGGAGCTGTTGGTCCCATTCGGCCCTGCTAACTTCCAACATTTTACGGAGGGTGGTTTTCACTGTACGGTTATACCGCTCCATAAGACCATCAGTTTGTGGGTGGTATACCAAGGTTCTTATTTGCTGTGTGTTTAGCGTTTGGCATACCTCCTTCATCATTCTCGAAACGAAGGGGGTCCCCTGATCCGTCAGGATTTGTTTGGGGAACCCCACCCGTGTGAACAACTCCATCATCTTCTCGGCTACTTGTTTGGTGGTGGTGGCAGCGGTCAGGGGAAAAGCTTCCGGAAACCTAGTCGCATAATCGACTATCACAGTACGTGCTGAAGTCCTCTCTTGGTCTTGGGCAAAGGTCCTATCAAGTCCATACCCACCCTCTCAAAGGGGGTTCCAATGATGGGAAGGGGCTGGAGAGCGACGGCGGGAGGTTTTGACATGTTCTTCCTCTGGCAGTTCACATTCCTGATAATAGGTCATGATATCCTTGTAGATACCGGGCCAATAAAAATGGCGGAGAACGTTCTGCGTAGTTTTCTCGGCTCCGGTATGTCCAGCAACCAGGTGGGCATGGGAAAAAAACATGATCTGTTCTCGGAATGATACGGGCACCAGGAGCTGTTCCGGATCATCCTTTAGTCCCTGTCTTTATAACAGTTTGTTTTTGATAAGGAACCTGGGGTAACTAGGAGGGTCCTGTCCTAGGGTCTAATGGGCTCTCTCCTATGCGTTGAATTAAGTGGCATCATTACTTTGGGCAAAACGGAAACTTCTATCCAACACCCAGGGTTCAGGGGTCACAAAGGCCGGGAGGGGAGAGGGGGGTAACATGAGCTTTTCTATCTCTTCCGGGGTCATGCTTGAGGCTTCGTTGGAAGAAGTGCAGAAACTTGGGGTTGTCAGTCCCTATTATCAGATCCTCTGGGAGGGTGGCCAATACCCCTACCCTTATGACATGCGGAATGTGGGCCACAGGATAAGGTTTCACATCCCCGTGCACGCACCTGATATTAACCTTTTCACGGGGGACGTATTGCGAAGGATCAACGAGCTGGGACTGGACCACTGACTGCCTACAGCCGGAGTCTAGAAGGGCTTGGACAGGGGACCCATTTACCCTCACACTCACTCTGTAGCTGTTCCCCATTTCGGAGGAGTACAAGACGGTTCTCGGAGGTATCCCACCTCCATAGGCTCCTCCGTGTTTTTCTTTCGGGGGCACAGTCGCGCTATATGTCCCCATTGGCCACACTCGAAACACTGGGGTCCGGTGGAGGCTGTAGGATCCGGTCTCCAGGGTCGCGGCCTAGGGGGATCAGGTATCTTGATCCGTTTCTTTTCCACCTTTGCTCCAAGGCGGGAGGCTTTCTCCATCTCCCAGGAGGGGGTTTTGGGTTGTGCCCTTAAGAAAGTGGCCGCCATCTCGACAGCCTGTGTCGTGGTGAGGTTCTGGTGTTGCCTCAGCCATTTCTGGGTCGCAACAGGTAGGGCTTCTAGGAACTGCTCTAAATACACCCTGTCCATTGTCTCCTCCTTTGAGCTGACGCTAGGAGTGAGCCATATATCGGCAGCCATTTTTAACCTTGCAAATAAAATCTTAGGGCTTTCCCCCGGGGTTCCTCTTTCTCTTCTGAACCGCAAGCGGTAAGCCTCGGAATCCAGCCCCAAGTGATCCAGGATGATCTTCACATCCGCATACGCCGTAACCCCTTGTCGCGTTAGCCACCTGGTTTGCGGCTTGAGCTTCTCCTACCAACAGTGGGGACAGGAAAAAGGGCCATTTTGCCACCGGCCATCCACACGCCCTGGCTGCCCTCTTAAAGTTCAGCATGAAGGAATCTGGGTCCTCCCCCGGTTGGTATTTTTGAAGGCTGGCCCCACTGATTTTGTGCGGCATGCTCCGCTCCTCCCTCGCTCCGGTTATCGGCCAGGTGGTTGGGGGATCAGTCGCTCTCAAGGCCATGGCTGCCTTCATAATCTCTTTGTCTGCATCTGCAGACAGTGTTTGTTGCTCTATGAACCATTCTAGGCGCTTCTGCCCCTTTACCAGCTGTTGTACTACTGTTTCCATCTCTATGGTACGGATGGAGGGGCTGCCTGCATTCTCCACCAGTGTAGCGGGTTGTGGAGGAAAGGGCAAGAGGCGGGTTTTTGTAACTGCTGGTTTTATTTGGCTGTACAGAAAGTCAGTACAAGTCTTTCTCACGGGGTTCCTCCGTGGGGATCTACTCCTTATCGTCCTCCTGGGGTACGGGCTGTCTTCTTCCCTTGTACGCCGTCGGGGACTCCGGTGGGAAGGAGGCGCTTCCAGCTCCGTGGTGACTCCAGGACAGCCGGCAGGAAGGAAGGAAAGAAAGGACAGGTATCAGGCTAATGTCCCGAGGACACAATGCTTCCAGGGAAAGGGAGTGCGGGAACACCACCAGTGCTTCAGGTTACGGTCACGGTGAGGGGAAGGAGGTGTAAGGGGAGGGGTGACGTGATATTCGGGTCAGGGGGCGGTTCGACCCCTCCTCTCCACCCAGCCCGCGATACGGCTCCGTACCTCTGTGAGCCACACACCTCCGGCATGCGGCTGGGTGGCTCGTGTTGCTGATGGCCTCCTGGCTCCCGCGCCGCCAACGGGTCACTCCTCTTCTCTGCCGGGGATGGTTCATTGATTCTTCCGGTCTTCTCTGCGACTCTCCCTTTTCCCTTCGTCTCCTCAGTCAGCTCCAATCTCCACTCCAGCTCCTCCGCCTTCGGTGAACAAGCACACCTGCGTGCTGTCTGATGCCGTACTTTACGTCGGTATAGGCCCCTCCCCTTCGTCTGGTAGGTGCCAGTTAAAGGGAGCGCTGTCCTCATAGTCCTCGTCCCGGGAACAGTCTGGCTTTGGTGTATACACCCAATCATTCGTATGTGGAGACGAGAGGGGGGGGGGGGGGTCATATGATGAATCCCCACAAGGGGGTGTTGATTTCGGGGGCCGCTGGGGTGACGGCCTCTCCTTGCTACAGAAACCAACCTTAAAAAAACTACATTTTAATGCGATGGTTGGAGCTTTTAAAAAATCAATTGAGGCCACTCAGTGTCCGTACTGTAATCTTTTGATGCACTTGCACTGCTCCTACAGTGAGTCTGAGGATACAAACTTCATTGTTAGCCTCCAATTTCAAATTACTTTACATGTACAAAACTTTTTTTTACATTTTTCATATTTTTATTGATATATACGTTATATAATCTGTCAATATTATTTAATTTTCTAAGCAGCCGCAGATGGGCTTTTCTTTCTATACAGGAATGTCCATTCCCGACAGTCTCAAACACGTACATGAAGTCTGTTGCTAAGGTTGTAGATTTCAGCTTTTTATGAAATTAAGTTTAACAAGGGCGAATGTGATTTTCTGGAGTCTTGGTGAATGTGGCAACGTAGTCTGTTTTTTCTCAAGTTTTGACTATTGTGGGTGTGATGCCATACAGGTAAAAGGATTTCCAGTCACTTTTGAGCAGGCATTTGCTCTTGTTTTTTTTATTTTTTTTTAATGTGACCTCCCTTTTAATGTCTGCGTTTGCTGCCATAATTAAGGCTGCATTCTAATCCTGTGTTGATTTCATGTTTAATTTCAACTTTAAATGTTCGTTTTGCCACTGTTCTGTGGGCGAATCCTAAGTTCTCGAATTGAATGTTGAGATCTGATTTCAGGGGGTCCCCTTACATTTAGGACTTGTTTTATATTCTCATTTAAAGTTGCTTTGTCTCTGTGTATTGTGCCATTCTGGATTCCAGTTTTCTAACTTTGTTGCATCTGTAAATGTTTTCTACAGAAACTCTTCTGTCTTCATACACCATATTTGAGAATCAACTTTTAGTATTACCAGCTTTAGGATCCTCCCAGATTAAAGCATAAGTAACAGATTGAGGTCTATTTTTCAAAACATGATTTTCAGAATGTGTTACAGGTTTATGTTCAACCTGGTGAGACTTCAAAAGAGAAACTAATAGTTATTGGTGTGGTTAGGGGGTATGCAGTATTCTAGCTGTCCCCATTTTCTATATGTCTGAGCTGGTTAATGGAAGTGTGACAGTGGACAATGTAGTAGACTGTTGATTTGTGGAGTGTAAGTTAGGAGATGCAGACATTTGTAGGGAGGGTGGAGTCCTGACAGGACCAACTTGCAGTAGCCTAAGGGCCTAACATGTAATAAACAACTTACCTTCGACCTGAGTGAATCCAGACTCTTGTATAGCGGTCCTGCTCTTCCACATCAATGTTTTGGTGGCAAGTTTTCAAGGAGCTGCTTTAAAATGCAGCAAGACTCTGGTGGCGGTTGGGAGCCATTTCTGGAATAGGAGGAAGCATGTCATAAAAAGTAAGATGGCCCTGTGACCATGGAAAACTAGTTTGTAGCTGCCACCCTCAAATCCACTGGCTAGTGCTGTTTTTTTCAGACTGCTGTGGACAAAGTCTGGCTGCAACTGGCAAGCGTGACTCTGAAATGACCAATGGAACTTCATGCAGTACTACAGTCGACAGTAACCGTGAGATAGCGAGTAGCGTTGGGTAGTGCACAGTACGATTACTCAATTAAGTTGACTGGGCAGAGGTTAGTATATTCCTTTAGAGGGTCCTCTGTGCATTCTGCATATTTTAAGGCTTCCATCAGGAAGTGAGCCGTGTAGATTTATTTATTTATTTGAAAAGTTTTATAAAGCGCGAACATGACCCAAAAAAAGGGTATCAGAGCACTGTACAAAGGAGGGTACAAGGCAAGAGTTTTAAAAGAGGTGTGCAGTACAAAATAGAACACAAGAAGTAACTAAAAGGTTACAGCAGTTAATACATCAAAAAGGACCTGTGAAGAGAAACATAAATTTAGAGCGATCTGTAAAAATGCAGCTAATGCTGTGGTCAAGGCTCTGTACAAAGGTCTTATGACAATGCGCAGCTCCAGGTAAATGAGGACTTTCCTCTTCAGTATGAAAAGGATGTGCTGTTTGGGGCATAGCAGTGCAACTTGCTCATGAGTCTCACTAAAGTCTTGAATTCCAGACCTGAGTGGAGAGGGTGAATATGTTAACTTTGAAATTATGAGAGTAGTAAACTGATGCTGTTTGGGACAGGTCTGAAGGCAGTGAAGAACGACTACCCAAGGACAGCAGGCTAATCTAGAAAGAGAAGTACGACTATCACCAATAGCACTGGAAATAGAAATTAGACTATTCGAGGATATATTGTGTCCTGAAGTCACAGGAAGGTTAAACATTGCTTGCCTCTGATTTGCCCTACTGAGATGTTAAAGTGTGACATTCAGTTATTAAACAGTGGATTATTTAGACTTCATGGAGTTTTTATTATTCTGTGTGATTCTCTTAAGGAATATGCCATGTATCTCATTAACTGTGTGGTTTATTAGGTTAGGGAACTGCTTTGTTGTTGATTCTTGCCTGTTAACATGTGCTGTGTACATCGTATTGGTAATGTATGTGTTTAGTTAGTCTGAATCTGTGTAAATTGACTACTATTGTTTAGGAATTGCAGTTTGTTAAAGGGTGTGGTATGCTAAATGCTTATTACTGCAGGATAGGTTGGGGATTTTAAATTGTCCAACTTTAGGTTGTGAGTACTGTGTGAGCATTTTCTTTCTACTCCATACAGTGTAGTTAGTAGTTTGCAGAAGCAGGCGTAGTACCCATCTACCTGTTTAGCTGGTTATATGTGTCCAAATGTCGTGGATTTGTGGAAGAGTGGGGCCCTCATCGCATGAGTTGCAGGTGTAGTACACATGTTTGTGTATGTCAGTTGGTGTGAACTAGGGAAAGTAGTACCATTACTAGTGATCGTAAGAGGGACTTCGCCATGGTATGCGAAGATGGGAGAAGAGTAGCATCCCGTCGCAAGAGGCTGTATGCAGGACATACGCTGTGCTATGCGAAGTGTTGTGAGAAGTTGCATGGGGAGCACCCCATGGGGGTGCAGTGTGGGAGAAGAGCAGTACCATGTTGCCTGGAGTAGTACCCCGTGGAGTGAAAATGTAGGTGAAATGTAGTACCTCTTGGTGTTGTGAGTGATAGCCACAATTTTCACCTGAGTCGTGCTTCTGTACGAATGGACCTTTTACAAATGTGTTGTACAGAAGGCTGAATAAGTTTGTGATTGTATTAAGGTGTTTTCATAAAATGAGTTGGTCCGTGCTGTTTTTGAATGGTAGTGTTTAGAGTAGCTCTAGTGTGTTGCAGAGGAGTGCTTTGTTACCTTCTGCCATCTAGTGGTAATGGTGTTATTGCTGGACTTGGCATAAAATTACTAACTCTTTACTCATGGAATTGCTTCAGTCATTTACTTGTTATAGTACTGGGTACTTAAAACAGGACACATCTTGTTTTAACGGGTGGCTCGCAAAAGCTATTGACGCCAATGCGCCTTTGAAATCCCACTCCTCCGAGTCTTAAGCCAGCTGCATCTTGGTTCTCTGTCAGAGAAATCACTATCTAAAAGGTTCGAAAGGCAGTGAAGGTCTAAATATGATAGTGGCACAAAACCAATCTATCAGACTGCTCTTATAAAATATCATGTGGCTATTTGGATGGCCCAAAAAATATTAATAGCCACATCCATTTAATGGGCCGCTTATATACCCCGTGAGCTTTTAAGCTGGTTAACTCCTTGTTCTCCCCCATGGCAACTAAAAATACTCCCTGCCCCTTGATATTGCTTTGCGAGGGCCTCGCAGATTTATTTTGCAGCAAAATCAGAGTCCTACTTGATCAATTTTCTACTCGGTCCCACCAGTCAAGGAGCATCATCCCATGCCTTTTCCGGACATCTAGTGTCAAGTTTTGCCCCATATCCTTTGAAGAAAACTGCAACAGAACTCTCAAATTACAAGTAAGACTCTCCTCTTGATCCCTGCTCCACAGCCGTCCTCAAACTTGCTGCTCCTGTGGTGAACCCTTGCTTGAAGAGACTGCCTAATGATTCCCTTGACTAGGGGCTGGGTCCCTCCAGCTGGAAACCAGCTCTACTGCTCCAGAAGCCATCAGCCCACCCTAAGGTTCTCAGTAACTTTAGACCTATTTCACTCTTTCCTACGGTTCCTAAACTTATGGAGAAAAACATAAATAGGCAGCTATCACACTTTTCTACAGTCTCTCACTCTATTTTACTTGAGATACTCAAAGATCTGTATTGGAGACGAAGCCCTGCCGTGCCTTAAATCCAAAAAGAACAATTGATGGACAGAATGCAGAACAATGTCATACATTCACCCCAGTACAGAGATCTGGGTCTAAATCCATAGTTTTTTTGCTCACCGTGCCATTCCAGTTTGGTCTGGACTGTTCCCATGGGGCACAGGGTCAAGACTGATTTGCATATGGCTGGGTCCAAAATGGGGTGGCTTAGTGGGCAAAAGAACAATGGATTTAACCCAGATCTTTTGACTGGGGGAGAATGTTTGCATTGTCAGCATTCCGTCCTCCATTTGTTTGGTGTAACACTTTGTGCCTTAAATCCATCATTAGCGAGGGCTCCCTGGAAGTCTTTCTTCCTTCTTTCACCTCTGAGGCAAAGCCCCTGAATTGCAGAGCAGAGTCCCACAGGGCTCGGCCCTTAGTCCCACACTTTTGAATATATACTTGGAACCCCTGGCTCAAACAGTCGAATTGTATTTTACGTTGATGACACTCCACTCCTTCTGGCTTTCCAGGAAAATGTGCCAACATCCCTGAGCTCCTTCAAGTCCTGTCTCAAGTAAGTTGTGAACTAGATGAATGCGACCTGATTAAACGTAACTCGTAACCCGCAAGGTTCAACGCTATCCCCAGATCTATTTAACTTGTATGTCGAACCTCTTACTGATATTCTTCAAAAATCACAGATATCCTATCACATGTATGCAGACGACACGCAAATATACATAAAGATCGCCTCCCTTGATGACATTGATCTAATGAATGAGACACTAAAGATGGCTTTGCAATGGTTAACGACTAATCATCTGAAACTAAATGCCCATAAAACAGAATTCTTGCTAATTTCACCTCCAAGGAGCCATTCCGAAGTAAAGGAATGGACCAAATTGGTGACTGCGCTAAATTGCACTCCAACCCTAGGGATGTACCATGTTACAACGCATACTATTACAACTACCTACCGTTACAACGCGACCATTACAACGCATACCATTACAACGCATAGCGCTTTGAGGTGCTGGATAGTGGTAAGTATAATTTACTATTCTAACTCCAGTCCCCGTGGACCCTAGGGAAGGTGTTGGATAGTAAATTATACTTATTCCCTATCCTAGAGCGCCCCCCAGCGCAATGCGTTGTAATGGTATGCGTTGTAAAAGTCGCGTTGTAATGGTAGTGCGGAGTAACGAATGCGTTGTAACAGGTGTATACCCAACCCTAGTCAACTCAGCTAAATCACTAGCAATCACGTTAGATGAGAACCTTGACATGAAAGCCCACATTAATTCAATGGCTAAGAGTGCCCGCTTCCACTTGAACTACTTAAGAAAATTGAAACCATTCATCTCAGAGGCGGATCTAAAACTGGCTATCCAATCCTTAGTTATCTCTAGGATCGAATATGGTTTCACCACATTAGCTGGCCTACCTAAAACATCCACAGCACCACTAAAAACGTGTCTCAACGCAGCGGCAAGACTCATCACTGGATCTAGGAAATTTGATCATATATCTCCTCACCTGAAAGCACTAAACTGGCTACCTTATGAAGCCAGAATTCAAATGAAGATGGCATGTATTACCCACATAGTGGTTCACTATAACACGCCAAGATACCTAGCCAAGAAAATTAAGCTATCGGGAGGTAACAGACCAACTAGAAGCGCCAAGGAGCTGCTGTTGCGGCCAGCCTTTTTCCGAAAGAAAAAGACCTATGACCGAGCGTTCTCTGGAGCTGCCCCCAGAGTCTGGAACTCACTCCCTCCAAGCATTAGGAAGATTCAAAATATTGTAAAATTCAAACTGGAATTGAAGAGCCACATGATGAGTAAATACCCTGCATAGGGAAGCCTACTGATCGCTGGTATGAACATTTACGTCAGCAGAAGGGTGGTCCTCGTCATGAATATTATGAAGATTAATCATTGACAAGTGACTGACTCCACGTACAAGCCTCGGCTGTATCCTTATCGCTACCTCATGTCTATGTGAACTTATAACTGTATCTCACAGCCAAAACTATATAACCTCTACCTCACCTTTGTTTGTCTATATGAACCGTGACATAAGTTAAGCCTTACTCACCTCTTAATGCTAATTGCACATGCGTTAGGAATATACATATTTAGTCACCCCCTCATAGCCATATTTTCTTCTACCTCATATCTGTTTGTTTTTATAATTGCTATTATATTGTCAATCTGTAACCTACCCTCTATGTTAAGCGCTCTGATACCCACGGGTCTTGTTCGCGCTATACAAAACACTATAATATATAAATAAATAAATAAGTATAAGACTGAGATTATTTTACTTGGCATCAAGCCTACACCCAAATCTAGCATTTGGTGGTTGTCTGAGATGGGAAGCCCTCCGCTTTCTTCGACCTGGCACTTGGTCATGTCGATTTGGCCAGCCAGAAAGATGGCATAGGTATGAGAGTTTGTTGTGCTGTGTAGTTTAATAATCTTAGGTGGCTGCTTGAGGACATAGTGTAGGAGTATATATGTGATGACAGGTTTCGTGTTGGTCTGGTCAAGGGAATTTTTATGTTGAGGTGATGTATAGTTAAACTTTCTGTTTTTTGTGTATTAAATGGGTAGTTTTAGGGATGACAGGGAACCCGTTGTCTAAAAAAGCCTGTGGGACCTGTGCCCTGGTTATCACGTGACCAGGTGTGCATGACTAAATGTCTTGTGTCCATAAATGTTGTATGCATGTTGATCGAGGGAGCGGGTCTGAGAACTGAAGGAAATGCTGCACTTCATTCTTTTACTATTTTGCTGGTTGCCATAGGCTTTTTTAAAAAAAACAAGAAGGCTCTACTTTTTTGCACTAATCTTTGATGGTACCCACCTGTTGGAGCGGGTCTGCCATTTTTTTGTTGCTGCACTAGTTGTTTTCTGGGGAGGAACTACAAATGAGCAACCTGATGTGACCGCACAGCGGACCTGCCTAAGGCAAGCCAGTCTACGGCCACTTGCGCCGAGGGCTGGAATCCCCAACCCTCTGGTTTCAGGAAAAAGGCCCGCAGTAAGATACTCCAGGGAAGATCTTCTGGCTCTGGAGCTAAAGGGTAAGAATCTGTGCTGCATGAAATTAGAACCTAGCTCAAGCTCTGATCAGGAGAAATGTCCGAATTGTCATTTGACTCTTGCTATTCAAGCAACTTGAGACTTACCAAGAAAAACTTCTGATAGTCTCTCAAGCGACCTCGCATGACATTTTTTTAATGTTCACTACTGAATGCTAGGACCCTAATTAAACACAAAATAGAAGTTGCAGAATTTGTAGATACACACAGGGTAGACCTAATTTTCATTACCGAATCCTGTGCTGATAATACTTCTGACCCTGATTTGGTCCAGGCGATACCAGCAGGCCACACGATGGCCAAAGCTAACAGACTAACCAAAAAAGGGGATGGGCTGGTTATCATCACTCGTGACCAGTGCTTAATTTGAGCTGGTGCTTTCTGGTGCTGAGCACCGGCACTTAATTGGTTTTCAGTGCTCGGCATCTACACCTAATTGTTAACACCACACTTAAGGCAGTCTGCGACAAGGTGGCGCTGCTCATGTAATTTAGAGATGTGCTGCATAACAGTTGTTTAGGAAAACAATATACCTAAAAAGACAATGCTAAAGCCTGCCTCCCCAGCCATTCCTTTAGCTTTGGGGACCTGGAATGAGCTGAACTGTGTCATTTACATGCGAGAGAGATGGCTAGTTGTTTTCGCAGTGATGACAGGGGTGATCGGGGGTGCAAGCTGCTGTGGCCTCCTGGTCAGAGCCCTGGCACGTAATATTTTACAAACTAAGCACTGCTCGTGACCACCTTATCACTCGTTATCTCCCAGGCGTAAGTAGTTTGACTTGTGAAAATGTCTCATTTCAAATTAACTTAACTAAACCTTATTAATTTAGATGGTTATTACTCTATCGCCCCCACCACCCGCCGGGCCTAGAGCACCTTGTGTACCGTATCAAAATTCCTTGATAGCCTAGTGTTAAATTGATTGATTTTTTTCAGTGTTGGGGACTTTAATTTTCATCTGGAGAGTACGGAGGACAAAGGCACTGTCTTCCTGACCGACATAATAAGGAGTATAGGGCTACATCAGTTAGTTGAATCTGCAACACATTCAGCAGGACACACAGGGTGGTATTTTTTTCTAGCAACCCATATCTCAAGATAACTGATTTCCTCTCTCTGGTCACATCAAAAGGCTGTGATGTTCACCATCCATTTACCACAGCTTCTGCCCAAAATGGACCGATCTTCAGGCCTCAAAGAGTAGGGTGTGGCAGAAGATCAGTTCCTCAGATCTTCTCTCGGTTCTACCAGAAGCCTTACTGGAATTCAACCTTAGTCTTATGTCGGATCTGGTTATAACTATCTAGAATTATTCGGCTTAGATAAAAAAAAAAAAGCAATCCACATTCTTGCCCCCGAAAAAGTTTTCTCTAATCGCCGTATGTCCTCCTCAGAACCATGGTTCTCCGAGCGTCTAAGAAAAAGCTGTGTAGGAAAATGGAGCGAAACTGGAGATTTAAATATGATTCACGAGATAGAGGTGTACAATCGATCAATTGCAGAATACAAAAAGTTAATACTAAAGATTCTCCAATACAGTCAAGGAGCTTTTTTACACCGTGAAAAATCTAGCAAAATTGCCTGTCTAGCAACAGTGGTTACAGCCTGATGTTTTGCAATACTCTGGCAAACTTTTTCCAGCAAAAAAATAAATGAAGTCTTCAACACTTTTATATCCAATAAACCAACAGTGCCTATACCTTGGACGAATACATCACAATTCTCATCTAATATGTTTGATAAGCTTTCCTCACTTAGCAAGTTTTAAATTAATTGGATATATCAAATTGGGATCACTGTTAGATCCATACCTTCCAAAAATTATTCATCTTGCCCCTGACCTCTTTGGCACTCAATTGACTGATTTTTAATAAAGTCACCAGTGCAAGATATTCTTCCTTTGGAGAGTAGGAAAACCTCCATTCTACCTTTGCTGAAGAAAAATAACTTGGATCCTCAAGAGCCCAGTAGCTAATGGCCCATCTCCAGACTGCCTTTCCCAGCTAAAGTATTAGAAAAGGCTTAGAACATTGAGCTCATGCCATTCATTTACCGTAACATCCTTCTGGATTCCAGCTAATAAGGTTTTAGGAAAGCACAAAGTACTGAGACAGCACTGATAGCCGTTTCAGAGGAACTGAGACTCATACTTGATAGAGGATGTCTGGCTGCACTGATATTATTCGATCTCTCTGCGGCCTATGGTACAGTCCATCTTAATTGACCGACTCGCTGAGCAAGGAATAATCGGCCTTGCCCTCAAGTTAGTAACCTCCTTTTCAATGGATAGAATGAACCATGTTGCTAAAGGGAATTTCATCTCCGAACAGTTTTGTTTGCCATGTGGGGTACCCCTGGGCACATCATTGAGCCCTACTCTTTTTAATCTTTACACTACCCCACTGGCAAGACTGAAAATCTTTTGGCTTTTCGTGGTTCTTAGCCCGACAATACCCAAATAGTGGGATCCATCTCAAGCAACCTTGAGGACACTGCCCAAAAGTTCAGCTCTTGTATATCCCAGGTAGACTGCTGGATGAGATCAAATTCACTGAAGCTCAACTCTGGGAATACAAAGGTTCTTCTTTTTGGCAAAGACCATTGCTTTTGGTCACCAAGTTGGTACCCACAGGACATGGGGGCTCCACCCTCACCAGTGCGGAAAGTGACCAACCAATTTATTTTTTATGATTCTGAATTCCTTGGAGTTGCACAGAAAATAAACAAAAGCAAAAAGTCCACAAATCTTGCATTTATCAAAAACAAGATAAAATACATTCTAAAAGCGAACTGTTAAGTGGCCTTGTATTAATTTGTATAAAGTGCAGAGAATATAGCAGCTAAAAATCTGGAGAAATCATACTCTGTGTAGAATAAAAATCCTTAACATACAAAGTGCAAATGCGCCAAAGTTTTGTGAAAAATGTGCGAAGCGGGGGCGTGGCCTAGCAGGCGAAGATGGCGGTCCCAAGTAGAGTGTGCTCCCGGACCCCTCCGCTATCTGTCTGGATCCGCCTGCTTCCCTGGACATCTAGGGGTGTGCATTGCTACGCACACTTTGCCACTTACCTGGTGTTGGTCCTGGGGCCGAGATTTCGGGCCCCGGTCCTCCTGGTGATTGCCGGACGATCCAGTCGGCGCCCGCAGCTAAGATGGCGGCTGCTCCCTCTCTCCCGCTACAGCCTGTCATCGAAGAGTGAGCTGTTGTGGCGGTACTGAACTGCGGCTGGGAGGCGGGTGGAGGCGGAGGTGCGGCGACTATCTGGCCACCGATAATTCCCCGTCCTTTTCTCCAGACTGTGCTTTGTGTGACCCCGGCTAGCGCCGAGACTCCGCTGCGGCTGGGATCCCGGGCATAGACCTGACGCCCCCCGCCTGCACCGAGGTCTCCGTAGCAGTGCTTCGGGCTCCCCGCCGCCTGGCTCCCTCATCGGCTGTCCCTTCGGGCGGCGGGAGCTTGCTTCTGCGTGTGGAGTGTGGCTCTCCTGGTGGCCGTCTGTGTGACGTGGCATGTGGGGGGGGGGGGGTTCCTCATCACTGGCTCTATCCTCCCTTCCTGCTGCGGCTGAGTTGGACTCCGGCTGTGGGCCTGTCCTCCTTTGAAGCGGTGCTGCTCCTGGGCATCCTGCTGACGGCGCGGCTGGTGGACTGCTTCTGGACCACCTGGGGCTGTGGGGCAGAGGTCTGTGGTGCTTGGCCCCCCCACCGGGGCTCCCTTGTCTTCGGCCGTCGCGGCGGGAGACGGCTGTGGGAACCTGGGGGTGACGCTACTGCCGCTTGAGCTGGGGCGCATCTGAGGTGAAGGCCTGCCATCATTGGCCCACGCCCTTCCTCTGCGGTGACGGCGCTTCGCTCCCTTCCGTGGGGCTGGGTGCTCCGGTGGTACGAGGTCGCTCCTGTGCCCTTCCTGGCGGCGTTGCTGCTGGCCGACTGTCTCCTAGTCCAGCACGGTTGCTGCGGGGTGGCCCGGACTCGCCTTTGGCTTCTCTGTGAGCAGTGCTATCCACGGCGGCGGCTCTGCTCCCCGGCGGCGCTGCCGTGATCCCGGCCACTAGGTCGGGCGGCGGGGAGCCGGAGTGGTGATGGGAAGAGATCCTTGCTGGTGGTCTGGCGGAGGCGGGGGGCCTTGGTGATGCTGTGGGTGACCGTACCCCCAGGTGTGCCTGGCTTGCGTGTGAGCTGGGCCTGGTGAGGACGTTGCGGATGAGCGACCTGTTGCCTCCTCCTAGTTCGTCTGCTGCGGATCTGCCCTCCTGGGCCCTGGTGCCTTGTCTGCCGAACTGCTGAGGCTGCGTCACTGCTTGGCTCTGGTGGGATGGCGCTGCTGGTACCTAGAGAGGGTCTCCTGAACCGGCCCTTCTGTTGCCCCTTCTCCCAGCTGTTCTGTCTTCTGGCTGTGGACCTAGGGCCTGCGGCTCTGCTTGATCCAGAGGCCATTGCTCCCACCTTCTGAGGATTGGCGTACCCGGCCATGTCCTGCTATTCGGAAGGGCCCGGACCGGAGCTATAGGTGTGTAGTGGAGTGCGGTGGCCTGGACTTGCCATGTCCCATCTCCTTCCCTCACGTACCTTCCCCTGCTTGGGGGGGGGGGGGGAGGGGGAGGGGGGAGGAGAAGAGACCCATGCTGGCCCTGTGCTGCTTTCAACCTTTTGACGGAGGGCTTGGTCTGACAAGCCTCTATCTGTATTATTTAGCGACCCGACTACTCACGCTTCACGACTGGTATAACGACTGATGGTCCAATCCGGCGTATCGCCTGGAATTGCACACTCTGGGCTTCGCCTCCCTCCAGGGGTTGCTCTATGGTCCGGCTGTCCCTCGGGCTCTCCCTGAGGCTTGGCGGGCCTCATTGCGCCATACCCGCTGGTCGGGCAGGCTGATGCAATATACCCCCCCCCCCCCCCACCCCCTCCCCTGTGGTGTGGTACTCTGCTCGGTGAGGTGGCGTCCCTGGCAGGGTTCCGGCAGTGGGACCTCATTGGGATATCCTGATATCCTTGCTGGGCGATGTCTGGAGTGGTACCCACTTTCGTTCCTTGCAAGACCTGCAGGCCAGGTATTCTCTCTACCCCTCCCAACTTTTCCGCTACCTGCAGCTCCCCCATGCCCTTCGCTCATACATCCCAGATGGTACTTCCTTGCCGGAGTACGGTCCACCGGAGGCGCAGATTATGACTTTTTATTTGGGGAAAGGGGGTATTTCCAGAATATACCGATCACTCACTAATAATACCCCCAACTCCCCCTCTCACCTCCGTGATAAGTGGGAGGGCTGGCTTGGGGCGCTAGAGAATGGCGACTGGAGAGATGCCTTGATGGGCCCCAAAATAATCAGTCTCGGCGCGGCTTTGGTTGGTCCAAATTTACTTCCTGCATGCTGCCTATCTTACACCGTTACGCCTTCACAGCGCAGGGCTCCTGTCGGATGCCCTTTGCCTCCGCTGCTCCCATACCAGCGCAGACTTCTATCACATGGTGTGGCTTTGTCCCGCGATACAGAGGTACTGGGAGTCCTTAACAGGAGAATTGACGGAGGTCTTGGGCTGGGAGGTCCCTTTGGCTCCTACACTTATTCTATTGGCCCCTACACGTACTCTATTGGGCATAACTGATTGTCTGGATGGCAGCAGAGCCGAAAAGCTTTGTCTTAAAGCCTTGGTGGTAACATAGAGGGATATCGCTGCCCATTGGCTGACGGCTACAGCACCAACATTGGCGCGTTGGCGCGGGGGGGGGGTGGTCTGGTGTGCCGCCCAGGAACGACCTCTTTATGTGGGGGTGATAGTTTTGAGGTGGGTCGGCTGGATCTACGGAACGCTTCAAGGGATAAGGGCCTTTGATTTGCATGTATGTCACCTTTTATGTCAATGTGAGTTGTGCTTACCCTGGACTATTCCCATGCGATGGAATCCTGAATGATGCTGTTTGTTTAGTTACATTGGAAACTCAATAAAATTATGCCCCCAAAAAATGTGCGAAGCCTGACCAACTGATGACATACAATGGAGGATGTTTATATACAGTGCAGAGTACGGGCAACAAAATCTGGATGAATCAAACTTTATGTATAATACAATTCTTTATGTAGAAAAGTGCAAGTGTGTCCGAATATTTTAGGAGAAATGAGACCTGATCAACGTAGGCCATCCTTTTTGAATTGTAAATGAATATTCCATTACAATAAGTTAGTGCAGTTCAGTGCTTGCAGCTTTAGGTGGTATAAATGCTATAATAACCTCAACAGTACAATTCTTAAAAACATTTTTATTCTTCTGGTGTTGTGCAAATTGTTACCCTAAGTATCAAATTCAGCCTGACTAAAGCTGGGGACACTATAAAGATTTTATTTAAAAATAAATGTTTAATATTTGTTTTAAAAAGTTGAACCTTTTGGAGCATACTGCTTCAGAGGTTGGAGCAAAAAGACTAGTTCCGTGCCTTCACTGCCAATGTGGTAAGATACTTAAGAACACTGGTCTTAATAACCTGCGTCTTAATGGCTGTAAAGGGTGGGACAGACTAATAACACGTGATTTGAGTCTTGCACCCAATTTCCACAAAAGTCGCAGAGTTTCTTACCTAGCTCGTCCCTCTAATGCTCCTGTATCTTAATTGACCCACTCGATGAGCAAGGAATAAGTGGCCTTGCACTCAAGTTGTTAACCTCCTTTCTAATGGATAGCACAAACCATGTTGCTAGGCAATTTCATCTCTGAACAGTTTTGTCTGCCATGTGGGGTATTCCAGCGCTCCTCATTGAGCCCTACTCTTTTTAATCTGTATGTTACCCCACTGGCAAGACTGTGGTATCCATGTCGAGCAACCTTGAGGACATTGCCCAAATGTTCAGCTCTTGTATGTCCCCGGTAGATTGCTGGATGAGCTCAAATTGCCTGAAGCTCAACTCTGGGAAGACAGAGGTTCATCTTTTTGGAAAAGATAATTCCTTTTGGTCACCAAGTTGATGGCCAGAGGACATGGGGGTTCCACCCTCACCAGTGAAGACCAAGTCAACACTTTTGCCCTTTTGGTATACTTTACTTTAAGAATAATCAGAAAGATCTGTTCTTTCATCACTTCTACCCTTCAAAGTCCTAGCCAAATTAGATTATGGGTATGCCCTTTGTATTGGCATCCGGGAATAAAAAAAAAAAACCTCCTTAAACTCGAGATGCTGCAAAATGCCTCAGCTCGCTGCTCACGGGAATACCAATCGGTCTCACAGGCCCTGATTAAGCTACATTTGCTTCCTGTGGCAAATATAATTAAATATAAGGCACTCTGTATTGACTCAAGGGACTACATAATATTGATCCACAACATCGTCTTGAGAAATTTGTCTGGTACACCCTGCTATGAAACTGAGATCTTCAGAAGCAAATTCCTTGGTAATATTCAAGGTTAAACAAGCTGCATGGGGAGGCAGGAGTTTTGTTTGGAAGACCGCAAAATGATGGATCTCCCGCCCCATGAATTTAAGGAAGTGCCCAGATCTAATGTCCTTTTGAAAATCCCTGAAGACTTGGCTCTTCAGCCAGTAGAGTAGCACTTTATCTACCTGGTCTTATGCCTCCTGCTTTCCCTCATGATAGTAGCAGCGGGATGACGCCTCAGGGCATTAAAGCACTAGATAAACTTAAAAATCAAATCATGGTGTCAATGTGAGTCTTTGTGTCTGCATGGGTATTTGAGAGTTTAACAAATTGTTGGGTGAAAATGAGATATGTTGGAGATTGAGTGTAAGTGTCCCTTTACTTTGAATGAAAGAGAGAATGACTTCCTTTTTTAGGTCTCGCTGGTACTGCATCCGAAGGATGCGTCCAGCTGGAGATGTATAGCCGCCCGTCTGGGGGAATTAGGGACAAGAGGGTGTTACAAGCTTTTCTGCCGGATTTGGGTGCGCGCACGTTCCGTCCCGCGCCGTGCACATCCCTCCGATGTCTTGAAGTTGGCACACATGCGCGTGCATATACACACACACACCCCCTCCCACACCCCCACACCCCCCCCCCACCACACAGTCATCGGCCTCTTTTAAACACACGCACGCATACACACACGCATACACACAGACTCCAAGACACATACACACACACTCACACACATACTCAGCCCCCCTCCGCCGCACGCGCACACACACCTGCCCCCCGCCCTCGCAGCTCAGCAACAAGGCGAAGCCCCACTCACCGGCTTCCTTGGTGCGGCGGCTCTCCTCTCATCGGCAGCTGCAGGGCTCCTCTATGCCGGTTACCACGGGCTCTCCCTCACTCCTGGGAGCCTCGTGGAAGGTGCCGGCAGCAGGACTCTTTCTCCCTCCTCCTCAGGGCGAGTGCACCGGGGCACAGGGTAGGCTTCTGCCTGCTCCGGTCCTCAAAACAGCCGCGGCTCTTCCGTGGGAGGCGGGGTAGGCGCCAGCCCTCCTACTTCCGGTTGTCCCGCCCGGCCTGCCTGACTTCCTGGTCGCAGGCCGGTGGCTATGTTCGGTTTGTACCGGGCTACTCCAGTACTGGAGCTATTGGGTTGGGCTTTTCAGTCTAGCGCTGTGGCTTTTGTGGTTGAACGCTTTTGTTTTCTTGTGAGCGGCGGGAGGTCACAGGGCATCAA
This sequence comes from Lissotriton vulgaris, assembly GCF_964263255.1. Classification (NCBI taxonomy): domain Eukaryota; kingdom Metazoa; phylum Chordata; class Amphibia; order Caudata; family Salamandridae; genus Lissotriton; species Lissotriton vulgaris. Next base: position 1,080,029,134 of record NC_141685.1, on the reverse strand, counting down.
ATCTTAGGCTTCAGCCTAGGGTTGCCCTTCAGTTCCACGGTTCGATGGGCTGCCCTATTGTGGGTAAAGCCCCTCTCCGCTATTTGTTGGAGTCCCTGACCTCCTGCTCAGACATGTGTAGCTACTCTATTATGGTTTGGCCCTCAAAGTCCGAGCTATTTTGATTGAGAACCTTACTGAATCATAGCATCTGTTTTGAGCGCCGAGAAACACGTGGGTTGTATGAAGCGCTGCATAAAATGCATCACTATAATTATTATGCTAGAGTCGGCTAACTGTGTTTTGGTTGAAGGGGGAGCTGAGCCCCTACGCCGTTTTTCACCCGCACACTCTCGCAGCCTGTTGTAGTGCACAGCACCTCTGGGCGGTGACCTCCCTGGGTCATGGGTGCGAGTGGAGGGCGTTCTTTGCCCTGTCATGCCAGGCTGCTGGACCACAGTACTAGCTTGTTCGGTCCTGCCCGGGGTGCCGGGAGCAGCCTGTGACCAGTGTTTGTGATGGTGTGAGCAGTTGGCTTGGCGCCTGCTGCATGTGCCCTCTGGCAGTCTGCCTCTGCAGTCCCCGCTTGTATCTGCGGCACCTCTGTCCACAGTGAGAGACTCTGCGTGTTTTCCTTTCGCAGAAGATTTGCTTTTTCGGCGTGAATGTCCAAATACTGGTTTAACAAATAAAAACCATACGGTACAAGCGCGTTGTATTGAACAAAAAGGTGGACCATAGACTGTCGTAACTAATGTGTGTGTTTCTCCTACATCCAGAAAGTATTCAGAGGCAGAAACTGAGGGGTTGAGCGGGGAGGGAGAGGCATCCCATGATCCAGATAAAAACGATATATATAATCTATACCGTCTCGGGCTGCTCGTTTCACTCGCCGGCAGTGTGTTTTACAGCCATCAGCTTTGCATGTGGGGTCCGCCCTGTCTTGGCACCGGGCCGTGGGCACTTCCTGGGCGCCCTGCTGCGGGGAGTGTGGCCCCCTATGCCGCCGAACAGGTTGACTGGGATATGTAGAGAATCCTGTCGGGCGGAGTGAGTGTGTGTGTGTGTGGGGTGTCGCCCGGATGCCTTTGCTCCGAATACCTTGGTGTGTGTCTGCTGTGGGTGGGTGTGTGTGTGTGTGTGTGTGTGTGTACACACAGCAGCACTCTTTCAGTGTTGGGGGGGTGGGTCAGATTTCTTCGGTGTGTGGCATGTCTGTTTTGTCTGCTGTTTTGTGTGTGCGGTGTGTTTGTCTTCTGTGTGCGTGCGGCATGTCTGTTTTGGATGCTCTGTGACGTGTATCCTTTGTGTGCGTTGTCTGTCTGCAGTGTCTCTTTTGTCTGCTGTGTATTGTCTCCTTTCTGCCTGCGATGTGTGGCTGCTGTGTGCGTGGCTGGTCTCTTGTGTGTATCTCTCCTCTGTGTGTCTGTCTGCTGTGGGGTGTGTATCAGTTTGCTGTGTGTGGTGTCCATCGGCTGCGTGTGGTGCTATGTGCCGTGTGTGTGTGCGTGTCTGTCTGCAGTGTGTGCATGGCGGCACTCTTTCAGTGTCGGGGCTGCCTTTGCTCTTCTCCGGTGTATTTATGGCCGTGTTTAAGGTCCGCAGTGTGAATGGCTGCTCGCCCGCCGCGGTTCAGTTGGCTCTCGCTGTATCCCGGCCAAAAGATACTGTTCTTTGCCTCGGAAGACGCTCCCTCGCGGGAGCAATGGTGAGCCCAGCCCTTCCTCGGAAGCCTGGGTTCGTGTAAAGTAAATACCAGAGAAGTCACATGACCGGGCCTGAGAACTGAGGCTGTGCAGTGCTCTCTGCCCTGCCTTTGCGAGGTAGCTATACCTCGCCTGTGTGTAGAGTAGGAACCCTGCTCTAGGGCAAGGACCCTCCGGCGCTCCCCAGCCCTTCTGTGGGGCGCCCTGCAGTGTGAGTGGCAACCTACATCATCTTTCTATGGACGGCATGACCTAACCAAATCTGTGGACTCAAACGTGCGACAAAATGTAACCCACACTATTTGGTACTTGCGTCCTGTCATGTAGCATGTGTGATGTATGAGCTGGTCTTGCCTGTGCATCCTGCAAGGCCCGCCTGGGGGTGGCAGTGCTGGGTTTCCTTTCCGCAGACGGGTGCAGTTTGTCTGCCTGCAGCAGGACGGGGTGCTCTGGCTCGCCTTCCCTGCAGTATGGTAGAGTTGCTGTGGCGATGGTGTTGGCAGTTGGGATTTTTGGTCCCAAATAGCCCAATCCCCTGTCTGGGTGAAGCAGCGGCTCTCTGCCAGATGCGACCTTGGTGTGAACGTCTGCTGTAGACCCCAGCGGCTTTGAGACCACTTTCACTGATGGCAAGTCCCCTGTATTCACCCCGAGAACAGCCCCTCGCCTTGTACCAGGTCTCTCTGCTACCGTCCCCCGCATCCGAAGAACGACAACAGGAGGAAGGTCCTTCTCCTACCTGGCCGCCAAGACCTGGAACTCCCTCCCTCCCGACCTGCGCCTGACCCAAGACCACCTCTCCTTCAGGAAGAAGCTCAAGATCTGGCTGTTCGAGCAGTAGCAGCCCCCCCCCCCCCCCCCCCCCCCAGCGCCTTGAGACCCTCCGGGTAAGTAGTGCGCTCTATAAATGTCCTTGATTGATTGAGAAAGGGAAGTTATTTCCTACAGAAAGCGATTGAAGAGCTTGTTTTCCCTCTGATGGAGGTAATTCCTGCTCAGTGGCCTCCCAGACTCCACACGGCACGCTTTAAGTGCACTCCCCACCGCTGACACCTCTTATCTAGGGTCAGAAGAAAAAGGATCTCATCACCTCCATCCTCTAAACATATGCACCCAGAATCTTGGCATAACATGGTCCTATCCAGGAGGGCTGCTCCAGTGTGTGCGCCCATGCAGGGAAGGGTTGGAGAGTGCCCCATCACGATGTATTCCAACTGCCTCGACTCTATAATAGTCTGTGACAGTGCACACTGCTCACACAACCGCATTGGAGTAGACCTATAAAGAGGGGCATTAAAGTGGCGTGTTTAATCTCTGCTGGACCTAAAGCAATGGCATGTGTGTGCAGGGCGATAAGCTTGCAGTTTTGTCGTATCGCTGAAGGTTGGTAGGTTGGGGAAGAAGTGTCTGGGGCATCCTTTAAACAAGCATTTGCAATGCAATAGGTCTCACTTTTGCCAAAGTTTAAGCTATTAGCATTGTAAATGACAATGCCTTTTATTTATGTTTTAAAAGCAAAAACCTAATACGAGACCTATTGCATTGCAAATGCTTGTCTGTTATTTGTAACAAAGGTAAGTGTGTATCCTGGCTGTCTTCATTTCCTGTCTAAGTAGTTCTCTGAAATTCTGAGTGTGACTGCTATAATAGAATGCTTGTGTGGTCTGCAGTGGGAGCTGGGAGCTAGCAACAGTTGGAGGGAGGATAGACTGATGTGCTGTTACTGTAAGCTACGGGCCTAGCCTGAAATAAAGAATTACCTCTAACCTTGGTTGGTCCAGTCTCTTGTATGATGACCATGCCTCAAACTTAAACAGCGTATTCTCTGAGGCTGGTTGGTGTTGTTAGATTACATCTTATTACATGTAGAGGCGTGAAAGGGTGCCTGGGCCTCGAATCCAGTTATAAAACAGAATCAAGTCCTACTTCAATATTTGTGTGGGTTAGGTTCGGCAACAAACTCACACTTTTTTTTTTCCTCCCCCCACCCCCTCCCCCTCCCCCTTTCGCTTTAACTTGACTGGTTTACAAGATTGGCTCGGGAAGGCAATGAGGGAGATTCCAACTCTGAGGCTAGAAGATAAATTTGCAGCAGTACTAAGTGGGCTGGCCTATTTGCCCTACTAGATGTGACGTCCGAGATTAATGTTTGTTGGAGGCGAAGGTAAAACGTGTTACATGAACAAGGCATGAGCACAGAAGTTTGAGAAAGTAGGATAGAACATGAAACATGGTGTTTGGATGGTTACAAATCTGTCCCAAAATGGGATGTTTTGTTGCAAACTGAAATATTTTGTTGGGTAACTTGCATTTATATATCATGAATGAAAGAAAATAAATGAATCCTAAATTAGCAACAACCATTTTCAGTTGGAATTCATTATTGCATAACTATTTCTTCATTACCCCACTAGGAAGCTGGACACACAAGTCCTAAATGGTGCTGATTGGTGATATTCACAACCTTGATGTTAAAGGTGATTTGTCCAATGCTTTAGATTGGTTGCTTAAAGCATTGTGCCTCCCAGCCATCTCACGCTATAGCTACTGTGCTTCACTCTCAACCCTGGCTACCAAGCGTCAAAGCATTATGTCCTTAACACGTCCACAATATCGCTGCTTGTAAAAAGGGCCCCATTTCCTCAGACCACCCACCTAGTAGCCAATTTTATCAGGCAATGTTATTGTGAGTGATGTCATGGTGCATTCTCTTTGATTCCTGGGCAAGACCCTCAATCCTAGGGAATAATGATCAAAGCCATGTATAGGATGCTGACACCCAGAGTCATTCATCAATATTGCATCAATTCATACACTTATTCTTCCCAATTCCAGTGCTGAAAACTTCCATACCACAGTTTTTTTTACCTTGTCTGTAGGACAGCTATACCGTTTTCCTTTTGGCTTTTCATACATATGCCATGGTTATCAAGCACAGACGTACATTCACAGACCTCTTATTAAGACCGGCCTGATGTATTATAGATTTAGCACAATTTGACATCAATATATATGCTTATGGAACCTTGAAGAAGCCCCAGGCTTATATGCATACATGGGGCAAAACACATAGTGGCTGTCCGGTGCATTTGTTTTTCTCATTTGATGTACAAGAACAATAATATGTCTCTCAAATGCATTTTTTTCCCTTCTTAACTCTATGTACAAGAATAGCCATACAGACATGTGTATAATAATTTAAAATACAACCGCATAGAAGTATTTGTTACAGATTTGTCGATTCGGAGTCCATGAACAAAACATTGTCTTTTACAGACCCAGCTCTACTGCCTAGGTCAAATATGAGTCTTGAAAGTTTAGATTAAAACTAACTTCCTGAGCAAAACTGCATGTTAAGTGATGCTCTGAATTGGACCGGATTGAAGGTCATCCTAGTGGTGTGACAGTGAGCTTAAAGCCCTTTCCAGGTCCAGGGTTTTTTAGACTGCTGGTGGTTTAAATGGAGACACAAGAAGACAGTAGTGGATGTCGGACACATTGTGTCCGGTTGAGCTTATGTGAAGTTGAGGTAAAATTGTTGCCATTTGTTGGTAGCTGGTATTGGAATGCCTAAATATTAGTGAGAACATTTGGGGTGTGTTGTACTTGGTAGATCAACTATCGAGCACATGATGTTACTTTGAGCCTGGTGCCTCCCTTTTCAAGCTCACCCCCCCCCCCCCCAAAATAGTAACCAGATCACCTCTTTAGTGAGACATTAAGCAGTTAAGACGTCAAGCAAATACTTCCTAATAGAGGATTAGAGTGTTGTGAAGCAGACACCGCTATCCTGCCACTCACAAACCTCCTCCCAAACAGTGGACATAGCACTTCTGCCACCTCTTGTGTGGGCCAGTGACAGGTTACATTTCAGAGATGGCTGTGGTTGGACCCATTTGCCACTGAGGCTCAAAACCTGACTGTCTTTCTTTCCTTAACCTAACTAATGTGTCTGCCATGACTGGGAAAACTAGACCAGTGCAAGGTTGTACACATGAGCAGAGCACTCCGTGCTCATCCTTTCAACTTCATTTTGGGATGCCTTCAGGGTGAAAGATATATTTTTGGGGTCATTTGAAGTTTTTGTAAGGGCTACATTGTGCCATCTCTGTTCCTGAACTGACTTTTCTCTAGCCTCCTCAGGGGCGAAGTTAATCATAGACAGATTGGTAAAACAGCATTGCTAGTTTGTTCCCCTTCAGGAGTGAAGGTGGGGAAATGAAACTTAAATCGGTTGCTTTGGGCTGAGTTATGCAATCACATGTTGCTGAAGTGAAAGAAGAGTACTGAGTACTAAGTGGTGCCGTTTGCTGAGCTTAAAAGTACTGCAACATGCCAGGCTGTCTCTGGAAGAAAGAACATCACCCGAAAGTTGTTTTAAGAGGCCATTTTGGATCATTTACAACATCTTTAAAAATGAAAAACAAGCCCATACCAGTAAACAGATTCTCCAGAAGATATGTGCTTCATTGACACAGATGTTGCCATCTGTCATGTTGCAAGTCTGTGTAGAGTGGGGAAGGCTGTTACCTTGCAAACGTTTCAAATCCAATGTGACCCTCCTGTTTGCACTCCCAGAAAATGTGAATTTTAACTCTAGACTCTGCAGAACTTTCCTTAAAAAGCATTCTTGTTGTGTTCCGTTTGTATTAATTTGATTTGTAGCGTACACTGAGCTGCTTATTGATTCTATAAGTGAGCAGTATCACTGAACTAAGGACTGGTGGGGTGCAGGAACTGTGTTGGTTTTCCTCTATAAGGCGATGTTCAAAACCTCTAAGCCTAGGCTAAGAACCTAGATTTTCTGTACCCTTAAAACCATTAAAAGGGTTCCCCCCTCCCCCCACCACACTGCCAATAATAGTTGGTTAGCCAATTGAGCCTATTTTCCGGTGTCCTGCACTATTAATTTCCAGGTAGGGGAGCCAAAACGAAGGAAACCTTTATGTACAGGGCAGAAAATATGGAACTTGATATTCCTTTTGTCAGGAAACCAATGCATGGTGAAGTAAAGTTGGTTTCTTCTTCAGACCAAATCTAAACCAGGCTACCTCATTTTAGACATATTAATATCGTATCTGCCATGCTGGAGCTGGCAGTCTGTTATTGAATGTTCCCACAGTCCTAGCTAGATGTTTGCTGTTATTTATTGGTACAAGACAAATGTCGTTGCTTACTTGTTGAGGTGATTTTGTACAGGTAGCAAAACATCCCCAAACGTTCAGCGTTGTTGGGGTACATTTTAAGATAAAACTAGTGGTATACAAAGTTTCTTTTATTTTTATTAATTAAATGTCTTTTTTTTGTCATGTGCTCCTATCAAAAAGCACTAAAAAATATTTGGTTGGCTTTAAAAAAAGAAAAAGTGGTACACTAGCATAGCTCTCCATTTTCAGCATTTTGTACACACGTATAGTTTGATATACATTTATTTTGTGAGGGTGTTGTCTGTTTGGAAAAGCCTCATAACATATTCATTCGCATACAAAACTCTTCTTCTCCAGTATTGAATTGTTCATATTTTCACAGGCTTGAATCTCTCCTGTTGTCATAGTGGAAGTCCCACCGTAATTGCAACAAGCAGTGCTATGAATAAACAGTAACAGCCATAGAGAAAACAATGACATTGCTAACCAATTCACATTGTTTTAATAGAACCAAACTTCAGCCAATCGGAGACCATAGCCCTGAAGCACTCTTCCCCTGCGGGGCCACCATAACTCCAATTTCTAACAGTGTGTGAGGGAAACTCCCTGAGCTCTGCTCAGTTCTTCAGCTTCAGTCAACTTTTGACCCTTGTCTTCTAGAAGTGAAACATTTGACCTGTACAATGCTCTGTGTTCCTAGGAATATGACTGCTTCAGCGGCCGCAGCACCGCCGTCTATGTGCCCATCAGTGGAACAAAACCGGCTATTCTTCCTTCCTCATAAGGGGCACCAGTGACTCTGCACCCGGACCACACATCTAGAAAAGGTTCTCCATTGCCTTCTGCTCATCTCCTTGAGACAGAGTGTGGAATGAAGGACTTTTTGGAACAGCATACAGTCCCAAACAGCTGAATGTAAAATGCCAAGATGCGGATGAAGAAGACCTTGGTAGAGGAACTTCTAATTATTTGGAAGTAAATTATTCTTTTTTTAGATCGCCAGCAGTCAGCGGCTAAACACAGAAATGGTATTGAAATGCACACAGCCCAATTAGTATTTGTTGGTTCTTTTCCTTGTTAAGTTTCAACATCTCCGTAGTTAAATCCAGTCTAAACACAAACGGTACAAGAAGGAAGGTGACTGGATCACTTTGGTAAGCATTTTTTGGCAATGGCAGCCGTATCTATTAGAGCTTCAAATGAGTTAGCCATTTTGGGATATAACGATAGACAGATTAGGTCGGATTTGTCAGCCTTCATTGAGTTTTTGCCAGAAGACAAAATTAAAGAGGCTAAAGAAATACTGCAGGATGGTGAAAGGACTTCCTCTGTAATCATTGGTACGGCTATGGATAAATCCTCCATGACGTTCATACAAATGGCAGGTGCAGCTGTGTTACCCCAGCAGGGGTGGTTGAAGGCAACATCCTTCCACCAGATATTTCGGGCAAAGATCCTGGATATCCTGTTCAATGGCAAAAATGTATTTGGAAAGCACATAGATAATGCGTACAGGTATCAACCCTATTCCCTAGCAGGGATATCTGCCTCCATAAACTGCTCAACAGCAATACAGGGTCTCCTCAACTTCATCTTATTCAAGACAGTCAACATGTAGGTGGCCCCTGGCGGTGGGGAGGGGGCAAATGGAGCCCAGGAAGTGGCTAGATGACAGTGACAATTTACAGGCACTAGTCCTCTCGCAGTCTCACGAAAAACCCATGAGCCAGCATCTCCAACTCTTACGGTTATTGGAAGAGCATTTCTACAGGCAAATGGATGTTAGACTTAATAAATCACTGTTACACCCTTCAGTTTGTTCAAAAGCCTCCCAAGCAACCTCCTCCCAAGAGAACGCAGCAACATCTCGCTCTGTTAAAGGAGGCAAGACGTTCACTACTCTCCAAGGGAGGAATGTAGGAGGTTCCTTTCCTGCAGCGCAACAAAGTTTTTCTTTATTCTAACTTCTTCCTCTTAAGGAAAAAGACAGGGAAATGGAGGCAGGTTATGGGTCTAAAGCTGCTGAACAAGTACATAAAGAAACAACCTTTCAGGATGTTGTCTCTCGACCTCTTGCTCGTACTTCCACATCCCCCCCCAATCACGTGAAACATCAGTAGTTCCTGATGTTCGAGGTGGTTAGGTGCCATTCCCAATTCAAAGTCCTTCCCTTTGGGCTACTGTCGGCTCCCGGGTGTTCACGAAATGCATGTCTACTGTGGGGGTTTTCTTAAGAAGAAACGCTTAACAGGTTTTCCCTTATCTGGATGACTGGTTGGTCAAGGATCCCACATACCGTTTAGCAAAAAAATCTACTTTAGCCTGTCTCCGGCTGTTCAAGAGTCTGGGTTTGAAATTGAACAGTGAAAAGTCTTCTCTAATACCATCCAAACCTTCAGTGTTTCTCGAAGGCATTCTGGACCGAAACGTCTCTAAAGCTTGTACAACTATAGCGAGAATTCAACAGATAATGGAAACCGCTTCCCTTTGAAGAAAAGAGTCCACTTCATTGAGGACGTTCAAGTCAATGTTGGGAATGATGTCGTCTTTCATTCCAGTAATCTCAAATTGCTGGCTGCTCATGAGTTCACTGCAGGAACATTTGGACACACAATGGATACAGATTCAGGGCACAATGGTTACAGATTCAGGGTACATTTGAAGACCATCACCCAAACTATGAAACTAGCAATGTCCTGGGGGGGGGGATGGTGCTCATAGCCTGGGCAGGAATGTTTGCTTGCGCGTTCCACCTTTTTCTTTCATACCCAAAGTTATTCACAAGATGAAGCAAGGAATAGTGCCGCTCATTCTCATAGCTCCTACATGGCTGAGGCAGTAGTGGTACACAAAGCTTCTTCTCCTACCCATGTGTCCGCACATCTAATTCAGACCGCTGGAGAATCTCAATTCCAGTGAAAAGCGGTCAGATCTTACATCTTCAAATAAAGTCGCTCAAATTATCAGTATAGCTCCTCACGACAATGAGTTAGAATTGTTGAATATCCCACTTGAATGTAAATCTGTTCTCGAGCAGTCACGCTCTATTACCACAAATCTTGCATTGCAAAATGGAAAAGATTCTAGTGTATCAATAAAAATCGACCTATTTCAATCTTCTCTGGAACAATTGCTGCCTTACTTTCTTCACTTGGCGCAGTAAAGCCTGGTACGTTCTTCAATAAAGGTGCATTTAGCAGCAATTTCGAGATTTCAGAGCAGGAAATTTGAAGCCTCTTTTGTGGTCGACTAGACGAATTAAGGAATTTATGAAAGTATTATACATGGTTTTGTTCCTCCAATAAAAACCTCCTCTGTTATCCTGGCAGTTAAATATGGTCCTATTGATCCAGCGTTTCACCAACAACAGATACTCCACTACCATATACTTACCTGGGCCCATAAACCTTCACAAATGGTAAGGAAAACCGCTGGAAGGGGGGTCGTATTTCAGTTTTATGATTTTTCCACAGTGCTCCAGATTAGGTATTTAATAAGACTAACCTTTCACTGATCAAAAAGTTCTTTCCTCTGGTCGATGGACCATTAGTTGAAGTAGTTGATGGTGTAAATGACATAAAATATACTATCTTTATTCAATGTAAATAACCACAGACTCGAAAGTTTCAAATCTTTATCTAAAATTAATACATGTGAACCATTCCAAAATACAGTGTAGTCACTGTCACTCATAGGAGAGAAAATTTTGATTCATAAAACACCAAGCATATACTCCATACAAAAATCAATGATCAAAAAGTGAGAGGACAGAGAGAAAAGGACCTCATAATAACACAAAAAATATAATTACCAAGAATGGTGGAACCCCCCCCCCCCCCCCCCACCCCGCCCCGCCAACTGGCTGGTGAGGGTCCCCGGGATAGGACAGGAGACCGAGACTTCAGGACAGGAGTTCTTCTGCGATCTTCTGATCTAACCCCAAGTACTTAGGATAGAAAGTTCTGCATTCGGTTCTTCTTCAGCATCTCTCCCGGTAACAGCATCCTAAATCGCTCTCCGCATTCAGTTCCGTTAGCTCTCACTAACTAACTAAGGGTATCTTAATTATTCTTTTCGTTCTTCGTGTTCCACCCATTAATGTTTAAATATCGTAAAAATACGACATCTGATTGGTCAGGCAAGGGGGAAGCTCCATCACACCATGCTTGCATGTCACTAAAATCAGTCCGACTGTTGTTCGCAAACCCATCCCCTTAATTTTTATTCATCATTTTTATTTCTCATACATCTTTACTTTGCATCAATTTTTTTAATGTTATGAATACGAGGCTTCTTCTGTTCTCACCCTTGTTACACTCAAATCTTCGCTTCCTCTAAACTGCTCAGTCATGACCTTCATGGCTACCCTCAGTGAGCATGCGCAGGCATTGCACCATTTAGTTCAATCCAGTTATACGAGGGAGACCCAAATACACACTAGTGATGACGTCAAAAGACAGATGTTACTTTCACAAAGAAAATGGTTGCACTATATCCCACCCACCTCTACTCTAATTAATTCAGTTTATTTCTTTCCCCGCATTAGTAAAAACCACTCGCTTTAGATCAAACAAGCGGATGCCATGCACGGGAGTCTTCAAGACTCCATTTTAGTATCTTCTGCTCATGCGCCAGAATTTCCCTCCAAGCGTTAGTACCTCATACTACGTAGATGCAGTTGACGCATGCGTAAAACAGTTTCCCCGTTTAAAGCATTGTTAGTCCGTCTCCATTCTTATCCGCATTAGTATACACATAAGCAAGCTTCACCAACCTCCGTGTTCAATGTGGTGCGTATTAGTTCTTCATGAAACATGATTTAATAACTAGTTAGTAAGTTAGCGAGAGGATCGCATCCGAGCAAGTTCCTTTTTCCACAAAACCTTGCTACATCACTATCGCAGCTCATGAAATGCCCATTTATTCCTATCCATAAGGTGGGTATAAAATATGAATCGTGGGAAACTGCCCTTTTTTTGGCCCTCGCATCAGCAAGAAGTCAGTGAAATTCAAGCTTTAACAGAAACCTTCTTGCAGTTCAAAGATGACTGAGTGATATTAAGAACTAATCCTAAATTCATTCCAAAGGTCCCAACTTGGTTTCACTTGAATGAACCAATTGTGCTGTCAATATGTTTTAAAAACCTTTCATCTACAGCGGAAAGAGCTCTCCATTCTCTAGATGTGAAACGTTGCTTCAAATTCTATATTGACCGGACAAAGACGTTCAGGCAATCAGACCAGCTCCTCCTCTTTTGCTCCACCCACAAAGCAATACGCTTTATCAAGGTGCAGTATAGCTTGTTGTGTGTCTGCGGTGATCTCCTTTTGCCACGACAAAGCAGGAAGGCCCCTGTCAATGAAGGTTACGGCACATTCTATGTGAATGGTGGCTGTGCCCATGGTCCTGTTTGTTGGAGCGTTGCTTCTGGACATTTGCAGAGTGGCAACCTGGGTGAATGTGGCTACTTATACCAAGGATTATTATTTGGACTCCTTGAGAAAGGCGGTTGCCAGTGTTGTGCAGGCAGCATCACAATAGCTTTTTCAGTAAGGTACAAAACTTTTTTAAAATTCTTATTAATATTGTTCGTTTAAAAAAAAAAAAGGTTTAATTGCATACACCTTAGCTTTTGCAATGTTCACATGCAGTTAGTTATGGTCGCTATCTTGATATGTTTATCTTTAAAAAAATCTTTGGTCATAGCTTTCTATACATGAGTGGTGTTGCCTAACCCACCTCTGTTTTTAGGTCGAGCCTCAGCAACGCAAAGGCTGTTGCGAGACATGCAGTATTGGAGTATAGCTTTGAAGCCCCGCCCACTCTCCGCCCATATTTGTCATTGGCTTGTGTCATTGTCCTTCGTAAATGCTGGCTTGCGAGTCGTTATTAGGCATGTTAGTCCCTCCTTGGTACTGCCTTGTCTGCATTTGTAACCTCGTATGGTGACTGGCCCTTTTACTTCGGATGCAACACAGTATGTCTTATTTAGTCTGTAAGCACACTTTAAAAAAAAAATTAAAATTATGGGTTTCTCCTACTGCAGGCACAAAGTGCATTCCTTGCCATGCGTGCTTTCACTTTTAAGCAGCCCCGGATGATTGCGGCTGCTTCTTTGAAGTGGAATAGGTCTTGCATTTACAAGAGTTTGCGCTATTGCCATTGTAAATGATGATGGCTTTGATAGCGCGCGCAGGTCACCCGACTCTTTATTTTACCAAACGTACAATCTTGGGCCCATGACGTGTTTACTAAATATAATTTTGTACGAATCCGGTAACCTACACGCTGGCATTCAGCAATTGAGTTTCTCCTTGTCTATATATATTTCATGTACCCGACTTACCAATCCCTATCACAGGTACCTCTGATCACGATAGATCAGGAGCTAGCAGGGGTAAGCAGATAATTCTAAACAAGATACCTTATACATTAGAATAAAAATGTATATTTTCAATAACCACAAACACAGGAAGTTTTCAAAAGTTTATCTCATCAAAAATTATTTTTTATATGCCATGAGACTAAGGTTTACACAAATCAGACTGTCCATGATGAAAATTAAAAAGCAAGGTATAACTATGTATCAGAATAAGTAGCATTTGAGACTTTCAAGAATTTAAAGTTAGGAAATGGGGAACATGCTATTATGTACTATAGATTTCTCAGTGATACTAAAGGCGGGTAAAGAAAGGGAACATACTAATCCAGGTGATCTCTAATATGCTATAGGTCTAAGGGACAATGTCACTCCTAAGAGTTTCTATTTTCAACAAGTGCTTATTCTCTAAAGGGGGGAAACATATGGAACATACTAGTAAACGCTTTGCATGAAATCAACTTTATATGCAGACAGGAAAAAGAACATCAGCAAGATTGCTTTATTAAAGAGGAATCAAAGAAGAGAAGAGTATAGATAGACCAACACCCACGGATATATTTTTACCTAGGACGGAAATGAGGACTAACCCTGGCCACGGGTCAGTTTGGGAAAAACGAGGAGAAGGACCCTCAAGGACTTAGGATGCCAGTAGGCGAGCAGGTACAGCTCATGGACAGTCAGGACAGGATACCCCTCAGGATTTGGATCAGGACTGGGCTCATCAAAGGGTACGACCAACACCTGCAGCTTCCGATGCAACGCCTGTGCTACTCCCTCTCTGCACGGAATCCGCCATTAACCCCGATTGGGTTTTTCGAATCTCCCAGCAAAGTGCTTCGCCAGCACTTAAGATTGTCCCACCCCAGTGAGTTTGTGGAAAATTTCGGACAGAGTGCTCCGCAGCTCTCTGTATAAATCACCTATAGAGTTCGTAGGGTCGGTGACAGGTCAGCTATTCGGACAAGTCGGACAATTTCTCTAGCTAAAACTAGACTAGTTATACTGTTTTCGGGTCAGTGGACCACCCATAAATGTTGCAAATGACAGGATCCCCAACTTTGGATTGGACAAGAGAGGTGGTTAGGTCATTGTCACCTCCTAGAATTTGGTGTTCCCACAATTAATATTTATTTTTCGTACCCACCCCTTACATTCCAGTTCCCATGGCATACGAGTAAAAGAACAATAGGACACACAGTGGACTAACAAATATGTATCATTTTCAGGTGTAGTTTAGCTTCTTCTCGCTGGGTCAGAGTGCAGGTTCCCAGGAGCATCTCCGCTTCGGCAGCCAGCTGGCTGAGTTCCACTGATGCAAGACTTGGTTCTCTTGTCACGTCGTCAGTTCCACTCAGACTTCTAAGGTGGAGAGTCTCCCCACTCCCAGGTCCACAAATGTGCGGTACATGAAAAGTACGCGAAAACAAATTAGAAACACAGAAAAAATGAATACACTGTATACCATGAATAGCTTCACTACACCCCTTACTTTATAATATCTATAGCGCTAGGAGTTAAGCAGAAATAAATAGCTGAGCCAGAGCAGCGGTAGCAAGCAGAGAGCGTGTTAAAAACAAAGCGGCCATATTGGCAATAATGCGCATGTGCAACATGTTCCCTCCAGAACTGCGAGTGCGTCACATCACATGAGTATAACCGACGCATGCGCAGACTAGAATCCTGCAAAGCAGCAATCAGTCAGTATGCAAGCTTTGTTAGGATTAGAAAACACATAAGCAAGCGTCTCTGGGACACCCGCGTGTAGTGTGAAAGTGCGATATTAATAACGGAACAGGTTGATTATTAACATTAGTAATTAGGCGAGTTTCTTGCATTCAAGCAAGTCTCGTAACGTGCGAATCCTTGCTCCATCAGCTTAAACTCTCATAAATGCGAGACCTATTGCATCGCAAATGTTATTTTCCTTTGGTACTGTTGACTACTCTGATTCAAGCATGTGAATCTATAAAACATTCAGCATTGGAGAAAAAACAAGTTGCTTAACTGTACTTTGTGGTTTTCCAGTTTAGATATTGTTCATGGATTCAAATGCAACCCTCCCACCTCCCCTCACGGTTCACCACTCTAATACCATATACATGTATGTATGTGTGTTCCATTTAACACTCATGCTTGTATGGTGGTCCAGAGGGGGAAGAGTGCTTCAGAGATATGGTCTCTGGTTGGCTGAATTTTGGTTCTATTAAAAGAACGTTAATTGGTTAGCAGTGTCAATTGCTTTTACAACAGCGGTTAAAGTTTATTCATAGCATTTGCTTGTTGTGATTACTGTGGGATTCCCATCATGATGACTGGGAAGATTCAAGCTTGTGAATCTATGAATGATATCCATTCTGTAAAACCACAGTGTGCAAACTTGTGGTTTTTTTTTTCAGTTACCGTCACAAGATGGGTTTGCTGCACTAACAAACAAGATACATCCGTTTCACCATAGACTAACACTAGTGTGAAGTTTTACTCCAGTGTGAAGGAAAAAAACATGAAACTTTGCTCTTGCAGAACAAGATTTGTATGCTCTTGGGTAAAAGGATGCGTTGGGCATATTTCTTTAGCATTCTGGAAACTGTTGTGGTGCAGCTGCAACAAACTTGGTTGAGCATTGTTGTCCCTTGTCCAAGTTCCCATCAATGATCTTCAGTGACGTTTTTATCTTTCTATCAAAAGGCATCTTTGATTGTAAGTGTTGATATTAGCTTAAATTCTTACTTTCAATTGTGTATGCTCAAAATAGTTAGCTGACTATGTAGCAGGAATTTAACAAATTACCTAGTTGTGCTTGCTTCTCTATTTGAGTTGAAGCTCATCTATTACTTGGAAATAAAAGGCCCTTTGGTCCCACTTTATACCTTCCTTTTCCGTCCTGACTGAGGTCAGCAGGGATCCACACAGCAGCCAAATCTGGGAACTACTAAACCGTCACACTAGTGGGCTCTCAAAGCTGCACCCCTGGTCCTACACTTTATTTTGGGTCTTTGACCTATCATGCACAGTGGTTACTTCTGGTTAGGCATTGGACGTTCAGCACACCACAAAAGTCCCATCCTAGTCCTACGTTTTCTGTTGGACTGATACTTGGTGGAACTAAAAATTTTAAATGAATTTGCTGAAACTATGAAACAGAATGAAATATGCCCTTGGTCATTATGTGTGAAAGAAGATATTAACTAGATAATTTAAGAAATTCTCTTGAGTGAACCATTATTTTTACACCGTAAAACGTGCTCTTCAATTCACTCTTTGAGGGTGAGGCTTGGAAGGACATAGCATTTTAGATTTCCTGTTTTGGATCTGTAGTCTACTTGCTGCTGTGGGGTTATGGGGTCATGGCTAGCTGATCTAGTCCTTAGCCTGTATTTAATGTTTTATTTCCACCCATATTATTAAGGACTCCAAGAACCTCCATAGTTCAGGAGCAATGTTGTACCTCGGTATAGCTGGACTGGTTGCTTTGGTCTTCAGTATTCAGTCTTCCAGGCTTGTTGAGTAGTGGCGTCTGTGGAATCCTGTCCTGAAATCAGCATGTTTTACAATCTTAAATTAACATTAGCATTACTTGACTTTTTTGATAATTTCCAAGGAGGTGCGTTTTCGACAGCTTAAAGTTTTCCAACACTAATGTGTTGGAACAGTTTATTTCCATATGTATTTTCTTCAATGGTGTTTTCCACATCTATACAAGCATACACATAGTGCTTTGCTGCAACTGTAAAGACAATAGTAATCTTTGATCGCATTAACTGAGATCCCAGATGGACAGAACAACGTTCAATGTATTGGAATTAACTTTTATCATTCACAGTATGGTTTCATAGTAATCCATGTAATTGTTTAAAAAAGAAAAACTGTATTATCAGCAGCAATTTATGTCTAACAACTCTTAACTCCTCTGTTCGTATTCCGTTCTTGTTTAGCTTATGCGTGCTGTTGTAGAAGGGGACCCATCAAATGCAAATTTATCTTTGCGTGCCCCCAAGAATCAAGTTAGAATTGCCAAACCCACATTACTTGTGTATAGGAACAAAAGTGTCCATAGGCACTTTAATTCTTATTGGGACTTCTTCGAAGGGGTGTGACTAGAGTCCCCTTTTACAGTGAGCTTGGGACAAACGTTTGGAGACACCAAAGCAATTCATGGTGTTAGTAGCACAAATGTATTTTTTTTTTTCCCTGGGGGAGGTTAAATGTTTCTAAACCATTGTATTTTCACTAACGCTTTGTTTTTTACGGAAGTGCTTGTTTCCCCTGCACTAAAACTATGCTCCTCCATGCAGGCTCTCTCCTAACACTATGGTGACACCGCATAAGAAGAGCATGCTGGGAAATGGGAACTATGATGTGAACGTTATCATGGCTGCACTACAGACCAAAGGATATGAAGCAGTGTGGTGGGACAAACGAAGGTAACATAACATTCTGCAAGTTGAAGATCTGTTGGAACCTCACATGCATATCCCTCCCTGGAAGCTCAAGTAATGTGCTGATTAAGTTAAAATGCACTGTAAATTATGATTTTTGTGGCGTAGGAGTTTTTATCTCTGTGTGTATTAAAGTCTGTATTGATAGGTACGGTAAACACACAATATGCTTTATCACACTAAACGTTGAAAGCTACTGTTTTTTTCCACAAAAAATGATGCTTGGATTTATGATGTGTTTCTCTGGGCCAGTACAGGACTTTTAGGTTTGTGTATAGTGATAAGATACAGAGATTCCAGCTATGTGTAGGAAAACTGGCCAGTGCTGGAACCTACTAGTTGAACTTGAGGGTTCTAGGGGTGCAAGTTTACCAGGGCCAGACAGGCCTTTTATTCCACTGGGCCTTTTCTCAGTGGGCAAAGGGCCAGCTCAGCGAACCCCAGCCAGGCCGCCAACAACCTCACGAAGTGGATCAGCAACTGCGCAGACTACCTCACCCCACTGAGGACCCCGCCCAGCAGACCTGGCAGTAAGGAAGCACCATGGTTCACCGACTAACTCAAGATCTCCAAGAAGAACTGCCGAGCCCTCGAGAGAGCCTGGCGCAGAGACCCAACACCAGACAACATGACCACCCTCCAGCTCGCCACTCGAAAACACCACCAACTGATCCACACCACCAAGAAAAGCGCATTCAAGGAACGACTGGACAACAACGCCCACAACAGCAAGGAACTCTTCAACATCGTCAAAGAGCTCTCCAACCCCAGCGCCGGAAACAACTTCACCCCATCACAAGACCTCTGCAACTCCCTTGCCTCCTACTTCCACAACAAGATCGCGGACATTCACAACAGCTTCAGCACACAGCCGACGCACCCCACGACAGCACCTGCACCCCCCACCACCACCCTCCGCGCCTGGACCCCGATCAACACCGAAGAAACCCTACGCACAATGAACTCCATCCACTCCGGATCCCCAACCGACCCCTGCCCTCACCACGTCTTCAAGGCCGAATCCGTCATCGCAACCCACCTGCGAGACATCATCAACACCTCCTTCGACACCGCTACCTTCCCGGAGAGTTGGAAGCACGCCGAACTCGGCGCTCTACTGACATTCACAACAGCTTCAGCACACAGCCGACGCACCCCACGACAGCACCTGCACCCCCCACCACCACCCTCCGCGCCTGGACCCCGATCAACACCGAAGAAACCCTACGCACAATGAACTCCATCCACTCCGCATCCCCAACCGACCCCTGCCCTCACCACGTCTTCAACAAGGCCGAATCCGTCATCGCACCCCACCTGCGAGACATCATCAACACCTCCTTCGACACCGCTACCTTCCCGGAGAGTTGGAAGCACGCCGAACTCGGCGCTCTACTGAAAAAACCATCAGCGGACCCCACCAAACTCAAAAATTACCGCCCCATCTCACTCCTCCCGTTTCCGGCCAAAGTCATCGAAGACCGTCAACAAGCAGCTGGCTGCCTTCCTCGAGACTAATGGTTCCCTCGACCGCTCGCAGTCTGGCTTCCGGGCCAACCACAGCACCGAGACCGCCCTCATCGCAGCCACTGATGACATCCGAGCCCTGCTCGACAACGGGGAAACAGCGGCCCTCATCCTCCTGGACCTCTCTGCGGCATTCGACACTGTCTGCCACCGCACCCTAGTGCAGCGCCTCTGCAACGTCGGAATCCAAGAGAAGGCACTAGATTGGATCATCTCCTTCCTCGCCGGAAGGACACAGAGTCCGCCTCCCCCCGTTTAGATCAGAAGCCACCGAAGTCATCTGCGGCGTTCCTCAAGGCTCCTCGCTCAGCCCCACCCTCTTCAATGTCTACATGAGCCCCCTGGCAGCCATCGCACGCCAACACAACCTCAACATCATCTCCTATGCCGACGACACCCAGCTGATCCTCACCCTCACCAACGACCCCGCCACCGCCAGAGCCAACCTACACGAAGGGATGAAAGAGGTAGCTGAATGGATGAAGAACAGCCACCTGCAACTGAACTCTGCTAAGACGGAAGTCCTCATCTTGGCATCCTCACCCTCCACCTGGGACGACTCCTGGTGGGCCCCCCGCCCTGGGCAGCGCACCCAAACCAACAGACCTCTCACGCAACCTGGGCTTCATCCTGGACTCCTCCCTCTCCATGACCAGACAAGTCAACGTCGTCTCCTCGTCATGCTTCAACATCCTGCGCATGCTACGGAAGATCTTCCGATGGATCCCCACCGAGACCAGGAAGACTGTCACCCAGGCCCTCGTCACCAGCCGACTGTACTACGGCAACTCCCTCTACGCCGGAACCACTGCTAAACTCCAGAAGAGACTTCAGCGGATCCAGAACGCCTCAGCAAGAATCATCCTGGACATCCCTCGACACAGCCACATCTCCGGACACCTGAGAGACCTGCACTGGCTCCCGGTCAACAAGAGCATCACGTTCCGACTCCTCACCCACGCACACAAAGCCCTACACAACCAAGGCCCAAGATACCTCAACGACCGCCTCAACTTCTACACTCCCACACGCCAGCTTCGAGCGACCAACCACGCCCTCGCCGCCGTCCCCCGCATCCGCAGAGCCACCGCAGGAGGAAGGTCCTTCTCCTACCTGGCCGCCAAGACATGGAACTCCCTCCCCACCCACCTCCGCCTGACCCAAGACCACCTCACCTTCAGGAAGCAGCTCAAGACCTGGCTGTTCGAGCAGTAGCGGACCCCCCCTTCCCAAGCGCCTTGAGACCCTCCGGGTGAGTAGCGTGCTATATAAATGCTTTGATTGAAAGGTTCTTGGAGGCCTGGTTTGAAAGCCTAGGGTGCCCTGGGGCCTCTATCACTTTCCTTATCACCCCGAGGTAAATTGCAGCAGGCACAGGGATGATTTAAAAAAGGGAGAGCGCAGGGAGGAGATTAGAGACAAAGCAATGAGAGCGAGCGGGTGGATAGAAGGAGAGATGTAGTATGTAGAGACGAAGGGAGCTAGCCTGGTTTGAACATTCTTGCCAGGGCTGCTTTTGGTTTCCCACAGCAACACTGACGGTTAATGCACATTTATACCCGTGGGCGGTGTTGGTCGTGGCCCTTCTTAGGGTAATTTACCCCAAAACCTTTCTCTTTTTCTTCCTAGTATTTGCTAACTCTCTCCGCAGGTTAGGAAGAGGCGCTTACATATTTGTGCATTCCCCAAGCAACAGCCATAAACCGAGGACATCCATGGGCACATCAGACCTCTGTCATTTGAGGGCCAAATCAGATAGATTGGAGAGAGAGAGCCTTTGACACTTCACTTCTAGGGGCCGGATCATGGCCCCACTAAAGATTAAGATCTGCATTCCATGGCAGACAGGCCTACAGTTTAGGGGAGACCTCTGTAGTTCAAAGGGAGATCCCTTGAACTACCCCAAACTTCAAAGAAACACAGCAGTATAACTACATGGTGCCATCCTCCGGCCACCTGAGGGACCTGCACTGGCTCCCCGTTGACAAAAGTATCACCATCAGGCTCCTCACCCACGCACACAAGTCTCTCCACGACCTGGGCCCCAAGTACCTCAACGACTGCCTGACCTTCTACACACCCACCCGCCAGCTACGATCTACCAGCCTTGCCCTCGCAACCGTACCACGCATCCGAAGAGCCACCGCCGGAGGCAGATCCTTCTCCTACCTGGCGACCAAGACATGGAACTCCCTCCTCATCCACCTCCGGCTGACCCAGGACCACCTCTCCTTCAGGAGACAACTCAAGACCTGGCTGTTCGAGCAGTAGCGGACCCCTTTTCCCCCAAGCGCCTTGAGACACTTCCGGGTGAGTAGCGCGCTATACAAATGCTGTGATTGATCCTTCAGCAAAAGGTGAGATACACTTGTGGGACCAAAGAACCCGGACTGCATGGTGCACATTGCCAGAGGACTCTGTTATGCACATGTAGGATAACTGTCCAAATAGTGCATGGCCTGGGGCAAGGACCTGCTGAATTGTGGTGCCCTGAAGTGTGCTCGCCAAGGGCCTGACCGTGGGCCTTCTGTTCTCCCGGAGATCTCAGGCTTCAAAGACCTCCAGAGAGGGACCTACACCATCTACCTGTGACATCTGGAGAGTGGTGCCCTCTCGTGCCAACATAGGCTACTGGATCCCATCTAGTAGGGTGGTGTGAGCATGGAACTAAGACTTGTGTCTCCTGACTGGATTGACTAGCACTGAGCCCCAGAAATCTTACCCACATCTAAGACATGTGGTTCCTGTACTGAAGGGACCCTGACACTCCTAAGCTCCTAGTTGAAGGTGAGCGGATTCATTGGTTACGGGAACCTGTGTGGCCCGTTTTGTCAATTGTTCCTCATCTCTTTCGTGTGACACGCCGACTGAATGATCATTACGTGTGGTGTCTGATTCACGGTGTACCAGTAGTGGTGTCTCATTCTACCCCATGTGGTCCTGCTGAACTGCTGTCTGACTGGCCCTCCTCCTGAGTGACTTTGGCCGCGGGCTGCCCAAGGTCCAGGAGACGGGATTCGTGATCTTCCATCTGAGGGTATAGGACGATTCCTCAAACTAGAGGGTGAAAGGAGGGTTGGGCCACGGAGTCTGCAGATTGTGAACGATTTAGCTACCGGGTACCAGATGCACTGCATTAGGGTACTTTGTGCGTATAAGAGTATTTCGTATGGACTGGCTGATACCTGCAGCACCGCAGTGTGTGTGTCTATGGCAGTGATAGTGTGTGGACCACCTGTGATTCAGTATACTGGCCAGCATTGCAACTTTATACGTTGATTGTATGCCAAAAGCATAATACATTGGGTTTATCCGTGTGGCTCCGACCCGTTGTGCTGATAAGTGTTCTACTTTCCTACATGTACATTTTTTTAGGTCTCGCCTAGACGAAAGCAAAAGCGAAGCTTTTGATGTCTATGCGAGACAACTTATGTTGCCACTTTTCTGGGAACATTGTGGACATCAGACTGTTACGAGCTTTTTCTGCTGTAGTCAGGCTGTCACGAGCTTCTCCTTTGGAGATTTGACCTCGTGAGCGCGCCTTGACTGCATCTAATGGGCCGCCGTGCTCTTCCTTTAGTCAGTTTCACTTTGACGCCTGCACTTTCAAAGTGAAATGAAACAATGTGTCTGGTAGTTGTTCATGTGGAGTGCCTTCTGACCTCGTGAGCGCGCCTTGACTGCATCTAATGTGTGTGGCTTTTTTTTTCAACGTGGCCCTGGCGCTTGCTTCAGTCAGTTTCACTTTTAAGGTGCAGGCGTCAATGGGTCTGGTACTTGTTTTATTTCCATTTAATGCTCTTTGGAACAACAATTTTATATTACTTGTGTGTATTACCACTGGCCAGAATTTCAAAGACTTATATTCACGCAGGTGAAATAATACTATTGTGATTAGGGCCGATTTTTGGAGTCTGACCGTTCAGAGTGCAGAGTGGAGCTTCAGAGTGGAGCTTCAGAGTGGAGCTTCAGAGTGGAGCTTCAGAGTGGAGCTTCAGAGTGGAGCTTCAGAGTGGAGCTTCAGAGTGGAGCTTCAGAGTGGAGCTTCAGAGTGGAGCTTCAGAGTGGAGCTTCAGAGTGGAGCTTCAGAGTGGAGCTTCAGAGTGGAGCTTCAGAGTGGAGCTTCAGAGTGGAGCTTCAGAGTGGAGCTTCAGAGTGGAGCTTCAGAGTGGAGCTTCAGAGTGGAGCTTCAGAGTGCAGAGTGGAGCTTCAGAGTGCAGAGTGGAGCTTCAGAGTGCAGAGTGGAGCTTCAGAGTGGAGCTTCAGAGTGGAGCTTCAGAGTGGAGCTTCAGAGTGGAGCTTCAGAGTGGAGCTTCAGAGTGGAGCTTCAGAGTGGAGCTTCAGAGTGGAGCTTCAGAGTGGAGCTTCAGAGTGGAGCTTCAGAGTGGAGCTTCAGAGTGGAGCTTCAGAGTGGAGCTTCAGAGTGGAGAGTGGAGCTTCAGAGTGTCAAGAGCAATGCCAATAGCTCTAACTTTAACAAAGGCAAAACCATTGCCTTATAAATGCTTGTTATTTTACCGAATCACATGCTCATGCTGCTGCCTGGTTTGTCTACATGCACACAGGCAGAATCACTCGGTACAAAATGGCTCCTGTTCACTCGTCAGTACGGTCTTGCGCCGCCCCACCTTCCCCCTGCCAAATACATTCATTCCAAATACTGCTTATTTTCATATCAGACTGACTTCTCACATCTGGGATAGCAGGGGCACCTTCCACAGTGATTAGTGCTTCACAAAAAATAATTCTCGGCTAGCGCTCAGAAGCCTTGAAGCTTTGATTGAATGACACTGCAGTTTGATGCCCCGCTCGTTTTTTGATGCTATGCGTTCCAGACACTGATTTTATTAAGACTCACTTGGAGCTCTAAACTGTCACTTGATCTTTCTTTGGGTCATTTCGTTTGCCCGGAAGGACTAACATATCTGTGAAACCCTCTTCTTTTATAGTTTGAGCATCGTCTTCGTTTAGCAGGATAACATTATACATTTGAAAATACAAATATCCGGGAAGAGCAGAGAGCAAATCTCCGCGATGTTGGGCATTCTCCTATCATAAAGGAAGCGTGTTGGTGGGACCTGTGGCATCTAACGCATCATTTAACCCTATATGCGTGGGCACCTACCACAATAATGTATAGGATGAGTTTGTTCCGTTCCCGTTTTTAATTTGATGTAAAACTCAAATCACTGCACACTCTCTACTACACACTCTCTACTACAGTCACTACTCTCTACTACACACTCCCTACTACAGTCACTACTCTCTACTACACATTCTGCTACACACTCTCTACTACAGTCACTACTCTCTGCTACGCACTCTACTCTCTACTACACTCTACTACACACTCTCTACTACACACTCTACTACACACTCTCTACTACAGTCGCTACTCTCTACTACACACTGTACTACACACTCTACTACAGTCACTACTCTCTACTACACACTACTACACACTCTCTACTACAGTCACTACTCTCTACTACACACTCACTACACACTCACTACTACAGCCACTACTCTCTTCGACACACTCTATACTAGACACTCTCTACTACACACTATCTACTACAGTCACTACTCTCTACTACACACTGTACTACACACTCTACTACAGTCACTACTCTCTACTACACTCTACTACACACTCTCTACTACAGTCACTACTACAGCCACTACTCTCTTCGACACACTCTATACTAGACACTCTCTACTACACACTATCTACTACAGTCACTACTTACTACACTCTCTACTACACTCTCTACTACACTCTCTACTACACACTCTACTACACACTCTACTACACACTCTACTACACACTCTACTACACTCTCTACTACACACTCTACATTACACACTCTACATTACACACTCTACATTACACACTCTACATTACACACTCTACATTACACACTCTACATTACACACTCTACATTACACACTCTACATTACACACTCTACATTACACACTCTACATTACACACTCTACACTACACACTCTACTACACTCTACTACACACTCTGCTACACACACGCTCTACTACACACTCTACTACACACCCTCTACTACTCTCTACTACTCTACTACACATTCTCTACTACTCTACTACACACTCACTACTTTCTACTACACTCTACTACAGACTCTCCACTCTCTACTCCACACTCTCTACTCCACACTCTCTACCTCAATCTCTCTACCTCAATCTCTCTACCTCAATCTCTCTACCTCAATCTCTCTACTTCAATCTCTCTACTTCAATCTCTCTACTTCAATCTCTCTACTTCACATTCTGTATTACACACTCTCTACTACACACTCACTACTCTCTAGTACACACTCTCTACTACACACTCTACTACACATTCTCCTACACACTCTACTACACACTCTACTACACACTCACCACTCTACTACACACTCACCACTCTACTACACACTCACTAGTCTCTACTGCTCACTCTCTACTACACACTCTCTACTACACACTCTCTTCTACACACTCTCTACTACACACTCTCTACGACACACTCACTACTCTCTACTACACACTCACTACTCTCTACTACACACTCACTACTCTCTACTACACACTCACTACTCTCTACTACACACTCTACTACTCACTTACTACTCTCTACTCGCTCTCTACTACTCTCTACTACTCTCTACTACTCTCTCTACTACTCACTACTACTCTCTCTACTACTCTCTCTACTACTCACTCTCTACTACTCACTCTCTACTACTCACTCTCTACTGCTCATGACAATGCCATTTATTTATCTGTTTCCAAAACCAACACATAAATAAAACATTTGTCATTTACAATGCCAAAAGCGCTAACTTTTGCAAAGGCGAGACCGTTGCATTGTAAATGCTTGTTTATATTGTGCACCGCATAAGGGTGCTCTCTCTCAGTTAGTTAGTCAAAATCTTTATTCGATTTTCATTATTCGAGTAAACCCATAAAAGTACAAAATTAGCATATTTACACTTAATCTTTAAAAGGAAAATACATGGTTCGATTAGAGAATTAAACTGTAATTAGTTAGGATTTGGACGATTTATACAAAATTTTAAAAAACAGGCAATGAATTTAGCATATAATTCATTCTTTAACATCTGTAGTGCTAGGCGGCAAGTTCGAAGTCTCATTTGTCTCAATACTGGGACAATCCATCGCCTGCGTGGAGCCTCATAAAACTTGCAGAACAAGGAAGTATGGATTGAGGATTGCGGGGAGTTGCAATCACATAGACATGGTAATAAATTCTTCGTCCAGTCGTTCTGCTTTGGAAACAAAATCAGCCTATGGAAAGTATTTAATCTAAATCGAATAAGCAAAACATTTTCAAATTGACTTAGGTTATACTTCAAATATGGCTGAATCGGAAAGGTGGTTTGAATAGTCAGCAGATGTTGCACTGAGCTTTTTCCTATTTCTTGGATTAGTCGAAGGTCGCCCAGGTGAAGGAGAGAGATCCTTTTTAGCTCTCTTCTGGGTATTTCGGAGATAGTATGTGGGTGTGTAAAATATCTCTTAAGGCCTAAATCATTAAAGGATTTTACATAAGCTAGCCATCTAATCTTTTGCGTGTTGTCTAGTAGCATGCATTCCTCTATTAGTGAACAGGTTGACTCGCACTGTTCAGTGGTCCAGATACCCCAACACAACATTATTGGCTGGATCTTTAAAATATCTGATATATGATCCAGTCCTAATTCTATTTGGCAGCCGTATGTCGTTGTACTTTGGGGGACTGACAAAAGATATTGGAGGAAGGAGTTTTCTACTCTCTGTAATGCTTCCGTGTTTAAATACCCCCATAAACCTGAACCATAACTGGCAACACTGGTGCATTTTGACTGATAGATTTTTAGCATTTATACAGGCGATCTTTTGCCTAACTGTTGAGCAAATCCCACCAGTGCTTTCGTAGTCTTTAGAAAGGCTAGCTTCCTAGCTTGAATAGCCTTTACCCAATTTAGCTTGTTGTCTATTAAAATCCCTAAATAAGGGTAAGATGTTGTGGACTCTAAGCTAGAATTGTTGACGAATATGTCTATAGTTTTAGGTCTCGCCTGTCGATGCGCATGCGCATCGAGCAAGCGAGACTATGGGGGCTTATCAACTCTTTATCCACACTGCAAGGAATCGTGGCGATTCCTTGCAGTGCCCGTGACTTTTAAGCTCAATGCGCATGCGCATTGAGCTTAAAAGCGCGTGCATGTCCGTCTTTGTTTACCCGCTCCGCCCCCTCCCCTTCCCGCCGTCTCGCATTTCCCCTGCCGCATCAAAGGCTTTCACGGCCGGCCGGCCGGCCATGCTTTCAGTTTCACGACCGGCCGGCCGTGTCAATTACATTCCAAAGCCCGCTCTCCCTGCTCCGCCCCCTGCTCCGGCCGAGACGCATTTCTCCTCCCTCCTCCCCCCATTCACGTTTATTCTACTTCTTATCTGGCCTGGAAAGCCTCGACAATGCTTTTTCTTTCTCTCTACTCAGTTCCTTCTTCTCCTCATTTAATTCCTCTTTCTTTTGCTTCATTTCAGCTCACCTTGTTTTACCTCCCCCTCCCCTCTGCCCTGCGCTTCCCCTCTCGCCTCTGCTTCATGTCTCCTTGGCTTCTCCTTTTCCCTATTATCCTTTTGCTTCCACCATATCTCTCCTGTGCTTCCTCCCTCTTCTTGCTTACCCCGTGCCTCGCGTCACAGGTTTTCCTTCTTTTTTCCCGCCTTTCTCCCTCTCCTCGCTCACTCCATAGATGATGCCGGCGCCTGTGCTCAGCACAGAAACAATTATATGGTCTAAGACTCAGTTTAATAGCGTGCCTCCCGCGAGTGCCCCCCCCTGCAGCAATCAGTCTCTAATCCGCCATCACTGCTGACAGACGCAGGCCCTCGTGCTCCGCTCCGGTGCTGGCTTCCCGAATCCTCTCAGCGGGTCCCAAATCCCGACATGCTCGGGTTGAGTTGCCTGCAGTGCAGTGCTCAACCAAAAAATGAACAACATTGTGTACAACTCATCAAACTAAAAAGGCCTTAATGTGCTACTGGCTGCTAGCAGCAAACTTACTGAGAATTCGAGCAGAATGGGATTTTATTTGACTTCAATATAGGCGTGTTAGTTGTTGGCGCTGATTTGCCGGAGATCGGTCGTTTGATCAGGTTTGTGACAAATGCTTGTTAGTGGATAACTGGACTGTTCCCTCCGTTTTAAGATTGGTAAATGAAAGGATTCTTAGGACCAAGATGCCAGTACCCTCGGCAGCTGGTTAAGTGTGACTCGTTGATGTACTGTCACTATTATTTCTGATGATGTCCTTTGGTGTCAGTCTATGGACCCAGTAGGGAGGCAAGTAGGAATCTATTTAGTTGTCCGTTTTATTTTTTATTCAGGGTTGTTTTCTGGGCGATTTTGACCGGGGTTTTACAAAATTGTTACAGGGCATTAACTTTTCTAGATTTTGAAAGTTGGCCGTTTTCACCAATTGCCGGGTTTGTTCAGCATTGCATAGAGACTGTTGGTATGTAATGTTTAAGAGTGAGGCTTAGAATATGCCAATGGCAAAGTTTGGAACTTTCTGTTTGGGGACACCCCTCACCCTCAAACCCTCACCCTCACTCACCCACCCTCAACCCCTCACCCTCACTCACTCACCCTCAACCCCTCAACCCCTCCCCCTCAACCCCTCCCCCTCAACCCCTCCCCCTCAACCCCTCCCCCTCAACCCCTCCCCCTCAACCCCTTCCCCTCAACCCCTCCCCCTCAACCCCTCCCCCTCAACCCCTCCCCCTCAACCCCTCCCCCTCAACCCCTCACCCTCAACCCCCCACCCTCACCCACCCTCACCCTCACTCACCCTCACTCACCCTCAACCCCTCACTCACCCTCACCCTCAACCCCTCACCCTCAACCCCTCACTCACCCTCAACCCCTCACTCACCCTCAACCCCTCACTCACCCTCACTCTCACTCATCCTCACTCTCACTCATCCTCACCCTCACTCACCCTCACTCACCCTCACTCACCCTCACTCACCCACCCTCACTCACCCTCACTCACCCTCACTCACCCTCACTCACCCTCACTCACCCTCACTCACCCTCACTCACCCTCACTCACCCTCACTCACCCTCACTCACCCTCACTCACCCTCACTCACCCTCACTCACCCTCACTCACCCTCACTCACCCTCACTCACCCTCACTCACCCTCACTCACCCTCACTCACCCTCACTCACCCTCACTCACCCTCACTCACCCTCACTCACCCTCACTCACCCTCACTCACCCTCACTCACCCTCACTCACCCTCACTCACCCTCACTCACCCTCACTCACCCTCACTCACCCTCACTCACCCTCACTCACCCTCACTCACCCTCACTCACCCTCACTCACCCTCACTCACCCTCACTCACCCTCACTCACCCTCACTCACCCTCACTCACTCTCACTCGCTCACCCTCGCTCACCCTCACTCACTCACCCTCACTCACCCTCACTCACCCTCACTCACCCTCACTCACCCTCACTCACCCTCACTCACTCACCCTCACTCACCCTCACTCACCCTCACTCACTCACCCTCACTCACCCTCACTCACCCTCACTCACCCTCACTCACCCTCACTCACTCACCCTCACTCACCCTCACTCACCCTCACTCACCCTCACTCACTCACCCTCACCCTCACTCACCCTCACTCACTCACCCTCACTCACCCTCACTCACCCTCACTCACCCTCACTCACCCTCACTCACCCTCACTCACCCTCAACCCCTCACCCTCACTCACCCTCAACCCCTCACCCTCACTCACCCTCAACCCCTCACCCTCACACAGTGCAATAGGTCTCGGAGCATTTGAGTTAGAGCTTTTAGAATTGTTTATGGCTTTTTTTATTTGTAATTCTTTAGCATTGGCTACAGGAAACAAAAATGCTAAAGATTTACAAAAAAAACCCATAAACAATTCTAAAAGCACTAACTCTAATGCTGCGAGACCTATTACATTTTCAATGCTTGTTTGTTTTTGTTTTTATTATTCTCTAGCCAATATGCATAGTAAATGTCTTTTTTGTTCATTTTAAGATTCAGGGAGCTCTTAAAGTTGCAATAGCTGGTTAGTGAGCGTTGGAGCTGTACTGGGGTTCTTGCCAGGATGACGTCGTCGTCGGCATATAAAAGTGCCGGTATAGGTCGATGCCGTATTGCTGGTAGGTTTTAGCTCTCTTTAACCATCTCGGACTCCAACCCATTTGTATACAGTGTGAATAGGAAGGGGGCCAGAACACACCCGTGTCTGACCCCCCTCTCTATCCTGAATGGCTCGGTCAGCTCTCCTCTACCCCATATCTTACCCTAACCAATGCATCTAAGTAGAGCTCTCTTAAGAAATTCACCAGCGGGGGATCTACCCTTATATCTAAAATTATCGCCCACATTTTTGAATGACTAACGCAGTCGAAAGCTGCTGTCAGGTCTACATAGACCATGTGCAGAGCTCCTCCCTTCACTGAAACATACTTCCCTATTAAAAGGACAATATTCAAAGCTTGATCGACCGTGCCCAGGTCTTCTCGAAAGCCGTATTGTAAGTCTGATAGTATACTATTATCAGAGGCCCAGACCTGGAGATGGTCTAACAGAATTCGTTCAGCGGTTTATCGAGGGAATACAAAAGCGAAATGGGCCGATAACAGGCCGGGCTGTGACAATCGCCTTTTTTAAAAAATTGGTACCAGGATTGACGTGGACCATGACTCGATTAATCCTATCCTGATAGCTGCTTCCAAGACACTCGTGCTCTCTCTCAATTTGGTAGGTTAGATTAGGAATTGTCCACGGTGTGCATACTATTGATATCATAACCATATGAGTGGGCCTAGTACTGCTAGTAATATTTTCAAATGTGTTTTATGCCCAAAACGTTTTTTCTTATTATGATTGAATATAAACGTTTTTACATACATCCTGTATGAAGTCTCTTTTGTGATGCTTAGTGTATTTATCGCAAGTGACTTAGCTTTACACCTTGCCTCTGATATAACCCTGACTGCTCCGTGCCAGCTACCCAAGGGTGAGCATGGGTTGTACTGTGAGTGTAATCACCTGCCCTTGATGGGAGCAGTAGGTTCTGCCTGGCTGGGGGCATCCCTTTAGCCAACCAGACTCTGCCGGTTCCAACAGGTGGGTACTGACCAGTGTGTAGGTTAATGAAATTTCTGTGTCTTTGTCTCCTTATCCCAGTCTTGGTTCCTTTCACAATCTGTCTAGGTATATGCATGTCATTACTATCCAGTTCTTGTGTTGAAGCAATGTATAAGTTACTGTCTGGTGCTATAGTTTATCGTACTGTGATGGCGGAGTTATTTCCTGCTACTGGAGTTGAGCAGCACAGACCAGAAGAGTGTGTGGTTGCTGCTCAATAATGGGCTTAATTTCTTTACTACTTAGTATTTTGGGAGTAGGCAAGTTGACTATTGTTCCGGAGTAAAATCTAGGAATAATTTAATATTCTGTGAGTTTGTGCTGCTTTTTTGTGGCACTGACTGCTTAGGTTTACAGTGAAGCTTCTTTGTCTGTGCCCAGCACTGGTGCCTACTACTGCTGCTGACTGTCAACAAATGCATTCTTTGTGCGTTATTTGTCTGTTAGCTAATTTTCAAATGCCTGTTTCTCACAAACTCTTACTTTGCCTCCATTCCCCTTGTCCATTCCCACAGGGACGTGAGTATCATTGCCCTCTCTAGTGTAACGGGTCTCATCATGAACCTTCCCTCCAGCTTGTCATGGGGGCCGGTGAAGCTCCCGCTAAAGCGCCAGCATTGGATCTGTATCCGGGAAGTGGGTGGCACGTACTACAATCTAGACTCTAAGCTGAAGTTGCCTGAGCGGATCGGCACAGAGGATGAGCTACGGTAGGTCCTGTGGTTTGTCAGTCTGTGTCAAATCAGCTGCTGCATGTCGCACCCCTTCGGATGTACGCAAGGGATTTGTTTGGTTCCTAACTCTAGGAGCTACCTTACTTTGTCTTCAGATTCACAGCGAAGGCTGATTTCTTGTCATCCCTTTTCAGATTCACAGCTAAGGCTGATTTCTTGTCATCCCTTTTCATTCCACAGCATGAGTGCCTTCACATCCATTAACCGTTCTCCACAGTTTTTCCTCTCTGGTGCTTCCCCTCTGTGCCTACGCAGAAAGAGCCACCTACCTATCAGTTCTTCCCAAACTAGTGTGGCTATTTCCTAACCCCACACAGTCTGTTTAATAGAAAACCAATAATAAAATAATTGTAATGGACTGAGGAATCTGGACAGTGGTTGGTTTGTTAGGGAATCCTCTACAGTCTGTGCTTGGAATACCCACCATTAAGGACACCGTGTGTTTCAGAGTCGATTTGGAAAATGTTTCTAGGAATCTTCACAGGTGGGTGGCTTCTCATGGGTTGCTGCCTGGCCCAGGAACAGTTACCTCTATGTTGTGCTGCACACGTTCACCCCATTAGGTTGCACTGCGGATAGAAAAGCTATTTCCACTTAGGTGAAAAATTCCTAACGTGTAGGGTGTTTGTATGCGATTGCCCATTGCCTTGTGTTTCTTTCAACTCTTCATTACCAGAAATATACAGGAAGTGTCAAGCTTTTATCCCCAGTATTGAATGTGGAGCTGGTCGGCCAGTCCCACCTGCTGCCAATTCCTTTAATTTTGAACTCCAAGGAAGTAACAGCGATTTAGTCATGGAATTGAGAGACGTTCTAAACTGGGAACGTGCATCTCAAATTCTGCATCTTGGTCCATAGTTCAGGTACAGTATGGCAGACCGAACTGGATCTTTTATTTTGGAGGTTCTGGCTTTTGGTATTTTATACAGGCAAGCCTGCTATGTTTTCTTACTGACAGAGAGCTGCTGGTTTTCAGAGAGCCCTTAACATGATTTCACTCAGCAGCACTAGCTGCAAATTAATTTGTCAAATCTTAAGTCCTACATCCGGAAGAAAAGGGCTTCCGGATGAAAGATTTGTCTCTTCTGAAGCGAGTTGGCACTTCCTCTTCCGCTCCTATACCAGCTGGTGGTTCACAGAGACTGTGAAGGCCCCCCCCCCTTGCTTTTGGTGTAGAAGGTCCAGTGAGCCTGAAAAAAGTAGAAAACGTTTGTTTACGTTTTTCTACTTTTCTTTGGCTGATTGGGCTACCCTCATCAAACCCACAGGGAGTAGCCAAGGCTGCTGTAGTGAACTTGCAGCAGCTAGACGAGTGGCTAAGGGACCACTACAAGAGCATGCAAGCTGTCTGGTTGCAACTGCTTTATTATCAGTTATAGTTGGCTTAAAGCCAGGACATTGGTTGGCTTTTTAACTCTCATTTCCTTGCTTTTTATTCAATGGCTTTCCTTGTCCAGCTTCTGTTTCCTCTGACCCTTTGATCACAGCCTCCCTCTCTCGTTCCTTCCACTGCTCACTTTCAGAGTACTACTTTTTTTATTTTTGACTAAGAATTCTGTTCGAGTGCATGTGCTTGCCTGATGTCTCCCTTGTGTGCTTCTCTCCTGTTCCTCCGTATTGCGCTCTCTCGTATGTCTGCGTCTCTGCCCCCTCTCTCTCCTTCACATCCATACGCTTCTCTCCCCTTCGCTGTGATGTTCTCTTGACTGTTGCTGTCTGCCATTTCTGAATTTTGCCCACTCCCTGTGTTGCTGTCTACTTCGTGTACTTCTCCCCCTGTGTGACTGTCTCCCTCGTGCTTTTCCACCACCACTCGTGTTGCTCTCTCCCTTGTGAACCCAACCCATCCTGTACCGTCGCAGAGACTGCATGAGGTATTTGCTGCGCAGGAAATTAGATTCCGTGGTACACTGCCCAAGATGTTTCCCCAAAGTCTTTGCTCTTGCTCAGCTCTTACCTAGTGGTTATTATTCCATTCTTCTGCTGTTTTGTGTGAACCCTGAAAGGACAGGGCCCATTTCAGTAACAGCCCAAGCAGGTATTCTGTAAGCCCAGACTGTGGAGCCCTTGTAAATCTAGTCACTGTGCTCTGCTTCTCTCCATCTCTATCAGGGGCTGTGTGCTTGCGTATGCGAAAGGAGCACTTTCAGCGAGAGGCTGCTTGGGGGCACCAAGTGATGTGGTCTGGCTGGCTATGCCACTCCTCTCCTGTGCTATCTATACTCTTGAATTGAAGATACAGCAGCAACTAGAAGTCTTTCAGGCTCAGCCCCATTATTGCCCTTAACTCTTTTACTCCTATGAAAGCTTGTTCTGAATTTGTTTACAAATTCATAGCCACCATAAATGGGAGTATTGACTAGTTTTAAAACCAGTTGAACAAGAGGGCTTGTGACAAACAGCATGGGTGTCTTGTGACACCAAGTCTGCTTTCTTCACAGAAGTACCGGTGGGGTTTCCTTGACTGTATTGCTGGTCAACTCAGAAACTGCACAGGTGCTCTCCAGTGAAAGAAAAGTGTGCCACACTTCTTTCTACTCCACTGTAATCCCCTACTTGGACCGGTATGATACTGGGATCTCTCTAGGCATAGATGATTTATTCTTCATGAGCAAGGTAGGGTATTGAGGTGACAACATGTGGGAGCTTAATTGGACATCGATGTCTTAGCTTAATTACCAGTGACCAGGCCACGTGGTTGTTCGGATTGGCAGATCGGGGAGTTCCTCAAACACTACATGCTGCTTTTTTCTTTGACACCTTGTCAAACTGTCCCCACCAGAGATCCACTTTTGCTGACTTTTTTTCTTATGTAGTATGTCGGATATCCAGTCCCAATATAAGTTGAACGTGTGATTGGAAATTATGTTCTGAGTTTGTGTTCAGTTGTCCTGTAGTTATAATTTAGAGTAAATTATTCAATAATATAGACTTTATTTCTATGCAGGGATGTGCGGCATATGTTTAGAGCCTTTTCTGTAGAGAACTACACATGGCGACACCAGTAGTGTTTTATAGAATAGCAATTATTTGCTTTTGTCCCAAGGTACCATGGTGCTCATTGTGCCTCTTCCATGAGTGGCAGTGACTGGATAATGGATTGACTACTTTAGAAGGGCTTCATTGAGCTACTATGCATTGCTTTGTTGCATTCAGTGAGCCAGTTCCATCATATAGCGCTCTGTGTTGAAAGTTGCACTCATGCATTCTGTTTTTGATGTGGTCTGCTGTACATTATGTATCCCTTAGTTAGTTTTATAACTAGACCAGTCTTGCTTTGTGGCTAAGATACCACTCGGACAAACTGAGCGGCTTACAAAATCTGCCAAATATTTCATGGGTTAATGTAGTACCTGTGTATGTACCCTTACGTGGCAAGTGTGAATCCCCTGTGGTTTACTTTATCTTTATTTATTTTAAGACCGATTTTCGTTACTATTTGGGTTTTTAATGGTGCAGTATTTCTCTTTGTTCCAAAGATTTAATAACGCTGAACTGTTGCTATTAACACAAAGTTAAATGGGTAATTGCAGAGCTATTTAATTCCCTCCTAAATTCTAATATTCTAAATAACAGAATTGAACACCCAATGCAGGGGAGTCTATAATTTTCAAGTCACATGTTCAGATCCCAGCAGTGCACTTCTGAATTAGATATAACATAGATTAATGAGGTTGTTTGTAAGTATGTATATGGTATTTCTACAGTGCAAACCTAGCCAAAAGGCAGCCGAGTGCTGTACATGGTCAAAGTCACCAAGTAATAGGAGAAGAATTGGGTTGTAATGTGCTCTATATTGTCTCTTTTTATTATAATGTCAATTCTTATAAATGTTGGGGTGAAACGTTCTTATGTGTAGCATTATTTTTAGGTCTCTCCTTTGGTTGCAAAAGTCCTATTGTGAACTTTCAGTGAGCTTAAAGCCTGCCTTTTGCTTACCAATGGTTGACCTTTTTCGCTCTAATTTGCTTGTTTCTTATTCAATTAATTGCTTCCGCTTGTCTGTCCCTCCCCTGGAGCAGTTCCTCTTTACCATCTTTTTGATTGGCTGACTGGTATCCTTCCACTGCTCGCTTTTAGCAAACTACTGTTCGAGGCATGTGAGCTGCAGATTGTACACTATGCATAGATCGCCATCTGGTGTTGGGCTCGTACACTATGCATAGATCGCCATCTGGTGTTGGGCTCGTATGCTTGCACTGTGTTGTCTTAGAGTCCTTTTGTAGTCACGAGATAGGTGACTCCTCCTTTGGATGATAGTGCGCATGGGAATAGACTCCATCCTCAGATTGTTTTTTTTCCGCCATCTGGCTCGGATGTAACTTTTGCGTACCGGTTCGGTGTCGTATTTCCAAACCTTTTCGACGCCAAAAACTATCTACAACTCGACTGTATTGTGTTTGATCGCGTGATCATCGACGCTCATCTCAACTACTCCATTCTGGTTGTCGACGTGGGCCGCTGGGCCTATTGACGCTGTTCGGGCCTACAGCTTATGGAAAGGACTCCATTCAAAAAATGCCCCCAGTGTGGAGTGAAATTCCCACACAGTGACCATAGCAAGGTCTGTAACCTTAGCCTTTTGCCCAAGCACAACAAGAACAATTGCCAGGCCTGCGCCCTTTTACGATTGAAGACAACCATCCGTGATCATCGGGCCTGACAACACATCATGGCGCAGCAAGCCGCTCCAGCACCGGTAGACCTCTTCGACGAAGGCCTGATGTCCCAGAGGAGGATTCTGAGGACCTTGAAATCGTGTCTGAAGCAGACGACTCAGGCTCAGACTACCACATCACTCCTGGTAAACGAGTGAGTACAACTCCCCCCCCCCCCCCCCACCCCCCCCTACCCCATCTCCAACCCAAAAAAAGAAGGCCCTGGTCAAGACTTCGCCTGCTGGCCCCAGTCGCGACCCAATACAACCTTCAGAAGCTCCCCCTCGGGCTGGGCTCCAAAGATAAGGGACAAGCCTTCCGGTAGCTCTGCACCGAGCAAACCCCATATGGGTGTCCAGCAGGCGCCTTCGGTACCGAAGACGGGAGAGCAACCTACTCCCAAAAAGAAGTCTGTAAGGACCACCTCCACGCCGTCGCACTCTGATACGAAACCAAAATCTTAGGAACCGAAAAACATTTCTGGCTCCATAGCCAAGCCAAAGGTCCCGAAACCACCTCCTAAGGCCTCGGAGCAGAAATCCAAGCCAAGCTCTGAACCGAAAAAGTCGGCACCGAAAGCGGTCACTGAGGAAGAACTTTTTCGACCTGATCCTGTTGATACAAAACAAACTCCATATAGACCCCAAAACAGGACATGTGGCTATTATTCCACACAACATGAGTAAGCTGGACACACCAGACACTCCTGCTTTGCCTGTAAAGAAAAAGGACTGTGCTACTTCACCAATAAGACCCTCTACTCCTGTTATCCCTCCTCAGCCTGTCTCTCCTCCACAGCCTCCAGACTTCCCACCTCACTCACCACCACCACAGGATGATGATGATGATCATGATAATTTAGGGGGTGGGGGAGGCAACAATGACCCTTTCACTGACCCTGAAAAGGACACGGCTACACCACAGGACGATTGGATGATTACGATGACTCAGTAGATCCCCCCCCCCCCCCCCCCGACCTCCCTGATCCCCAACCATATCCAACAAAACCGTCTTCCCCCAGATGACAATATTGGTTTTGGCCAGCTTGTAAATAGAGCTGCTGTCTACCATGGTGTTCACATGCATTCAGACCCTGCAGACGAGGACTTCCTTCTAGACTCCTTCGTACAGTGTACAAAAACTGTCCAAATCTTGCCAATGCTAAAAGGGGTCATTAAACATGCCCCCAACATATTCAAAGACCCAGTAAGAGCTAGAATTCTAAATTCCAGGATGGACAAAAAATATAAACCTGCCCCAGATGATCCCATCTACATCAAAGGGCAGCTACCCTTAGACTCACTAGTGGTAACTAACGCTAGGAAGCGCGCTAACACTCAAACCTCCAGTGACGCACCACCTCCAGGTAAGGAATCTAAGTTGTTAGATGCCTCTGGCAAAAGAGTTGCTGCCCAAGCAGCTAATAGCTGGCGCAAAGCCAACATTCTAGCATTACTTACTAGGTATGATAGGGTTTCTAGTCGGTCATAGTGAGCCTTATTTCAACATTTACCTGATCAATACAAAATGCAGGCAAATGATTTTAATTCAAGAGGCCAAATTAATAACCAATGCATCAATCAAGTGTGCCCTTCATGCAACAGACACAGCCTCGTGAATCCACGATGTATAGTGCACGACGCTGATGGAAAGGAATGTAGGATAAATGATCTTTATGAATGGTACGAGGCCCGAAGACTGACTTAGTTGGATAACTTTAGCATAGAGGAAGTGCTTACATATTTAGGTTTAAAGTATTTTATTGAAGCAGGGTAAGGAAGGAAACAACAAAGTACATGAAAAAGAGAACCACAGGTGCTCTCATAATCAGTGCGTACGGTACATTAGATACATCAGAGCAATTCTTTCGCCACAGTGGGCACCATCATGCTTGGGAACACAGCTCGCGCACCTGTGGGTAAAGACAGAAAAGGGGGGGAGGGGAGGAAAGGGAAAAAGAAAAAAGGGTGGGGAAAAACAATCCTGCCCCATGTCCCACCCAGCCAACTACCCCCCAACTCCCACAACCCGTCCCCACCCCCTGTACTGTGCCTTCAACCACTCTCTCTCCCATCGTAGCAACCTATCGTGTGCCCCCGCTACCAGATGCCGTCCTAGACCAATCAAACAGGCAGGTCCGGCGGCGGTGTCAGCTGCAACAGTCTGAGATACCTAGGGCAGGTGATTTCTTTGAATTCAGAGCACAACAGATTATGGAAAGGCGCCCACAGCTCCTCAAAAGCATCTACGTCTCCTGCCACCACTAAGGACAGCTTCTCCATGCCAAGGACATGCCACAATCTGTGCAGCCAACCGACAACAGTGGGGAGCGTGGTGGATCGCCAGTGTATGAGTATGTTTTGTACAGCTGACCCCAAAGCTATCGCTATCTGTCTACCCCTTTTAGATCTGAGAGGGTACATCAATCCATTCGGCAATCCCAAAAGGACGTAAGCAGGGAATTGGGGCAGCTCTATCCCAAAACATTTGTCAACCTCATTGAGGACCTCCTCCCAGTAAGAAGCCAAAAGGGGGCAGTCCCACAAGATATGAGTAAGCTTGCCATTCTAACCACAGTTACGCCAGCACGTCCCCGGTATTGATCTATCCATCTCATGTAGTTTCTCAGGAGTGCGGTACCAATAAGTGGTAATTTTGGTAAAGGTCTCCGTGAGCCCTGTGTGATAGGCAGAGTGGCGCGCCCGGTAGGAGATTTGGTCCCATTCAGTATGACTCAGCACTCGACCAAGCTCCCGCTCCCAGCGCTCCCTACCCGGGTTGTGGATATGAAAGGGGGGGGGGGCTGCAGCATCTTGTACAAATCGGAGATAAGCTTAGCGTCCGACGTGCGAGTGACTAGCCAGCGCTCGTACCCCATGATCTCCCGGTCTGCCGTCGCCCGCACTTGAGGCTGTAGCGCCCAGTGGCGTGCTTGCATATACCGCATACGCTCCGTCTCGGGGAGGCCATAATCTCGACGTAAGTCCTGGAAGGGGACGACACCCTCCGGGCCATATAGATGAAACAAGGTGCAGCAACGGGCCGTTCGCCAATGATCGTAGGCGCCAGGCTCCATACCCGGGCCAAAGTCCGGATTGCTAATCAGCAGCGTGAAGGGTGAGGGAAAGGTAGTGAGTTCATGCCTAGTAGCCACCGAGTCCCACACCCGAAGTGGGACCCGCGTCACAAAGGAGGCGTAAAGGTTAGGGGGCCGATGGGCCCGTCTCAGGAAAGGCACCTCCTGTAGCGTTCTGCCTGCTACCTCCTGGTCCTGAAACAGCCAGTGTTTATCCGACTCCCACCAGCTCCACTCCACCAAATAGCGCAATTGGGCGGCCTGGAAATATTTCTGCAAGTCTGGTATCCCTAGTCCTCCAGACTCAGGCGCCAGCGTAGCTATGGTCCGTTTGATCCGAGGCCTACGGCCCTGCCACACAAAACGTGCGATGGCCGATTGAGTCTCTGCGAGCCATCCTTTGGGGGGCTGGAGCGGGAGCGCCCTAAACAGGTACAGCACCTGAGGTAGAAGGGTCATCTTCACTGCGGCCACCCTGCCCAGCAGCGATAACGTGCCCTTATCCCACCGGGCCAATTCCTCTCTGAATTTCGTACTCAAAGCCGTGTAATTGGCACTCACCCGTCACTCACCCGTCTGCCACCACTGGAGCGGGCTCCAAAACGCCGAAACAGCGACCCCTTCGCTGCAACAGAGAGATCCTAAAAACTAACTAATCCTGACGCCATTGACGGCGAGGGAGAGAGGCCACGCCTACTCCTAGGCCACGCCCACCCGCCCCTTCCCCCCCCTTAAAGATGTGCAATTTCCGGACGCGCAGCGGACGGGCCCAGCGGGCGCGCCGTCAGCGCGCCGAAGGCGCGCCAAAGGCAAGCCCGTCCGGGCCCGTCCGGGCCCAGGCGGCCCTAGGACCAGACACTATGCCCAATTCACAGCCCCACCTATCCTACCCCCCGGATACCCTCCGCCTCTGGAACACAAAGAAAAATCCTCAGTGTGAATTTATCCTCAAGGATGACACCCCATTCACAGGATGTCCCCTCTGCGACACCCCCGAAGCCACGGAACTTAGCCACACGCTTCGACTGGGCCTTCTGAACTGCAGGTCGCTAGCAAAGCACTCGCACGAGATAAACCTCCTCACTCAAACCCTCTCGCTAGACGCCCTATTTCTGACCGAAACATGGCTGACCCCCAGCAACGGCTCAGACTTGGTCAATGCAACCCCCCCCCCGGCTACCAAATCTGCTGCCTTAACAGACCAGTCGGAAGAGGTGGCGGGCTCGCCATTCTCCATAAAGACCATCTCAGCTGCAGGATCAACGACGGTACGGTCAAGGACTGTGAAAACTGTAATTTCACCCTCCAGATCTCCCCCACCACCTCACTATCGGGTCTTCTGGTATACCGACCACCAGGCTCGATAGGTGACTTCTCAAGCACTCTGATGGATCACATCCTTTTAAAAACAATAGCAACGCCCAACTTTCTTCTTCTAGGGGACTTAAATCTACACTTTCTAGACCCGGCAGACAACACTGCCGCTAATCTCCTAGCAGACCTCATGTCAGCTGACCTCCTGCTCCTGAACTCGAAACCCACTCACGAGAAAGGACATCTCCTAGACCCAGTTTTCACCAACATTTGGAATCTCCAAACCCAAGACCCTACCCCCCTTCCATGGACTGACCACTTCCTGGTCCCTATGCACTGGTCCTATCAGCCCGCCTCGGCCCCTAAACAGAAAACCAGGATACTTACCAGACGTTGGCACAAGTTAAGTCCAGAAGAATGGGAAGTGAAGCTTAGGGAATCCGACGGCCCCCTCTCAACTGACCCTAACACCGCCAATAGAGAATTTAACAGCTGGCTCACCAACCCCCTAGACAGCCTCATCCCATTAACATGCTCTCTTAAGCATGCTAAAAGGATTAACCATGCTCCTTGGTACACTCCGCCCCTGAATATTCTTAGGAAGGAGTGCAAAAAAACGGAGCGAACATGGAGAAAAAACAAATTGGCGACGGACAAAAACGCTTATCAAACAGCCATGAAGGCTTATAAACAAGCCCTCCACAGCGCAAAAAGCTCCTTCTTTGAGGAAAGAATAAAGAATTCCTCGTGCTCTGCCAAAGAGACTTTTTCCATCCTTAAAGAGCTCCTCCATGTCCCAGCCCCCCCGCAGACACCCTTGGATCCCAAAGCAGCCGAGGAGAAATGCGTCAACCTGGCTAACTTCTTCGACAATAAAATTAAGAAAATCCTTTCCTCCCTACCTGCCACCAATCAGACCATCCCTGGAATAGCCAAGGATCGTGCCCTCACGTCAGGAAACCCCACGGACAAACCCGAACCCCCTTGTCTAGCTTCATTCGGACCAGTCACAGAAGAAGAAGTGGCAACTACTCTAGCAGCCACGAAAAGTGGGGCCCCCAGCGATTCAGTCCCCGTACGGTTCACTAAAAACATCGCTCGGACCATTACAGCTAGACTCACGGCCCTCATTAACACCTCGTTTGCCCAAGGAGAAGTCCCACAAAGCTGGAAGGAGGCCGTTGTTAAAGGTCTTCTGAAAAAGCCGTCGTTAGACCCCGCGGACTTATCCAACTATAGACCCATCTCGCTCCTCCCTTGGATAGGTAAGGTCGCGGAGAAGCTTGCAAATAAAAAGCTGTCCCACTTCTTAGAGGCAAACCATCTGCTAAAACTCCCAAACAGGCTTCAGACCAGGTCAAGGCACAGACACCGCCCTCCTGGCGGCCGTAGAAAACGCGAGGGAAATCATGGACACAGGAGGATCAGTGGCAGTGGTCCTCCTGGACCTTAGCGCGGCATTCGACACTGTCAGCCACCAGGTCCTAGCCCAGCGCCTAGAGAACACTGGCGTACAAGACAGTGCGCTGAGATGGCTCACATCCTTTCTCTCCCGACGCTCCTTCCAAGTCTGGGAAGGAGAAAGCCGCTCACCCTCAATCCCCCTCCGGTGTGGAGTACCTCAGGGCTCGTCACTGAGCCCCACGCTTTTCAACGTGTATATGGCCCCACTGGAGGAGCTGGTCGCCCCATTCGGAGTCACGATCGTCAGCTACGCTGACGACACTCAGCTGGTGTGACCCTCTCACACCCCAAGCTAAAGCCCTCCAACCTGCGAGACTGCCTCTCCTCCGTCCATCAATGGATGGGCGACTCTGACCTAAAGCTTAACGGGCCAAAAACAGAGATCCTGCTCCTCGGTCACAAAACTTCGAGTCTCCCCCCCTAACATCTGGCCCGCCTGTATGGGTGACCCCCCCTCCCCTAAGACAGAGGTTAAGAGTCTGGGAGTGTGGCTGGAGACAGATCTCACCTTTAGGACACAGGCTAGGAAAACAGCCGGCATCTGCTATGGGCTACTTAGATCATGCAGAAAGGTGCTCCCCCTACTACCATTTCAGTCCCGCCTCCTGCTAATTCAAGGCTTAGTGCTAGCAAGGCTAGATTATAGCAACGCTATTTACCTCGGGGCGCCGGAAGCCACCCTCCAAATACTACAAAAAACCCAAAATGCCGCAGCCCGCCTGCTCACAAACACCCCAGCAAGAACATCGGCCAAACCTGCTCTGAGGAAACTTCACTGGCGCCCCGTGAGGGAAAGAGTTGCCTTCAAGGCCCTCTGCCTGGCACACAAGGTTCTGCACAACGCTGGTCCCCCCATTCTGAGCACTTGGATCACTCCATACAGACCGCCGAGAGCGCTCCGGTCTGAACAGGGAAACCTTATCGTTGTCCCTAGGGTGAAGAAAACCCGCATCGGCGGCCGCAGGTTTTCGGTAAATACGGCCAGAAAATGGAACGCTCTCCCCTCGAATCTCAGAGCTGAACCAAACCTCCTACGATTTAGGAAGTCCCTCAAAACCCTCCTTTTTCCCTGATTTATTCGAAGCTTTCCTGTGCCCCCCCCCCCCCCCCCCCCTTAGGAGTCCGAGGTTTCAGCGCTGGGATACTCGAGGGTGACTACGCGCTCTATAAAAAAAGAAAAGAAAGAAAAAAGCCGTGACCATCGCGGGGAGTGAGGATGCCAAGAGGATCCCCAGATACGGAATCCGGTCCCCGGACCAGCTCAAAGGAAAAAGCCTCTGCAGGTCAGCTCTGGTGGCGCTATTCAGCGAGATATCGAGGGCAGCAGACTTCCCGAGGTTCACTTTGAAGCCCGCCACCGTGGCAAAGGGGTCCAATTCCGCGATACATGCAGGCAGGGACCTCCGTGGGTCATC
Organism: Lissotriton vulgaris; assembly: GCF_964263255.1. Classification (NCBI taxonomy): domain Eukaryota; kingdom Metazoa; phylum Chordata; class Amphibia; order Caudata; family Salamandridae; genus Lissotriton; species Lissotriton vulgaris. The sequence goes on along the minus strand of NC_141685.1, from coordinate 1,079,985,064 downwards.
GAGCGTCAAAATGACATCATCCGCGTAGAGGCTGAGCGCATGGCGAAACTCTCCCATCCTGACCCCCGTGATATCGGGGTTCTGTCGGACCCTTTGAGCAAACGGCTCCATATAAAGAGCGAAAAGCAGAGGAGACAGCGGGCATCCCTGTCGTGTACCACGTTCTATTGGAAAGGGTCGGGAGCTGCCCCCATTCACCCGGACCACCGCGGACGGAAACCGGTAGCAGTTGAAAATCAGGCGCCGGAACTTCTCGCCGACCCCAAACATGCCCAGGACCTTCTCTAGATAGGGCCAGTGCACCTTTTCAGCGTCTATGGAGAGGAGCATGCGTTCCCTGGGAATCCTGGAGGCCTTCTCAAGAATATGAGTCACCCTCTTCGTGTTGTCCACTGTCTGCCTGCCTGGCACGAAGCCGGCCTGATCCGAGTCAACCATGCCCGGGAGATGAAGTGCCAGACGTGCTGCCAGTATGCTAGTGAAAACCTTCAGGTCCGTGTTCAGTAGCGAAATAGGGCGGTATGACCCGCAGGCAATCCGGTCCTTGCCCGGTTTCGGGATCACGGAGACCGTGGCCTGGAGAAATTCAGGGGGAATGGCACCCGGCTCCGAAAATGTATTGAACAGGCGCGTCGGCAGAGGCGCAAGGTCCTGACAGAAGGTCTTATAGAAAAGAGGGATAAAGCCATCCGGTCCCGGGGCCTTACCCGTCTTAAGCCGGGAGATCGCCGTAACCACTTCCTCGATCCGGATCTCCCGTTCCAGATACTGGGCCTGTTCCGGTGTTAATGATGGGAGCGACACCGATTCCAGATAGTCCGCCTCCGCCCGGGCGGAGGGGGGCTCGCCAGTGTAGAGGTCAGCGTAGAAGTTACGGAAAACGTCCGCAATTCGCTCGTCCTCCGTGACTGACCCTCCGGCAGGAGTAACCAGCTCTTTCACTCGGTGCTGCTGATGTTGCACCCTAAGCTTGTGCGCCAAGAGCCGGCCGCACCTGTCTCCACCGGTGTAATACTTGTGCTTCAGACGAAGCATCGCGTACTCCGCCCGGTCAGTGTCAAGAGCAGACAAGAGTTTCCTGGCGGCCTTCAGTTGCCTCCAGACTCTGGGGGCGCCCGTTCTATGATGTACCTGTTCCAGCTCCCGCACCTGCTGAGTAAGCTCGTCCCTCTTGAGCTGGCGATCCTTGTTCTCCGCTGAGGAGATAGCGATAAATTCGCCCCGGAGCACAGCCTTCAGGGCAGCCCATTGCGTCGCGCGGGAGGTGTCGTCGTCGTTTACCCGCTGGAAGTCTGTTATGGCCGCGCGAATCTGTTGCACCGTCGAGCGCTTGTGCAGCAGCGTGTCCCGGAGACGCCAGACCCCTCTCGGACGAGCCACCGGGGGTAGACTGAAGGTACCCTCCACCGGCGCATGGTCGGAAAGAGAGAGGACCCCTGTGTCGGCACTCGAGGCTAGTGCGAACATTGGGCCCGTCACTAGGAGATGATCCAGTCTCGCGTAGGACTTGTGTGCATGAGAGCAATAGGATTACGCGCGGGTCGCGGGGTGGAGGCGGCGCCACATGTCGTGCATATCGAGCTCCTCCAGCCGGGTACGAATCGAGCCCGAAAGCTCTCCCAACTGGTGGCGCTGTTGCACTGACCTGTCCAGAGCCGCATCAAAGACCAAATTCAAATCCCCCCTAGCACAATGTGCCTATCAGAGGTGGACGCCACGTCTTCCAATGCCCTGAGCAAAAATTGGTCTTGATGGTCATTGGGGCCGTATATAGAGCCTACAGTTATCACCAAGTCCCCCACCTTGATCCTATATGCCAAAAGTCTCCCTTTCTGTTCCACTACCTTCTGCAAAACCTCCCCTCTGAACCCCCTAGAGAATAAGAGCGCTACACCTGCCGTTTTGGAAGCACTGGAGGAAAAGAGCTGCGTGGGGAACTTGGGGGTGTGCATTCTGGGACAATCCTTGGCCAGCAGATGGGTCTCCTGCAGTAGGCAGATGTCGGCCTGAGAGTTCTCCAACAGAGACAGGACGGCCCGCCTTTTAACCGGGTTATTCAGCCCCTTCACATTCAGAGTAACAACTTTAAGAGCCATCAAGGAGGGGAACCCCAGAAACGCGCATGAAGGCGGGCAAGGCCCAGCGGGCGAAACACAGAGGCCACAACAAGAAACCTCAGCACACAGCGAAAGCAAACATCCCTACGGCACAGTACAGTCCCCGAACCCCAAAACCCCCCAACTGAGTGGACCCCCCCTTCCCCCGGAACTTCACACACCCAGCTCCACACTGCCCCCAACTCCCATCCCCCGAACAAACCCCCCAACTCGAAACATTCCCCTGCAACTCCCCTCCCCACCCCCGCTTCTCAGGCCATACAAAAGTCATTGTCCCAGTCCGGTCCTTATCGGACAAGGCCGTGGAAAGTCGATTAAGTGGACGTCCAGCCACCACCACCAGCACCCCCGTCCCCCCCTACCCCCAGAACCATCGCACCTGCAATGATGAAAAGCTAATGTAGACTCCCCCCGGAGAACGTTCAGGCCGTCAAGGCCACATCACTGTTCGCTATTGCTCTGGAGGCCTCCTGGATAGCGCTCGACATGTCCGCCCGAATCGTGGGGAGCGCCTCTCCCCGATCTGCTGCCAACCATCTCGAGTGCTTCGCCTGCGGCGCGGCGCCGGGGTGTCTGCCTCCGAGGCCGTGATTCCCAGTACGGCGCAGACATCCTGGAGGGACCGGAGCTGGTGCAGTGTCCCGTTCCACCGGAAGATCAAGCGGAAGGGGTGCCCCCAAGAATACTGCGTTTCATGCTCCCGAAGGAAGTCCGTGGCAATTTTGAAAGATTTCCTCTTCTGCAGCGTGACCGTGGACAAGTCTTGATAGAGAGCCACCGGGTGATCTCTGAAGCGGAAAGGCTGCTGCCTCCCCCCTGAAAGAACGGATTCTCCACGAGGCGCGAAGTCCGGCAGAAAGGCCAAAATGGCCGGGGGGGGCGCCGAGGCTCTGCGAGGGCGGCCCACCCTGTGCGCCCTGTCGATACGGACTTGAAAGTCCTCTGACTCCCCCAAGATTGCGCGGAAGAGGGCCTCCAGGTAAGCGGTCACGTCGTCACCCTCCTCGTTGGACGGGACGCCCCGGACCCTGATATTATTCCGCCTGGATCGGTTTTCGAGGTCTTCGGCGTGGGCCTGCAGCTCAATCTGTTGTTCCCGCAGCCGCAGGACCTCCTGTTGCAGGTGGGTGATCTCTTCATCTCTGGAATGACCAGCCTCCTCCAGTGTTAACTCGCTCCCCCAGGGAGTCCACTTCTCTCCGGACTTCCCGGACCTCTCCGGCCACCTCTTGCTTCAAAGTCTGAAAATCCTCCCTCAAGGAGCTAGACAGCGACTCCAGGAACGATCGAGTCACTGGGGGCTCTCCGTCGTCAGTGCCTCTGGAATGGGCCGGGGAGCTCAGGCGGCCTGGCTCCCCCCGCTTCGCAGGGCACCACGTCCCAACATGTCCGGCAAAGTTCGGTCGCCCCTCCTCTGACCCCTGGCATTCGACATTTTGGCGGGCGGGAGTCACCGATGACCGCAGCTTGGTAAAGAGGCGCCTAAGGTCAGGGCCGCTGAGCAGCGGAAGCCGGTCGGGCACTCCGTCGTCGGTCAGGAAGCACTGCAGCGCTGAGGCCCGGGTCAAGGCTGGGCGGCCGGTCCGAGGTCTCCAAAATGGCCGCCCATTACAGTCAATGGGGCCAACGCCCAGGTAACAAGGCCTACCTCCGTCACGGGTCCAAATGCGATGCACACAGTCGAGGGGCAGGCCCGCAGGGCGAGTGACAACTGGGGCCGGCTCGCCTGGGCGTGCAAGTACTCCGGAGGCGCGACTCTACTCCGCCACGGCCAGGGGTGGGCCGGAGCAGCCACGTGGAGCAGGCGTTCTCGAGCCCCGGTCTTGCGTAGTAGTCGTAGGCCAGCTACGTCGCCGTTCTCCGCTCGGCGCCGCTCCGCCGGTAAAGGCCGCCTTGGCACCCACTCGATCGCTGGAGCGCAGACACTCCGACAGGCCACTCGCAGTCGCCGGATCACGCCGCCGGGACCCCAAGCCTGAAGGTCTCGCGGCTCTCTGGCTTCCCACAAGTCGATCAGCGGGCGTCGTCTCAGGCGGTATCCGGACGGAATCACCACCGCGGCGGGACACCTGGGGCTCGCCGACTGCTCCACACAACCGCGGGGTTCACCAGGTGTGGTTACCGTGTATTATGTGTATTAATATGGGTATTAGTATGTGAATAATGAATTTTGTATTGTGATTTATTGATGATAATGTACTTTGTGGTGAAAAAAATCTTTTAAACTGAAAAGAAGTGCTTAATGAAAAAATAATTTCAAAAAAAAAATGAGAAGGTAAAAAGAATTTGTTATTGTAATATGGTTATGCCCAGATAATTGGAGATTGAATCCCGAAAAATTAAAAGGTCACAAGGGAGTTGTCTCATTGTGTTGTTTTTTTTCCCCCTCTTCTCCCTGACCTGAAAGTGATAGCTTGAGAGGGGGTCCCATAAACTTCACTTGACACAGCCTCTAGATCCATTAACACTAGTGTGCTACTCAGACGACATGCCTGGTTACGCATTTCAGGCTTTAAACCAGAGGTACAAGCAACTATCCTCAAGCAGCCATTCAATTAGGAACAATTTTTGGGACCGGCTGTAGACACCACTCTGGAGAAGATGAAAAAGGACACAAACTGCTAAATCCATGGGAGCACTAGTCTCCATCCACACGTGGGTCATTTAGTCTCTCCTTCGATAGAGGAGCATCTAAAAACATTGCAACAGACACAGCCTCCTCTTCCTGCAAAAACACCACACAAACATCCCCCAACAGAGGACATTTTAGAGGCCGATATAGGGGACATAACAAAGGGAGAGGCAGAGGCAACAACAATACTCGCGCCTCCCCCACTAATAAACAGTGACTTCCCTTCACTCTCCCAGACCATTCCACTCCGGTCGGGGGAAGACTCTCAGTTCCTACCTGTTTGGAATTCCTTCACAACAGACAAGAGGGTAAGACAAATTATCCAGTATGATTACTGCCTGGAACTTACATCAACCCTGCCCACCATACCACCCAAACAACGTCCAATGTCCACAGAACACCTCACGCTCTTAAAACAAGAGGTTCTCTCACTGCTTCTAAAGCATGCAATAGAACCATTTCCCTTACAGCATCAAGGAACAGGGGTTTATTCGCTGTATTTCCTAATACCCAAAAAGGACGGCATCCTAAGGCCAATCCATACTAGCCCTCAGACCCCCTCAATCTCTATGTGCAGTCAGATCATTTTCATATGATCACTCCAACAGGTTCTCACACTTCTGCAACAAGGCAACTTCCTTGCCACACTAGATCTCAAGGCTGTCTACTTCCACATACCCATACACCCTGCTCACAGGAAGTATCTAAGGTTCATAGTGGATGGACAACACTTATCAGTTCAAATTCCTTCCATTCAGGGTGACACCGCACCCAGAGTGTTCACAAAGTGCCATGTGGTGGTAGCAGCACACTTAAGATACCAAATCCATGTCCTTCCACATCTCGACAACTGGCTAATAAAAGCCAAATCACTCACCCAGTGTGTTCATCACACTCCTCAAACCATTCAGCTGCTACACAAATTGGGATTCACACTGAACTACCCCAAATCAAATCTTCACCCCTCCCACATACATCAGTATCTAGGGGCCACAGTAGACTCCTCCAGAGCTCTCTCATATCCCAATCCAGCCAGTATGCAAACACTAATCAGCAGATTTCAACCACAGCATTCCTTCCCAGCAAGGGTATTTATGCAGCTCATAGGAATGATGGCCTCTTGCTGCTTTATCGTACCTCATGCAAGACTTCAGATGCGCCCCTAACAGGAATGCCTAGCACGTCAGTGGAATCAAGCTCAAGGACAACTTGCAGATCTGGTGTTGGTCGACAGCCGCACACAATGCTCTCTGCAGTGGTGGAACACACAAAACCTGTCCAAAGGGCGGCAGTTCCTAGAGCTTGTTCCACAAATAGTGCTAACAGCAGAAGCATCACTCACCAGCTGGGGAGCCCATTTCCTAAACCACACAATTCAAGGCTAATGGACCACTCAGCAAAAAGTGCTCCACATCAATCACCTAGAATTACTAGCAATATTTCTAGCATTAAAGTAATTCCAAGTAAATCTACAGCACAAAACTGTCCTAGTCAGGTCGGACAACATGACAGCCATGTATTACATTAAAAAACAAAGAGGCACACATTCTTTGCAGCTGTCCCAGCTAGCATAAAACCTTTGGAGATGGGCCATTCCACAAAACAAACTTCTAGCAGAACATATTCCAGGAGTTCACAATCAGATTGCGTATCTGCTATGTCGTCATACACAGCAGATACACGACTGGGAACTTCATCCCCAAGTTCTTCAACCATTTTTCCTTTCCTCCACTCCCACTGATTCCCCTAGTAGTACGCAAGCTCAGACAACAGTCTCTCAAAATGATCCTGGTGGCTCCCACATGCGCAGGCCAACCGTGTTTCACAACACTGCTGGAACTCTCAATAGTTCCACATAAAAACGAAGGCTCTTCGTTGAGCCCCACGTTGTTTAACGTTTATATGGCCCCCCCTGGAGGATGTGGTTGCCCCTTTTGGGATAAAAATTGTCAGCTATGCTGACGATACCCAGCTGGTGGTTGCATTATCCCATTTGGTGAAGAACCCAGACTCGCTGCGCCTATGCCTGACCAATGTACACACTTGGATGTGCGAATCGTCGCTCAAATTAAACGGTTCCAAGACCGAGATAATGCTGTTGGGGCACAAGACTCCCTCACTTCCCTCGACTAGCTGCCTGGGTGAGCTCCCCAGCCCCAGGCTGGAGATCAAGAGCTTGGGGGTATGGTTGGAGCAAGATCTTTCCTTCAAGACCTAGGCTAAGAAGACGGCAGGGATCTGCTTTGGGCTCCTCCGCTCAGCCCGTAGAGTCCTGCCTCTCCTCCCCTTGCCATCGAGGAGGCTACTCATCCAGGGGCTAATTATTTCTAGGCTCGATTACTGCAATGCCATATTCCTTGGCGCCCCGGAAGCCACGTTCAGCAAGCTGCAGCAGGTGCAAAATGCTGCGGCCAGGATGCTGACTAATGCGCCAAGGTGGCAATCAGCTAAGCCTGCCTTGAAAACATTGCATTGGCTCCCGGTGCGAGAGAGGGTTACGTTTAAAGCTCTCTGCACAGCACATAAAATCCTCCAGGGGAAAGGACCCCCTTCCCTAAGGAAGTTAGTGGTGCCCTATAAAGCGAACAGAGCTCTTCGCTCTGATCAGAAACTTCTGCTTCAGGTCCCCAGAGTACCGGGGGCAGAAGATTCTCGGTGCATACAGCCACCCTCTGGAATGCGCTTCCACTGAAAATGCGTTTAGAGACCTGCACTCTTCGTTTTCGGAAGCTTCTGAAGACACACCTCTTCCCGTCTTAAGATGTTAGATTCTGCTTTGCAGTGTGTCGGCGGATGTCTGGACAAGCGCTGGGATGCCCAAGGGTAACCGCGCGCTATATAAGACTCATAATAAATAAATAAAAAAAATAAAAAACTACGCCTCTCCCCAACATTGCTAACGCAGAACCATGGAGAGATGAGGCAACCCCAATCAAGGTCAACTTAATCTAGCGATCTGGCTCCTGAAGTCCTAGAGTTTAGTTATCTTAACCTTCCGCCAGAATGTATGAACATAATTAAAGAAGCCAGACAACCTACTACTAGAGCTTGCTATGCAGCAAAATGGAAAAGATTTGTCATCTACTGCAATAACATTGATCCGCTGGATGCTTCAAATCCAGGACATCATTTGTTATTTACTACACTTACAAAGATGTAATCTAGCATATTCATCCATACGATTACATCTAGCGATACTTGCTGCTTATTTACAAAACAGACAACAATTAAAGCCTTTATAGATGGCCTTAAAAGAATAATACCTCCCCAGACTGCCACCCTCTCCGGTGAGAAATTGAAACCTTGTTCTTACAAGATCGTGGGTCCCCCCATTTGAACCTCTTCATAAATCTGAACTTCAGTTCCTCACATGGAAAGTAGCTTTCCTTGTCGCAATTACCTCTCTCAGAAGGGTAAGTGAGATCCAGGCTTTAACCATACAAGAACCATTCTTGCAAATACATCGTAACAAAGTGGTTCCTAGAACAAATTCAAAATTCCTTCCCAAAGTAATCTTTGCTTTTCATCTTAACCAATCAGTTGAGTTGCCGCTGTTTTTCCAAAAACCAGACTCTGTGGCAGAAAGAGCTTTTCACACACTTGATGTAAAAATAACCCTACTTGATTACATTGACCGGACTATGCCCTTTCAAAAGATAAAATAACTGTTTGTAGCCTTCTCCCCATCTCATAAGGGTAACCCCATCTCCAAAGCTGGGATCGCTAGGTGGATAGTAAAATGTATTCAAATATGCTACCAAAAGGCTAAATGCACATTAACAATTCCCCATAGGGCGCATTCAACACGCAAAGTATGGACTTCTGTGGCATTCTTGGCAACATTCCCGTAGATGACATATGTAAAGCAGCAACATGGTCTACACCACACACCTTCACCAAACACTATTTTGTTGATGTACAGGCTAAGCAACAAGCTTCTGTAGGCCAGGCTGTTCTTAAAACACTTTTTCAAACTTCTGCAATAGATGCAGGTGACCACCGCTAGGGGAGACACTCCTGTACATTCTATGCATAGTGTACAATCTGCAGCTCATAATCTATGAACGGAAAATGATACCAGTATGCATCTGTTCTTGGCATGTAGAGCTGCAGAGTTGTACACGCCCACTGCCTCCCCGGAACCTGTACCTGTTCCAGTATTAACTTAATTAGATACATTAACATGGATATCTCTTACTTCTTACTGACTCCATCATTTCCCATCATGGCGAAAAACAATCTGAGAATGGAGTCTATGCCCATGCCCACTATCGTCCAAAGGAGGAGTCCCCTATCTTGTGTCTACAAAAGACTGTTCCCAGACAACAACGAAGTGCAAGCATCTGAGCCCAACACCAGATGGCGATCTATGCTTAGTATACAACTCTGCAGCTCTACATGCCAAGAACACATGCATACTGGTAAGTAGTATTTTCCTTGTTTTCATTTTGGTTAGGCACTGCATGAGATGCATGTGTTTTCTAGCTCTCCCCGTCCTGTGCTTCTCCCTTACCAAATAGTTGCTGTAGCCCTCATGTGCCTTTTGCTCTCTTAGCTTTACTTCTTCCACCAAACTTCCCCACCCTTCATGCTCAGTGTTGAGCTCTCTCCCTAGTACTTTTCTCCACAGCCCAATATTGCTTTCTCTCATGTGGTTCTCTTTTTAGGTCGTGCCTAGCGTTGCAGCGCACACGCTGCTCATTTTGCGAGGCTTGCTTTATTAGGGTATATTTTCGAAGTGGTGTGGAAGCCCTGCCCATATTTTTCATTGGCTGGCGTAATCGTCCATGGTAAATGCTGGCTTACGATTGATAAGGCTTCTTAGTCCCTCCTTTTTACCACCCTGTCTCCTTTTGGGACCGCCCATCAGGACTGGATCTTTTACTTGCAGCATTATACTGTCTCCTTCAATTAGGTAAGCCCTATTTTTTTCACAGTGGTGACCGCTTGTTCCATCTCTAATCGGGGCCTGAAGTCTGGCCATTGTTGTCAACAAGAGCGAGGAAGCGGGGACTAATTGTGCGTGCTTCGTTACGCATGTCAAAAGGGGCTTGGTGATCAATCTTTGATTTAATTAAAAGCGGAGATAGAGCCAAGCCCCCCTCGGGCGGCGATGCTGCCTCGTGCTGCACCACAGTCATTAATACACAAGAGGCAACGTCGAGGCTGTTGGCGAGTGTCCAGTTTCAGGGCCTAGTGCAAAGCCCCTTGCTGCGGGCCCGGAACAAGCTAGGAAGAGAAGATGTTTTTTAATGACTTGGTCAGCGGTGGCCTCTTCTATCTGTCGCGCCTAATCTGCTTCTCTTTTGTTTTGCCCTTGAGCTGTGTATTCACTTGTGAAATAACAACCACACCTTTGGACTTGTCTGTGTTGTGTAGGGCGCCTCGACAGACATGCAATCACCCAGTCAATTTGGAATTGCAAATGCGTTGGTTTCCTAGATAACGTTTTAAGGCTTGCAGTTCAAAATGGGCAATTATTTACATACAACGTGGACAAGGGGGTTAAGAGCGAGGATGTGAACTACAAATATTACAGAGCGCGCTCCTGCCCCTACCATGAACTCTTTATTGTAGGACTTAATTGCCCTGTGCGATCAGGAAGAATGTCTCACTCCTCACTTGCATTGGGACAGGCTGTATTCTTCTTGGAGTCATATTGGGAGTGAACAGACACAGCGGGACTCTGCTGTCCTGCAGATACAAGCACCAAAGAGCTTGAAAAACGCCCAGACAAGCCCTGCCCCTGCACTGACGCATAAAGCCCAAGGGGTAAAGTTATTCGTAACGCTGCCCTCCTCTGTTAGAAATGTTAGTATTAATTTACATCATTTTTATTAGTCTGTATATTAGTCTGCTACTTCTTGTACTTAGAAAAAGCTTTAGACAGGCGGTCCTGAGACTTTTTTTTTTGGTGTTCAAACTGCTTTATTTCGCATTAAATATAGTACACGGCTTCAGTCGCCTACAACCCGGAGGCCGGCAGCGTTAAATGCAAACTCATAGAGCACGTCACACTTATGTAAACACAGCCAAGTAACCGGCATCCCGGTGGCGTAGTATCGCCCTATATTGTGGTCATCCGATACCCAGTGCAGTGTGAAAGACCATACATAAGGATGTAATGCAGTAGAACAGATTTTTTATGTAGTTTTCTCCCTTCCCAGTTCCCAACAGTAAACAAAACCAGAGAGACATCGTAGGCCTTTTCGAATAAAGGATCCGGAGTCAATACATGTTATAACAGTTCATTGATCGTTCCGTGCTACACTGTAAGCTGTCTGTAATACCGATATTAAGTGTGCGTCTGTAGGGTAAAGGTCCCGCGTACCGTTCCAAGGGGGGCACCCAGTGCGATAAGGGAGCATGGAGTGAGCAGGGCAGCGAGCACTATCTAGGGGGGCAGGGGCTCTGCGGTTCTGTCAGCATGTAAAGTGTCAAGATGGTACTAGGCGGCACAGTGTTATGTAAGGTGGAGAGCTGTAGAGGAAAGTGTAGAGTATTTCGGTAAGGTGGGAGAAGTGCATCCCCTGTGCTTCAGCGCGTAGATCTCCTAGCCTCAAGTGTCATCAGGGAAGCTTAAGTCCGGCTCCTCACCACTGCTCCAGGAGTAGACACGTTACCCTGAGCTCTCCCGCACTGTTCAGTGTTCTGCTTCCAGCTAGGCAGTCCAGAGTCAGTCCCCCAACCGGGGGCGAGGCGCATGGGAAAACGATACTGCCGCACTCTGGCCTCAAGATCCCAGGCAGGTGTCTCTCGTGCTCCAAGCGCTCATTCGCGACCCGGGCCAATCTCCTCGTGGCCAGCCTCGGGGTCGCGCAGTCTGCCACAGCCGGTCTCCAACATCCTCAAGCAAATTAAATTGCTATGAATTTGTTGAAAATAATGCAAAAAGATTTTATGTTCAACCCATTTTTCTTTTTCAAACCAATATTAAAAAATTTTAGGTCTCGCCTGTCAATGCGCTTGCGCATTGAGCTTGCGAGAGATATTGGGGCTTAATGAGAGCTTAACCATCGGGCGATTTCATGCTGTGCCCGTGAAAAGCAAGGCTCAATGCGCAAGCGCATTGACCTAAAAGGCGCATGCACATGAAAGCCAGCCATCTGTGCCACACTTCTCCTCCCCCCTAATTGCTTGCACTTTCAAGGCCGCCAAGGCCGTGAGCTACATCAAAGGGTTCCGCTGCCCCGCCCCCTGCTTCATTACCACCAGCTTTACTTGTTTTTACTTGATCCTAAGGCCAGCCTAATGCCGAGCCATGCAATAAAAACATGTACTCCCACATCTCTTTACTGAAAACTGTTATGATCTAAGATTACAGGTTATTCCGAAGGTTTTCATAAGGGGTATTTCTTGGATTCGATGGGCATGCTTGTTTCTCTAAGACCTTCAAGAGGACAGGGACGCAATATATAACGAAAGTTGTTAAAATCATCTCTGTCCACAAAGGCTATTTTAGGTCTCGTCTACAGATGGCTTTAGATTTCTCACAAGCTTCAACAGTTTTCCAACACATAATATATGCTTTTCGTCAGCATCGTCATCCTATGGCATGTTAAAGTGTCAATCAGATTTCATTTTGTTTCTTCCCACCACATAAGGGAGCAGTGTTTCAGTACAATGAAACCATTGACACACTTCACAGCGAGTTGTGCATTTCCACCTTGGCTGCCCTGTGTTGGTGCCCATGTGGTGCCCTTTGCCTCCCTCCAACTTGCTCCCTTAGCACTGCCCCTCCCAAGGCTGCACTGCAACTCCCACCCACCAATGGACACACCACACGCCCGCCCCTCTCCCCTCCCTCCAGACGCAGCCCTTTGACTCTCCTAGAGTCGCCCCCGCTGCCCCGTCCATCTCCTCACTTAATTCCGATCTCCGCCCACCCCATCTCAGCACAGCCTGCAACCCGCCTTTTCTGCTACATAGAAAACTTTTATTTAATCATTTATTTTCTCTCCCCCCTGGATGCCTGCCAACCCCCCACGTCCTGCGCAAGAGGGCACTGCGTTGGTGCCACAATCCCCCCCCCCCCTGCCCTTTACCTCGCCCACCTCTTGCTCGCCTTGCTCTGCACCACCCCCAGAGCCATCGGGAGCCCCTTAATGGCCGTAACGTCCTATATTACAACGCTATGCTCCAGAGCGGCCCATGCGGTTGACACCCCACCCGCACCTCACAACCTGTATCAGCAGCCCTCTCTTCTCAGACTGCACCACCATTCAAGCCACCACGAGCACTGCAGCTGCCCGCATATCCCCCACCCCCGCACCTCGACTGCCCAGAACCAACCCCCAATCGCACCATGTCTGAACCCTACCGTCCAGCGCAGGCAAACCAAGGATACCAACTCCCCCTCCCATCTTTCAACGCCCCTTTCTGCCGTCGATAGTCAAGTGATAAAATACAAACGTTAAATCTAGTACCATTATAAATTACAACAAATATTATGTCAGTATTAATTATTTAGAAAAATTCTATGCCATTGGGAATTGTCAGATCAATACATGTAAGACAGGGAAAAACTAAACATGTACCTTTACTAATGCTAGAAGTGTCACATTGGCTACTTTAATAACTATTGCCATTTCAAAGAACAAAATTAATACTTTTATTATTGGAAAAACATAAACATAACTCAAAAAATAATTACATTTCCACAACACCAATAGATCAAACTTTTCTAATGCGAGACCTATTGCATTTCCAATGCTTGTTAACCTTTAAAATTATTAACTATTCTAACTAATTTTACAACCTTCCATCTCTACCTAAGAGTAAACACTTTGTCCTTCCTTGCTAGTTTTGTACCGCAGTGTCACTCGTGACTGGGAATAACCTTCTGTGTCTGATCTGGTTTAATCGGGCAAAATACGTTTTTTTGTTGTTTTTTTTTAAGTTTGTTTTAATTAACAATTATTAAATGATTATTTGTCCCTCTCCCAAAACAGGTCATTTTTGAAATATCAGCTGCGAGGGAAGAATTGTGAGCTGTTGCTGGTTGTACCAGAGGAGGTGGAGGCACATCAGCGCTGGCGGCTAGATGTGTGACAGACGGCAAGGCCTTATGCATTGCGTTAGCTGGACACCCAATAGAGCTGGAATGAAGACGACGTGAACTTGCTTCTCATTTCCTCAGTATGGATTATTTTCTTACTTCCCTGTTTTCTGGGACTTGTGTGCTAAAGACTGGAGGGCTGCCAGCACTTATGCAGATATTTTCTGAGATATCCCCCTCTCCTGAAAGAGGTTTCCCTGACCATGCTAAGATGTTTTGGTGCTATCATATTCCCTGGGTTGTAGCTGTGCTGGAGTCTGCAGCCATGGTCTCACTTTTTGGGGCATAAGAATTCCTTCAATCTTTTTAATGACCCCTCCTTTTTTTTTCTTTTTTTTTTCTTGTCCAGGAACCTATTATGCACCAGACTTATCTCGATCTTTTAGTTGATGCTCTTTGTAACATAAACGATAAAAAACGACTTTGAAGTGGAGCCTGGAGGTTATAACCTGTTTAGATTTGTTTTAAAGGTGAAAGGAAGTTTGTGCATAAGTGGATAGTTTGTTAATTCACTTAGTGAATAGGTTGTTTAATGTGGGAGCAGGAAGTCTCCCTATGCAAATTACAGGGTCCACTTTCTTCCCCAGTCATCCCCTCCCCCCACCAAGGCCGAGATTTGGAAAGAATTGCCAAACTTTTAGACCCCCACCAAGAAATATGTAGTTACAACAGTTTGTTGGTCTCTCAACTATGGATGTACAAGCTGCTTCAGTGTTTTTATTATTTGTATACATGGTTTAGCAGAGATGATTGAGTAGGTCAAATGTATGTTAAAGCACATACATTAAGTTGAGTTTACATGGCTGTTTGTTGGGGCACAGCAGTTCATAACCACGGATGGGATGTTGCAAGAATACCATTCTGTCCGCTAAAAAGAGCAGGGGAGAACAAATTGGTTCACCCCTGTAATCCGGCTTCTACATCTAAAAATAGCACCCCTAATCCTTGTTGTAGGAGTCCATAAGAGCGATTACTCTGAGGTCAGATAACATTGAAACCCTAATGTAACAAATTAAGACCACGGTAGTTTTTGAGTTACCATTTTTTTCTTGCTAAGCAGCAAGTCCACTCCAATATGAATTTTGAAGCCCGATTGTCCTCAGAACTACTGGTAAACCACAATATGTACACCAACAGTAAATGTTGGAGTGGGGTTCCTACTAATAAATTCCAACCAGGAGGCTGACCCTTCTCTTGGCAACAAGATCTCCTTGCCAGGTATGCACTTAACTGTTCTTTTTTTTTTAGTGCAGCATATATTCCTAATAATTCTGTGGGTGAAGTTGTGTCTTTCAGAGGTTGTGAACTCTTATACAGTGCCTCCACACCCCACACAAGGACATCCTTCTCATATCCTCATATGAACATGTTGCTTGACTTCAAGATATGTTAGAAAAGTGCTGGGGTAGGTAGCCCTAATAACTTGGAATCTGAATGGCGCCAAACTGGAAAACCCAAATATGTTCTTGAAGAGGGATGTGGGTTCAGTTGCAAATGTAGCTGAATATGTTGTGACTGCCCTTTGTGTTTTGATATTTTGTTTGAGAGGACCAAATGCTTTTTTTGCCACTTATGACCTCCCTGTGCTTGTGAAGCTATCTTCTAAAATCCTAACTATCCCTGCAAGACTTTCTTTGGTGGGGTCTTCAGAGCAGGACCTGCGACAGTTGTTGATCTTTTCAATGCCACATACCTCTGGTGCCTTTCGGTCCACAAAACTTAATTCCTTTTTGTAGTCAAGCCTTCTAATTCAGGTGGATATCCATTATCTTGGGATGATTTAGAGTTTCCTTTTATTTGTTCTTTTTTTCCTTGAGGGCTCATTACTGTTAAGTGTGAGTTTTTTCGAGATCTGATGTATGTTGCATTTTCTAATGACCATTATTTCTTCACTGATGTCTTCTGACAACGTCTGGCACGGTTGGCATTTTTGAGGATGAACATTTTTCATGTCATAATAGAGAGGCTTTCCTCTTTACCTTGGAACAACTTATTCAAGGAGCCTACTCTAGCCTGTGGAGTCTCAGCATTTTAGTTTGTGTTACTAGCAGTGTTGCATTTTCAGTTTAATTTCTCTCCATTGGTAGAAGCGGGCTGCTGCTTAATATAATGCTCATGGAGCCTCCCCGTGGAACAGATGGGCCTGATGACCATTGTGAGGCCAGTATATGGAACTTTGACACATGCCTTAAACATTATACCAGTAATAATGGTACTCGCAGCCTCAAACATTTTTCTAGTGTCAGATTTGTTGATGGAGCAGAGGCAGCTATTTGGCGTCGCCGCAAAAAGATGGAGGTTAGCGATGTAAATTTGGGCAGCAGTCTGTCCCTTGGTCTCGTCATTGAGCAGAGAATACCAGTGTATGCTGCCTGACAGTTGGAGGAACTGTCTCTGTTCTGCATAAATGGATGTAAACTGCGTTGTTGAAGCCTCCACATTAAGTTTTGTGAAGCATTTCATGTGCCTAGCAGGGTATTTGCTTGACCAGTCTTGCTTGTTCCTACTTCTACTACCAAGAGTAGTGTATGAAGGGCTTCAAAATGGCATATCACTCTTTCATGAAAGCAGGGGGAGTGTTGGGCCACTCTTGTGCTTCACATTTCATAAAATGCAGCTCGTGAGCTCCGACTTGGCAAATTCTCAAGGCGGCTGTGTACCTCGATTTGATGGGAGTATTCGTTGCTGAGCCTGACTCACTCTGATCTTTGCGGCACGAATAGAGGTAACTACATAACTTTTTCTGTTTCTTTGAGCATGTGAGAACTAGCCATTCCTTTTAAGGGAGTGATTGCCGTGGCAACAAGAGGGTGGTCGGCAGCCCTGAGCACGAATGTGTGTTTAGACTGGCATCTTTCACTGATGCGTCAGCTATCCTACAGTCTGATTTCCTTTACAGGTCTTAGTGAGAGATGATGACATGGCCTTTCTTTTAGAAAGGAAACATTAGCAAAAATATTAACTGATCAATCTTACGATGGCTTCCTTTGTCAGAAGACATGCGTGAGGAGCCTGGGTAAGTGCAGTGTTTAATACTTCATGCTCTTTGTGAAGGACAGCTTCCACACAACTTCAGAGTGCAATCTTAGTGTATATGTTTGAATGTTAAAGTGGTGTATTGTGAGCACTTTCCTTTATAGTAATCAAATTCTTGCGTCGGACATTCAGATAAAGATGAGTGGTGAGATGGAGGGCGAAGAATCTTAGGGCTTCGTTGTTTGATAATTGTGTCATAATACTGCTCACTGTTGCTCTTCCATCTCCAGTAGTTTCTGGGGTGGAGGTCAAGTAGGGCTCTGCAGATTTCAAGTTTCATGGTTTGAGGGGGTAGGTGATACGTTTTATACTTTATAATTAAGACCTCCTTTTGGGGTATATTTTGTGGACCAGTAGTCAAAAAAGAAACACAGCACTAAGCTACATTACAATAGTAGGAGTTAAGCCAATTACAAATCTCCTTGGGCCAAGCAAGTGCCTGGAGCAGAGGTGCCAAGGTGGAGGCAGTGGGTGCAACTGATTTCTCTATTCAGTTGGTTACTGCTGAGTGCTTATAAGAGTTCTTTGCAGTTTACATGTAGGCTTCACCTATTGTTTGTGCGTTCCATTTGGAGGCAGCTGCATGAGGTAGTCTTTGTGTGTGCGTGTGTAGCATTTGGTGGAGAGCGATTATCTTGAACATGAAAGATTCCAGCACTTGTAGGTGCGACATGGCTGTACTGTATCATCCAGACTCGCTGTGGGCAGTTGTGGCAGTCTGCCACAGTTCCTCTCCCACACACCCAGAACATTATATCATTCATCTGGTATCACACTCCAAAAAATGCAGCATTCTCTCCAGGATACATCATCTAGGATCATGTCACCCAAGTCCATTCACCAAAATTCTAGTTCATTGAAAACATTTCAGTAAAAAAGTCATCAAAACTGTTGCTAAAATGACTATTTCATTGGTAACCATTTGGTTGAGAAAATTTCCACTAAAAGGTATTTATTTCCATTTCATCCCCTATCCTATATTTTGCAGTATGATTTTGAATATTTTAATTGCATTTTATACCTATACTACTTAATACATACGACCAGTCTTTGATGACTCAAGTTCAGTACCTAAATGTATCTAATCAGAGCCTTGTTCCTGTACATTTCCTTAACCTTCGCTTTAAACCGTACTCTAGCTTTGATCTCTTGTGATCGACCTTTCCATGAAATTGCTTTGGTTCTTTTTCAATTAAATATTTCACTACATTTAAGTTTGGGTTGGGGCAGAATGAAGTGTCGGTATATGGACATCTTTCCTGATTACGGTTGGGAGCAAACTCATCTTAGCCCTATACCATTCTTTGTGGCATGTGTGCAACCTCATGGACTCTATGAGCAGACCTCGGCCTGACACTACTGTGTTCCTCTTTTACCCATTCGCTAGATGGCATGATTTCCTCTGTTCTGACACAATAGACTGCATGTAAACGACTTAATTAGTCATGATAGTGGCCTCTCCGCAGTAACCAACTCCTTCCTACAAAAGCACAAGCCAGGGAGTGACGCTGCTGGCTAGTTAAGTTCAGGAACAGGTGTGCAAACAACCTCCCACCCTCATCAGGGCAACATTCGCATCTCTCCTTGCACCTTAGCAGCACCCAAAGGGTTAACGGTTCTCGCTTCGAAATCCTACACTGCTGCATGAATCGCAGGATTCGACGCAAAAGGGGGACAAATACCTCTTCTTTTTTTTTTTTTCTCTTTTTTTGTGCTGTTTGTTTACAGAGAATATGTATTTTGTTAACCAAATATATATAAAACTATTTTGAAAAATATAAAAAATGTACAATCATTTCTGTTTTGTGGAGAATGAAAATAGGTCTGTTATGAACAATGTAAAAAGCAAATAAAAATGTATTTCACATTTTGGGCTTGTTCAGTTTTTTTCTCCCCCTCTTTCTGGGCAGAAGAGGTGCATCAACAGCTGCCTTCGAGGATCTCTGTGCTGAAACAGTATGCGTACTGCAGAGGAGTGTGGGTCTGTCACGGTACACCAGTTATAATGCAGGTCAAGATGGGATAGACTGGTAGAGCTGTGTTTTGTTCCGTGTGCTGGGATATCTTGTAGTGCTTCAGATTGGGGCTGAGAGGTATTGGCAGCACAGTGCATGGGTCCCAATGCTAGAATAAGTGGAAGTTGTAAGTCAGGACTATGGGGTACTGGCTTTGTTTGTAGGGGTTGGTGAGGGGTATCTGATGCAGGAATAGCAATCCTGCTCCTTAGTGATGAGGTACACAGCCTCTCTGAAGTGTATGCCTATTAGTTAATGGCCTTCAAGATGGTGTAAACGAGAGTGGCTCTGAACAGAATTTCCAGTTTTATGGCTGTCTCGCAGTCTGCACCACCTCTTATTTTCCAAAACACAGCCTCTCCGCATGCCCTGAATTAAAGCCAAAACATTTAATTTTATCTTAAACTTCTGAACCCTAGCTTCCTTCTTTTTTTCAATGAAATTGTACCTTACAGAGATGTAAAAATATGTGTATCTGTTTTGGCAAGTAAATTAATGATTCTTTTTACCCTCTGGTATTGCGAAATCTATATTGCATGAAATGCTGCACACATTCTTACGTATTTTATATAGCGAGGCAATCTGGTTGAGTTGCATTCCATTTGCATTGTTTTCAGTCTATTTATAGACCTGTTTCTTTCTGTAAAGCTGTGTAGGTCTTGTTAAGGATTTTTAGGTCCGCTTAAATAAATAGGGAAAGACCTGAGAGTTTCTTTGTACGTGAGCTGTCCCATATCTTTTCTAAAATGTCTACTGTGTTCTTTGCATCTTTGGAGATAATCATAAGCTGGCCCTTGTACTACACATCAGAGCCAACATTTACTTTCTTCTGTGTTGCAGTTGCTATGTTTATCCTGGTCTGTCACGGTTTGTTCACTTAAAGATTTCCTTCCATACGTGGAGTCGACCAGTTTCTTATGGTTACTTTTTCCTATTATGTATCTGAACCAGGCTTGGGGTATGCACCTGAGGCCCATATGTATTTTGTTAAACATATTTTTTGACATGTAAGAGTATACCATGAGTTAACATCACTTTGCAAATTTAATGGACCATATACCCACATCATAAACCTTTTACCACTCATATGTTTTTAGGTATCGCGCCTAGCTGTGCAGTGCGCAGCACTGCTCGCGCAATGAGAGATTTTTTGTAGGGGGGTTTGAAAATGAACCTAGGAATCGCACACGCTTGTGCGTGTGCTTTTCCATTTGGGGCACGCTATTGGCTTTTGCGTGTGTCTTATCAAAGACATCACGCAATTGGCCAAAGCCGGGCGCATTGCTCCACCTCCTGGCCTATTGGTGTCTATTACGCGCACCGGCCGTCATGTGGTTTCAATTATCGTGCCCAGATACGGGCGCGATAATTGAAACCACATGAATCGCTGTGGCGCGCGCACCACTCGCCGGCTTTTTCTCTTTTGGATCCATTTCACAGGGAAACAATTAAATGAAAGAAGGAAAGAGGTGGGTTGCTTGCGCGCACCACTCGCGTATGTCTGGTGTACATAAACTGTGTGAAATGAAGAAGCGGATTATAAGATGTCACATGACGCTGCTGTAGGTCTTTACCCCACCATTGCTTGCCTGTTAGGAGTGTCTGGTTGGCTCTGTTGAGTTAGTAAATCCGTGTAAAGGCCTGTTATGAGTCTGCTTGCACCCCGTGGGATGGGGCTGTGTGTGTAACTGGAGAGCTGCTGGCGGCTCGGCTTGCCCCCTCCCCTTGTTTGTCTTGAAGCGGTGTTAGTGAGCAAGGTGAATTGGTTGTGGAGATTGATATTTCGCTGCCTACAATCGCCGGGATGTAGGAGGTATTTTTCCCCGTTAGGTATTGTTAGCGTTAGGACTTCGTCGCCTCTAGGAGTGGTGATTTATTTATTTTATAATATACGCGCTGCAATATTTTCCTCTGTGGCGCTTGGAGGCTTCACTTGTAAAGTTTAAGCGGATAGTAGGAGACACCTGCTGCGCTTTCTATGTTGCCGCATATCAGAAGTCTCCACAGGCATTCTTTGCAGGGCTTTAAGTGGGCTGGGTCCTGCCAGTGATGAGCACTAACAGTTCTAAAAAGTGGGTGCTGAGATGGGTACCTATCGAGTACTCTTTTTTTTGCCTTCACCCTTGATGAAAAGGAAAAAGATGGTAACTCTGCCGTGCCACCCTTCACTGCCTTTGATCTAACTTCAGAGACCCGTTATAGATAGATAATTTTCATTTCAGAAATGAAGTATTTCAATATTCTAAACAAAGCCATAGTGGATGCTAATTTATCTTCGGCAACTGGCACCATTGACAAAGCCAATAGCCCTGGCTTGTTGTATGTTATTTGTATTGTTATATATATCTGGATACAATGACACGTCGCGCTCCTTTGATATTTAACCCCCCCCCCCGTGTTTTCGTCCCTCTTAAAGCCCCGATTTCTAGCTTTGATTTTCAGTGGTCTTCGGTCTTAAGCAGATAGTCTAAGCGTATGTTACGTCCTGGAGCGCTTACGTTCTTTTTGAAGTTCAGGGAGGAGACCAACACTATGGCTAGTTGGCACATGTTGAAATGGGTAAAGAAAGCGCGACAAACTCCGAAATCCCCGTTTTACTGTCGCATATTGAAACTGACTTTTTTATTTGCTTAAACGGTATTTGCAGTCCTGGCTTTTGATTTCGCTCAGTCTGTCACAAAGTTGGGCATTTACTTCTATGGTGTTTCTCTCTTCCACACCACTCCAAAATCCCTTCTTACTCTGCTTTATTAGTCTGGGAGTAGATTAACATTAAGTTAACAATGTTTTGCAGTGTACCCCATAGACATGGTTTTTCTTTCGGGAGTTGCCTGGTTTCTCTTTCCTTGGCTAGAAAGTGCTGCACTGAACGGTATGTTATTGACATTGTTCATGAGGCCGGCCCCCATGGCCTTTCTTCAGGCAGGTGGGGTAACCGCAACAAGCATGGTATATTGTGAAAAAAAAAACTTTAATTAGACAGCACTGCACTAAGAAGAAACCAATCCCTTTCAGTGCCTTACATGCTATAACCACCCCTCCTTGCTAATACAGGGTCAGTTACTTACAATCCAGACTTGAGCCACCCCACACAAGCCCTAGACACTTGAAAATATCTCCCAGTTCCTTTACTCCAGCAATCTTCACTTTATGTGGTGTACCATCACTTGCCTTTTCACGTTTGTGCCCTCTTTCAGCCCTTCTGCCTTGTTTAATTAGCAGACTTAAACGGACACGCACACTGGCCGGAGGTACGCTTGCTGTTCCGGTTGATGTTGGCTGTGGGTAGCAATGCACCAAACTAGACACGTTGGCCAAAGTTGGCCACACCGTTTTCGCTGTGGCCGTAGCACTGTCCGCCTCACCACATCCAGATTCCCGGGACCGCTCCACTCACTGTGCCGCTGGAGTAGCACCATTTACATGCGAAGCTTTACTTCTTTTTTTCCTCCCAGTACTCTAGGGAGGAGGCGGGAGTTAGCTGCACGATAGCGGGGGAGGGGTAATGTGTGTCCTTATTTCTTAGCCTTCCCAGCGAGAAAATTGGCCCGTGACGAAAGTCCCCGCTGGGCCACCGGCCTGGAATTGGCTTCTGTAACAGGCTGGGTGCTGCTTGCATTACGCCCCCCCCTTCCCCGACCCCTCTCCTTCGGGTTATTCCTGGAAGTGCTGAGGGAGCTGTTGGTAAGTTCTCAATCGGAGCTCTTTCAGGTTTTTATAAAATATTTGTATTATACTTTTTCCTGCAGTCTGTTGTACATGTCATTAGACAACATGCACAGTGTGAATAGATTTCTCCTTCACCTATTTTTTTTTTTAAAAAATTTTTTATATATCGCCTCTGTTTTGAGCGCTCGCTCTTTCTCCCCACCTCAATTTCCTCACTCGTTCTCTCTCGTCCTCCTGCACCCTTATTCTCTCCCTTTTGTATAACACTTTCTCCTGCTCTTTCGTCTTGCCCAATGTCTTTCAAAACTTTCTAATATGTATTTTTCTGTTCTTCGACATTTACTGTTAGCCCTCTCTCCAGTCCGGCTTTTGCCCTCCTCTCTAATATATTTAATCTGCGATTTGCTCTTTTTCTGCCCTTCCCTAAATTAGTTATGGTTTTGTCCTCTCTTGCATTTTTAGCTCTGACGCACTTTGCCCTTCTCTGGGCTCCACTTTCTCTCTGCTCTCTTATCCTGCTTCTTCCCATTCCGATCACTCTGTCCTTGTCATCTTCTTCAATATTTTTCTTCTGTCCACTCTCTATCATCTGAAGTCATTTTGTTCCGGCAGTATTGCTTGTTGGCCCCTCTCTATCTGCTGCACTTTTTCTCTTTCTCTCCTCCAGACTCCTTCTTCTGAAGCTCTCACCACCATATTTTGTTCTGGTACCTCTCACCATGTCGGTCTGATATTTCTTGGTTTAACCGTCCCACCACTCTTTCTGCTGTTGCCCGCTTCACTTATTTCTGTACTTCATACCCCTCTCCCCCCAAATTCCAGATGGATGTTTCCCCGACACATATTTTTGGCCTTGCCTCATTTCTATCCTTCCTTATCTCTACTCTTTTTACTGCAGCGGTCTCACTACAATTTAGTTTTCGAGCCTCCTCTCAACTGTCATTCGCTTTCTCTCGTCCTTTCACAATGCTTTTTTCTGTAACCCCTCTGCCTAGTCACTAATGCCTTCTATTCTCTCTTCTCCCTCTCTCCTCGCCAGTATTTCAGCTAATTTTTAGGTCGAGCCTGTAGCAGCGTCCATGCAAAAATGCAATGCAATAGCTATTGGTGTTGCATTATTATTAGCAATGACAATCTCAAACTTTAATAATGCGAGACCTATTGCATTGCAAATGCTTGTTATAAATCTTGTTTGTGTACATTGCAGTCATTAACCTCTACATGAATTAGCCGAATGCGTTTTCTTTTAACTTGAATTTACTCTATTTGTGCAGAAGAGATAGTTGCTCTTTTTATATATCGGAGTCGAAATTTGCAGAATAATTTGCTATATTTTGTGAGCTTTTTGTCACAAGCCTTTTCGTTTTGAATGTCCTTATTACTAACTGCAGCTTGGAAGTAAAACGTATGTACTGCTTACTAACAGTAGCATGAATGTAAAACTTCCCTTGCTATGTCTGCCCTTGTAAACTGCCCGGTGTCCGCTCTTCTGAGATTCAAATACAACTTATACTAATGATTCTGCATCTTTGACTAAAGCATAGTGTCTGAGGAGGGCTTCTAAGTAGAAGGTGAAGGTGCCTCAAGCAGGTCAGTAGAGAGCAGTGGTATAGAAAAAGGGTAAGTGCCCCATAATACATAATGGAAAGGTGAGCACTTCAAAATGCTGTGTGACGTCCTACCTATACGAACACTATACTGAAGGCTGTTAGGTCCGCAGCAGGTGAGGAGATCTTACATGGCTAGGTAGCCAAGATGGCAAAGCAACACATTTGCCAAATAGCAAATTGGGAGAATGGCTTAACCTATTCAGGCTATGTTTTAGGAATATAATTTGTTAATTCTAATAATAATTTAAATTGCTGACTTATCCCTTATTATGGTGGTAACCCTAATACATTTAATGAGTTATATTAATCTATTATAAACTCTAACCAATGATAGAAAATCCAACGCTGTTTATTGTTTTGAGAGGCCTGGCTCCTTATTTGGAACCTGTAAGTTATTCTGAGACATGTCTGTCATTTTCCAAACATTTCTCATATTCCCTCAGGATGTAGTCCAAAC
The DNA here is from genome assembly GCF_964263255.1 of Lissotriton vulgaris. NCBI lineage: Eukaryota > Metazoa > Chordata > Amphibia > Caudata > Salamandridae > Lissotriton > Lissotriton vulgaris. Next base: position 1,079,960,470 of record NC_141685.1, on the reverse strand, counting down.
GAGGAGGTTGTGGGAAGGAGGCCAAGGCTTTGCATGCGCTTCTGGGCTTAGGATACCAACCTAAGTGTGCCCCCTGCCCCCCAAGGGTGTAAGTGACCGTGGTGTCCCTAAGAAAAAGGAAACTCTCTAAATTAGCGACTCTTCAATATCATTCATTCATTCAAAAAACTTCATTTCGGTTAGTTTTAACCATAAAAGCACATAGAAATACATGGACAGTTTTTAGACCGTTCATTGGTATTTATATATTCTAAAATACATGGTCTAAAATATCAGAGGGGAGAAGACAATATATTAAATCTATAAAACTTTAAATTATTTTCAGATATTTAAAAAATTTAAGAATGACATTTGCTGATCCACTTGGTTCCAGAGTCTCTACAAATATATACATATGTGCCATCCTTAGTTAATTTTAGATGGTGGCTGTGCACTGCATTAGTTATTCACTAATTTAAGGCGTAGGTCGTGCTCCTATGGATTACTCCGCGCTCGAGAGTATATGAAGTAACAAAGGATTGTGCTGGCACTATGAAGTGCAAGTGTCTCCTAGGGCACTGACTGGTGTGTGCTGGACTTGCCAGCAAAATTATGAACAATAAAGTTTTCAACAAAGGCTGTTTTCATTTTCAATCCTCTTAGGTATTTTATTCATACTCATTGAGATTGTCATTTGCGAGTTTAGATGATTTTTTCAAACCTGGATTGTATATATTCAGCGAGTGTATTTTACATCCGACTTATTTTTCATATATGTCGACAATACATTCCAATGCATTTCGGCCGAGGGGCCTTCATCAGGGAAATCTGCAGAACAAAGGTTGTATCCATCACTACTTGATTATAGATATGATTCACTTCACATTATCAAAACAAATGATAGAACATTTGTCTAACTGAAACCTAATCAGTTACATATAATATAAGTAATCACATTCCATTTAATTGCATCGGACACCTATCCTGGCTTGTGTTAGTGATTTGTGGTTTGAATGTCACCCTTAATACATGCAGTGTATGCGCTAGGTAAATGCTGGGTTCCTACGAGGATTCATCTTGTTCTGAAACCTATGGCCTTAGTTCATAGTTCCATGTTCGCCGAGGACGGCTTTAGTATAACGTAACAGATGAGTGCGTTTGCCAACGAACTCGCCTGTATTGTTATTATGTTACGCTCGCATGTATAAATGTGCGCGTTAGGAGTTAGCTACAGCATAAACGAGTTTACGCGCAGGGGGGTTCTTACCGGAGATGCACTGTTCTCGAAGTTCAATCCGCTCGCGGGACGGCTGCTCTCACCGCGGCTGGGTCGGGTGAGCCCAGCCGCGGTTAGAGCAGCCGTCCCGCGAGTGGATTGAACTTCGAGAACCGTGCATCTCCGGTAAGAACCCCCCTGCGCGTAAACTCGTTTATGCTGTAGCCAACCCCTAACGCGCACATTTATACATGCGAGCGTAACATAATAACAATACAGGCGAGTTCATTAGCAAACTCGCTACTCTGTTACGTTATACTAAAGCCGTCCTCGGCTAACATGGATCTGAACTAAGGCCATAGGTTTCAGAACGAGATGAATCCTCGTAGGAACCCAGCATTTACCTAGCGCGTACACTGCATGTATTAAGGGTGACATTCAAACCACAAATCACTACCACAAGCCAGGATAGGTGTCCGATGCAATTAAATGGAATGTGATTATTTATATTATATGTAACTGATTAGGTTTCAGTTAGACAAATGTTCTATCGTTTGTTTTGATAATGTGAAGTGAATCATATCTATAATCACCAAGTAGTGATGGATACAACCTTTGTTCCACAGATTTCCCTGACGAAGGCCCCTCGGCCGAAATGCATTGGAATGTATTGTCGACATATATGAAAAATAAGTCTGATGTAAAATATTCTCGCTGAATATATACAATCCATGTTTGAAAAAATCATCTAAACTCGCAAATGACAATCTCAATGAGTATGAATAAAATACCTAAGAGGATTGAAAAATAAAACCGCCTTTGTTGAAAACTTTATTGTTCATAATTTTGCTGGCAAGTCCAGCACACATCAGTCAGTGCCCTAGGAGACACTTGCACTTCATAGTGCCAGCGCAATCCATCCTTAGTTAAGCAATTTCCTTCGGGTAATCCACATAGAAAACAAAAACTTGGTTACAACGGACACTATCACTGGATTTGTATCAGACTTCAAAATCCTGACGAAAGCTAGGTAGTTCCTGATGCCCAAGTTATTGCACAGCTGTATTATCCACTTTCTCCGTATAAAGGAATAGGCTGGACAGAAGAGTAACGGGAAGAATTGTTTCATCTTCTGTTCTACAGCCTGGGCATAGGTGTACAGGACCCCCCCCCCATCCACCTATCTGTCGTAGAATAAAGGGGCAGTGTTCCATATCTAAACTGTAAGTACAGCTTCTTCTTTGCTAGGGTGGGTTGGATTACATCAATTTCCTGTTCAAAGCTGTAGAATGACTTATAATTCATGAAGGCACCAGTCAAGCTCGATGGTATAGCTGAACAGAATGTCTTCCTGAGATTAAAGTCCTTTTATAGTGTTGGACAATGTTTTCTTGGAGATAGCTGAGCAGGACGCCTCAGGGTTTGACCATAGATTTTTGTGTCCGATCAAAGCGAAGGACTGCCTTACAAAACGCAGCCATGGAATCCTGCCAGCTCCTAAGGAGGCCAGCACCACCTTTAATTCCTCCTTGTAGCATTCCAACTCTGAGTGCTCCACAACCTCCTCCAATAAAGGAGTGGGCGTGAAGCGATGGTATCAGCGATAGGACTAATATTCAAATCCAAACTGAGTGGAACAAGTGGGGTATTTCTGGGCAAAGTTAAAATTTGCCTAATAAAATTGTTTTCTGTATTGGTTAACTCGGTAGAAGGGACGTGCCCCCTTACGTTCTGCCCCATAAAGGGATGATGACCTTGCTTGAACTTTAAAAATTTCGAGTGGGACACTAACTATTTTGTAAGCACAATTTTTTTGGACTTTTAAAATCCCCCCAGTAGTCTGAATTAATTTTAAGTTGGCCTTGGCCATTTGTGTGCTCAACCCCATTCTTTCGTTTAGGGTTAAGCCTAGGTAGTCAAAAGTTGGGACTCTAATGGTCTACCTTCCATCATAGGATGGGGACAGTTAGTGGTATTGGCGTTAAATACCATACCAGCGCTTCTCCCAATGGGAATGTTTCTCTTGGTATGGAATGCCAAGGTCCATAAAAGTAGGACAAGGGCAGTGTAAGGATTCCAGGCAACAAATCGTTTTGGGGCCAATTGCAGATAAATTCAACACCTCCAGTCTCTAAAGTTGTTTATGACACAGCCCCCCACCATAGATTTAGTACTCCTGCCTATCCAATTCACTCTCCTGGCAAACAACATTTCTGCTCGTATATTTGTTGGCAGTGCTCGATACTCATTAAGCCAGAAGGTGCACTTATTTTTGAGATCTGTATATGTCTCCCTTTTCCCCTGGGCCAATCGGGGAAACCCTGCCAGAACTACCATGTAGGGGGCTGATTCGGGTGGGAGATTAATAGTAGGTAGTGGACTTGAGACATCACAGGCAATTTTTGTTGTGTAGCTGCAGGTCTACTAGCAGCTACTTGGTATAGTCTATCCCTTAGAGCTATGTTTTCACCCCTTGGCAATTTAGAAATCAGAGTAATGTCCGTAGACAGCGTGGGGGCTTTTTGGATAGACGCAGTACATCCGTTTGATGCTTCAACATCGTTGGAATCAACAGAAATGTGTCCTGTAGTTTTTGTCTGCCTACAGGTTAGATCACTTTTTCTTGTTCCCACCTGCTTCTGGACTGATGCAAGTGAAAGTTCGAGACATACCAATCTATTCTCGATTGAGTCCAGCTGGGCGGAAATTGGATTACATAGCTTTTTAAGGGTACTTTCCAGTCTCTTCCAAAACGAAGGGCCCAAGTCAGGTTGTACATCTCCCCCCTCGGAAGGATTGAGCCTATTATGCCCCTCTGTAGGATTTACTATTGGATGTGCAGGACTAGGAGGAGGCCTAGCAGCTAGATCTCCGTTAGGCACAGCCGTTTTGCCAATTTTAGCCTTCCCCCAATACCCCCCCCCCTCTTTTGGCTGTTGCTCCCGTCTCCCGCTGGGCAGGACCTGTTTTTGCATGAGAGGCCGAGCGGGTTTTAATATTAGGAGAGGGAATTCTCCTTGCAACACAAAGGGCTTCTCTCCTCCACTCCCGAAGGGGGCAGTGTTTCCTGGGAATCGACCAGATGATAGATTGGTGATCTAACCCTCGCCAGGCTTCCCAATGAAGATCTCTTATTGAATGGGGTATCCTTGGCCAGTACTGATGTTACCCTGACCAAAAAATTGTCCAGGGTGCCCATTAGTGATCCTCCAGTAGACTTCCTAGCATTCACTCCTTCAGGTAATACGGTAGACATGTTTGCTATGTGGAACCTGTCTCTTATACTCCTCTATAACAGGTTATAGCACAGCCAAACAATAAGGAATGTCACTAACCTTTTTACGCTGTGGCTGATGTTAGGGGGGTGTCCTATCAGTTGAGGCACCCATAGGTATTTCAAACACCTCAGACGTAAGGGGAAATAGTATTGTTTATGAAGAGGGTGAGACTGCAGCTCTGTCCTCCACTACTGGGGCGAACGACTGCCTCGTTCTGCGTCCGCAACATTCAGGTAGGCAACCGAAAAGGACAAGCAAGTCAGACGCTTCACCTGTCTCGGCCAGCATAAAAAGAACACTACACCTGGAGGAAGTGTCTTCACAGCTTTCCCTTCTGAGAGAAACATATCAGACCTCTTTGGCTGCTTCATTCCTGGGTATAAGGTATGCAAGTCTATTGTGGTCCATCTTGTAGGCTGTTTGTGCTCTTTTGAAATTCAAACGGCTTGTTCCTATTTTAATATGAGGTATATATTTAGGCTGTGAAATCCTATAGCACCCGATGGCCAGAAATATTGATTACTACAGTTGGCTCATAAGTCCCAGCCGCCCACTTGAGAGTTAATCTCTGGAAGTTGCCTTAGGGGAAACAGCCTCCGAACCACTGCCTGATATTAATTTTCCTGCTAGGTAACTTGCAAGGGTAGGAGGGAAGGTTTGGATCTAGGAAGAGCATTAATACTGTGAGTTATTGATTGCATCTCCTATTTTTACCCAGGTTCCTTGGTGCTGCAGCTTTCTGTTTCCCTGCTCTTGCATGCAGGTCCATAACGTGTTAAACTACAGCCTTAACTGATGAGGAAGCACCTCTTCTGGTCCCTCCTGAGGATCTAAAGCCATTCTGTCTGAAGGACTGACAGCCTGACAAAGGGGGTTCAAGTTTACAGGGAATGAATTGCGGTTGTTATAGGTGCAAATCTAACATATTCCACTGAGGTTTCTACTCATGGGTGGTCCTATATGACACAGGCTGCAGCCCTGGGCTCTTTATGAAATATACTCCAATGGAGAATATAAGTTGCTACCATGCATGCCTGTACCACACAGGCAGTTCCTAAATTTTGGCCTTTCCAACACGTTGTGATATTTTACCATCTATTGTTTGTGGTAATGACGGATATTCTTGTTCTAGTTCCCACCACACCCTTTTTATTTCAAAAGAAAAAAATGTTCTGAGAGGCAACTCTTCCAAACACCCCCTTTTCGATACCCTGAACCCTAAAAACTCCTTATACTGAATTGGATTATTAATAGGGTTGCTTGGTTATCCACCTGAAAGAATAAGCACTACCCTTGTTCTCAGTGAACTCTTGAAGTTATTAAATTAACCTGAGCTCAAACCGTCATACAGCTATGTCACAGAGCAGACCGGCTTAACTTGGGACAATGTGTAAAGGATTTGTGCAATACCAAAATATTAATGAAGTCAAAATGCAAAACCATCAAAATCCTAAACCAAATTAGAAAGAGTAAACTTTTATGCACAGAATGACAAACATCCACTAAGAGGAACCAGAGTTAATCGTTTTTTTAAAGTTTTAAGTAGAAATGGTGCCAAAAAGCACAAAGTGCCAATGATAGTCCATGGCCTTGGTAGACCAGGACCAAGGCACGATTTGAGTGTCTTCAAACAACCATATGGGAGGTCCTGTGGCGGGGGTCATGCCTACCAGGAGGGAGGGGAGAATTAATTAATTTTGATAAAGGAAGATTGGGATGTGTTCTCCCGGAATATGTTGGAAAACAAAGGAGGGCATCCCTTTGCCAAACTAGAGTGCACCTCACAGATATACACCACCTTTGCGAACAAAGAAAACTGAGTCTTTTCCTTTTTAGGTATAACCCTCACCCAGTCTAGTAGTGACATGCTTCATCATCTGGTTCATCCTGGCCCCTAAAAGCCAGGCTGGGCTCAACTGTGCTCCAGGGAGCTCTTTGAATATTGTGAGGCCCTGGGGATGTGAAGTATAATAATGTCTCATCCACACACATTCATCCCTTATTAGTGGGGTGTATGGGCACAGTATAACATCAGTACAGAAGGACAATGGAGAATATAATGGTCCTATGAGGATCATATATCATCTGTTGTCCCTCTATACTGATTAATAGAATGGGTGAAGGTTTTACATAAAAAGGAAAAGACTCCTTACTCTTTGTTCACAAAGGTGGTGTAATATCCATGAGGTGCACTGTAGTTTTTGTTTAGACAGAGGGATATCCGTAATTTGAGGCTAACCATGGTGGAGTCAGATAAATGAACCAGGTTTGACCTTGTCAAAGATTTTCCCTTCCAACATAGTCCTTTAAGGCCCATCCCACTACAGAAATACAGTTCTTAAGCCATAAGGACCTCTGGTTAGACTCGTAAGAGACTTGCAGGGTATCTGGAAGAGGCCAACAGCAGGTTGCCACATTGTCTGGCACCAGCTAGTGGATGGGAATGATGCATGGGTACGCATTGGCCAATGTGTTTAAAAGTTCCCGGGCCAGCCCTACCCACTTACGGAATTTTCACAATGGTTTAAGTATTCAGCCACAATAAAGTGTGTGTGTGTGTTTTAATCCTAGTGTCCTCCCACACCTAACAATAACATCCAGCTTATTTCAGCCGCTGTACCCACAATAAAACCAGAGACTGAAATCTGGTAGGACAAAAGCAGGGTTTTCCAGAACCTAGACAGTCTATGCACAATAATTCTCATGTCCACACACTCCAGACTGCACGACCAAGGGGAGAGGAGATCCTGTGGTCCTCCCTCCCGGAAGACCGGTTGCTAGATGACCCACACCCCGCAAAACAACTTCCCTCACATACAAAAAAAATGATCAATAACTTAGAACACTCTCCAGAGCTTGTAAGAACAATCTGAGCGAGACCTGGAAATTCTTAAGGATGACGAATGGCCTGAAGCCTTCGAGTCTGAGAGGGCGGTAACTTTAAAGTCTGGGTTCCGCCTGCTGAAGTCACTGCTGTTTGTATGACATACTGTTGTATAGATGACCACAAACTGATTAAATAAAGGTCTTAAATCTGGAGCAGCCAGATTTGCTATCTCTGGATGTGAAGTGTACCCAGCCAATAACTGCCAGGTAGCCCATTTATTACTTAAAGAGCATAACTTGACATTCTGGACTACATGAGGTAGTTGTCCACCAAACCATGCTTGGTGATCTTTATAACCTAACCAGACTTCTAAGTCATAGTATGGTTGATAATTAGGAGGTATTTCAGTGGCTCTGTATGGAAGTTGCCAGGATTTGGGTCTACCGTATCAACCATCACATGTGGTTGCACAATTATAAAACCAATTAAAAAAAATTAGATGCAAACTGAAATTAATGTGGGGAATTTAGTTTGCTAGTCGAGGAAACCCACACCAGATAGGATGCTCCGTTTGAACTGAGGGAGGAAACCAATATTACTACGGATGTCTCTGCTATTAGTAATAATTGGTAAAATCTGTTTGTAAGCCAAGATTGTGTTGAGAATGCCAAAATTATACGTTTTCAGGATTTATCAGAACTTGACCCAAGCTGGCGGCTCCTTAGACCTTTTAAGTAGAAAAGAGTTAGACATGTACCAATCCTCAGAGGGACTACAACGCCACAAACCTCCTGCACACTAAATGGAGATGGTGAGTTCTGGGTAGCAATTAGTCCTGGGAAACTCAGAGGAGTACGCAATGTCCTGATTTAGTTGAACTCAGTGTTTTTTGAAAAATTTAACAATAAAATACCATCCTTTAGTCCTACATCGGACGAGTAAAAGAAACCTGTGACTTAATTGCACAACGCATAACCAGGAAAACTGGGTTCAAATCCCAGCTTCGCCATGTGAGCAAATTATTTAGGACACTGGTTGGGAATAAATGTAGTGCTTGTGATTAGTGCTATCATTCTCTGGTTTTAATCTCCTTCCCACATTCTCTTTAGCCTCCTTTTGCGGTATAGTTAGAAACTGGGCTAGAAAGGTGTTTGCTAGTTTCTCATTAATACATTCACTGTCTCAAGAGACAAATGCGATGTGGACCAATATGCATTTGACAGTCAAAGAAATTTCCCAGTTATGATTTACAACATAACTCGCACCCCAGCCATTTTGTACTCTGTGTTCGTTTTTGCAAAGAAGTGTGCTTAGCATGGTGGGAGAAGCATGAATAATGTATGCTGGATAGCTTAAGCAACGAACTGCTTAGTTTTTTAAGTTTTGAGTTCTCTAAGCCATTTTCAGTGAGTACAAGACGCTAAGGAACACATGCAAGCCACACCGGTAAGCAACTGTTTTCATGACAACTTGCTCCCGCTTGTCCTCCTGTACGTGCAGAGGTTGTGAGTGAGTGATTTGCTCCCATCAGCTTTAGATCTACTGTTGGGTGAGTGTTCGATACTTAATCCAAAAGAAAGTAATGTTTTGACCATACAATTATACCACTGGTTTTGCTAGCTGAGATCCCTCAATCCAGTCTCCGGTATCAGGCAATGAGGAAGGATATGTTATTTGTTTATTTAATGCAACCAGCTCAGTTGACTTTAACAGTCATACATAGAGATTACACACACAATACGGCCTTACACATGCATCTAGTCAACCTCATGATCGCTGAGCGCCAAAAATCAGTTCAACACAAGGTGGCATGTGTGAGTTATTCTGTCACGGTTTACCTTCTGTAAATACGGTTTTAAAAAAAAGTACCAAACATACTTGTGTGTCTTTAAGTGTTGTGCTCTCACTTTTATTTTATTTCATTTTTATGTCACTCTCCTTTCCCCCATCTTCCTTTTTTCAGGTCTCTCAATGATACAAGGTGAAACCCAATTTTGTATGCCACAGCACGGTTGGCAACTATTAGTCTGTAAAATTGGAAGAACCAGCCTTGCAGTAGTGTAAGACAATTAGAAATTTTCATCTGCTCGGTCCTGACGAGGTGTTGATAAACCCCTTAGGGGCTGGATGAGGCAAGAAACATGTTGACTAAGTATTATAGGACACATGTTCTATAGGACAATTATTTCCGATATGAGCTACACTGTTTTTACCTAGGTTAGCGAGCCGCATTAAAGTTTAGTAAACCGAGCTTCTCTAAACCTATTTTAAATCACCTTGACCACTTCACTACACTACTTACCATGGCCCACACACCCTCACTCACTCTACAGCTTTATCAAAAAGAATTCTGCCAAAGAGCACCTTAGTGTGTGCCCGTCATGCATTGCTGCTCTGGCCCGACGATGAAGCATGACATCTTTTGGGGTGTGTGAGGGAATATCCTCCAATTTGAGGCTATGCCACATACCTGACCACCACTACCTCCCTTAGGAACTGCACGCCCTTATATTTAAACTGCCTAAAAAGGACAACATCCTCAGCATAGAGCAAGGAAGTAATGGGGCAGTGCACCAGTTGTGCATCGCTGATTACCTAATCCAGTGCAGGTAGCAGTTCACACATGAATTGGTTAAAAATGGCAGGAGGCAAGAGAAAGCAGGACTAGGAGTTAAGCTATTGCTTAACTCCTTGTCCTGCTTTATCTTGTCTGAGACTAATTAATTATTACATAATTTTACTGTAGCCCAAGTTTCAGATTAAAGTAGTTGAATACCCCCGAGTGGTGGATCAGGAATGTCCCAGGCTTTGACCAGAGTAGCTGGCAATTGACCTGGTCAAAGGCCTTACTGTAGTCTATGAAGTAAGAAAATAAAGAAGCATTTTTTTTCCTTATCTGCTTTGCCACCAGCATCATGATGGCCACTAGGTTGTCAGCGATGCTCAACATGGGCCTGAAGCCAGTTTGGTTAAGAGGGATCAGTTTTTTTTTTTTTTAGTTTGCCCATGTGCCCAGATCTTCAAGTAGTAGGGAGGGCAACGTATTTGGCTTTGACATCCAACAGAGCTATTGGATGATAGCTCTCGGGGCTAAACATTGAGCCTTTTTTTGTACATGCGTGTACTGCATTTGCCATTTTACACGTGCTAAATAACATGTTGATCTCGATTCCATTCAATACTCTGCTCTTCCATTTTGTTGCATCGCACTTCCATTTTGTGCTGCCTTGACCTGGAGTTACACTTCAGCAGTAATATCAACATGTTTTTCATGTAAAGCAGTACAGGCAGGTGCGAGGCATCTCGTGAGGTTCTGTTGTACCTTCAGAGTGTTTCATTGTATTCCATGCTTATCGCTAGGACAGGGAGGATGGCCGTGCAAGTCTCCAAGGCCGGAGATTGGGAAAGGAATGTCTTTTGCCCCGGCACAGCCCAAACAGAATCTGGCCAGGTCTGTCTGGGTGGGTCTGATGCAGAGATGAGGCCAGCACCTGCGAATAGATGGGCGAGAGCGCCTGCTAGAGGCTTCTCGAACATATTGATTTAAACTATAAAAAGCGGTGTCTGTGGGGTGGAGCTCAGGAACTCAGTCTTGGAGTGGACGCACTCGCGGGACAACTTTGGTGCCCGAAGAGATTAATCCCTGAGCCCCGGTCTGCGGGTTCCCGACTTGGTGTTCAGTGCTTGGCCCAGGGATGTTGAAGTCTCCGGTGCTGCAAATGAATCTGGTGAGGTGCTTTGTACATTAACTGTTTATATACCTGTATTCACAGTTTCATATTTATGTATATAGTGTGGTGTATTCATTGTTTATTGCCTTTCACTCGGTGCCTAAGAAATTATTAGCTTCAGTGACTTATTGCCTTTGCCTACAATATTAATAAAGCTAATTTTTACCTCCAGAGGAGTGTTGGAGTTTCTGTGTGAGTAAGTGGTGTGCGTAATTTCAGATTACGCAAGTGGGCAAAGCAATACAATGCGATGCAATATTGAACCTTGCCAGGACGAGGAGATGGAATCTGTGGTATGGCAAGTTATGAACAGCTGTTCCATCAATTGGGACCAGAACATAATGTTCCTTTTATAGACTGAGGCAGGGATGTCATTTGGAGCGGGGTGCCATCTGCTCTACTTTTCTTGATCAAAGTGGCTATTCTTTTGGCTGTGAATGTTGATGGATATTGGTGGCTTTGTGCTCGCACCATCTCTATGCCTGGTTAGGTTTGCAATAACAGACTTGCGAGTTGGAGCTATCCGGTTTGGTTTTCTAAAGGGTGCTGATCTGTGTTGTCCAATTTTCAGCTGTGACATTATTTCTATTTAATTTGACAAATTCAGTGTCTCAGTTTAGGCGATTTAATGATAATTCAGAACTCCTTGGAGTTTTTGGTTTGTCAAGCCATAAATGGCTGTAGCTGAAGTGCTTCCTGGTATCGGTTTTGCGTGCCAGATTTGATTTTTGTAGTACCCACTGAGGTTTTGGATTTCCTCCGGTGAAGCAATGTTAGACCCTGATTTCAGCAATCTGATCTTTTTATTCAACAAGCGTTTTTAGGATCTTACGGTCTTTTGTAAACCGGGGCGCAACAGAGTAGATGCAGAAGACCTTGGACAAGCTGTTGGGTGCTAAAGCAGAAAGGTGGAGTCTCTGAATACCCAAAGTAGATTTCCATGTAAAATATTTTGCTGCAACTTCCAAGGACCATTTGATTTGCTTCCAGTTTTGATGTGTGCCGTTTGAGCCAGCTGCCCATAGGGTGTGATGTGCCTTATTCCTATGAGCAAGCTCTGGGGCATGTGGTCGGTTTCACAGCATAGAGTAATGAATAAAGACTTGAACGCATTGATCAATGAGATTGAGCAGAACAAGTAGTCTAAGACTGCAGATTTTTTCATGGAAAAATGTGTGCAGGGATGTATGATCTTTGGGGTATCGTCCATTCAGTGCACCAATAACCTTCCCTATGGAGCAGCTATGAAAGTCTGTCCTGTAGAGTTGATTCTTTGAGAGCTTTTTACCTGTGATGGGTTCAGCCACTGGAAGTATGCTTTTTTTTTTATAGAGAGGTTTCGAAAAGTGTTTTGAAGTAGATTTGGATTGAAGTGGGTGGGTGAACCTGATGGCTAAGATTAGGAGCTTGTTAAAAAAGACTTGGCATCTAAGTCTGTTAAGATATTTTCAAGGCCAGCCATTTTCCAGAAAAGTAGACTCATAAACCTGAACTCTTCCTTTGGATTTAATATTGAGGCGAAGTGCCCTTTAGGTGTGAGTCAGTTTGATTGGGGCCAGGATGGCAGCTAGCCTGACTGCCCCAATCCTCTTGCTGAATTTCCAGTGAAGGGGTGTCAAACTTGCAAAACCTTCCTTCTTGATTATCCGTAAGATGAATAGTGCTTACCTTTTGTTGACAGATCTTGTATAAAGGGGGCCTATTGCGTTTCTAAGTAAATATGAAGTTCTTGGTGTTTTATAACAGGCCTACAGAAGCTTTACATTTTGTCCTGGTTAGAGGGGGACCTCTAATAAGAGCAGGATAGTGGGGCTTTAGGGGTAATGTTATAAGAATCCCCCATTCTTCTAAAAGTTTGCGGTTTTCATTTATTGTGCTGACTGCTGGATGAGTAGTGCAAGTCACGGCTGTTGCTTCCCTTTGGGGAATATATTTGAAGGACTGAAATGTATGCTCCCAATGTTGCTGGAATTTAAGAGGCAAAGATTTGGATGAGGCCAGGTGTTCAACAATATTTCCTTGATTCAGTATGTTGTTAAAGCCTTAGGAAGTGTACTCTGGATGCACATTTGTTAGCGTGGTGGTGGGTTGTTTTGAGCAGAAGCAGTACCAGAGTAGTTCATGGGCATGCAGTTAATTAGTGTCCCATCTCTCGGTTAATGGCGTGGACAATAGCCATAATGGAGAGGTAATTCACATTTGGAGGTGGAGAGGAAAGCTGCTCAGCGACTGCGCCACTTAATGGAAAGTCACTTTTGGGCTGGGTTTATTGGCCCAAAGATGCCTGCAGGATAGATGTGGCTAAAGTGCCGGTCTCTGGTTTCACAGGCGGTCGTGTTCTAGCTGTTTCTTGAGGTGTTGTTGAGTTACCAGAGCTGTGTAAATGTTTCGGGGAGGGAAGTGTACACCAACCGCTTGGGGCGGTATGATGCTCCCCTTCAGCCAAAGGATAACTCATCGTAGATTATGGTTTTCTCCTGTTTCACACAAAGTAGTTCCCTTCAATGTCAGAGATTACTATGGCACTGTGTGATCAGACCCAAAAATATGTTTGGGTTTTAAACCTATTTTTCAATATATGGGCAGCTCTCAACAAAGTTTTACAAATTCCCTGACAAAACAAGCATTGACAATGCCTGTGTCTTTTTCTACCAAATCAACTGAGTACAATGTTAAGCTTTTAAAATATTTTGCTAATTATGCAACCTTTTCCGCAGAGTATAATAAAAGAAGTGACCTGCTTGCAGAAAGGTGAGTTTGTTTGAATTCTGGTGTTGCAAAGAATTCTATGCCACAGAACGTGGGCAGGACCAGGAGTACCAAATAATTACTCCAGCTTTCAAAGGTAATCAAGTCCAGATGTTTTCTTTTCTTCTGGGTCTTGTTGTCCTGTTGAGCTCATATAAAAAAAAAATCAAAACTACTAACTTCAGAATGCAAACAAACCCTGACCTGTGTAAGCTACTCATTTATGGACCTTAAACTCTGAAAATGTCTTTCATGCCCTTTCTCCACCTGAAAAGACATATGCTGTGCCCCTTTAAACTTTTTGGTTTTGGCAGTCAGTCTTCCATCGTTACCAGTTAATCCTTTTTTCTTCTTCACATGCATGAGTCAAAGGCAAGCCAGGTGTCTGTCTGGCTTCTGGGGCACTGTTTGCCATAGCTCTTAAGAACAATAGTATATAAAACAAGCATTGAAAATGCAATAGGTCGCGCCCTCATTTAAGTGAAAGAAATTGTTTGTAATTAGGTGTTTTTTTTTAGCTTTGCTTTTATTAGTGTTCAAACTTTCATGTACAGAATATGCATATGCAGATATATATATGTGTGTGCGCGCGCGCATATATGTGTGCGTAAAGAGGGGGTAGAGAGAGAGGGTGGTGTAGAGAGAGGGGAGTAGAGGTAGAGAGAGAGAGAGGGGAGTAGAGGTAGAGAGAGAGAGGGGAGTAGAGGTAGAGAGAGAGAGGGGAGTAGAGGTAGAGAGAGAGAGGGTAGTAGGGGTAGAGAGAGGGTAGTAGGTAGTGTAGAGTGTGTGGTAGAGAATAAATAAATGTGTGCAGAGAGGGGTGTAAGGCAGACATCACAGGCTTGAACTATACGGTGATGGGAGGGTCCAAGGGGAGGTTTACCGACCTAACACAGCTACAACCCCCAAACAAATCAATTTAGCAAGACATAGAATAGCTGTGGGTCACACAAGAACAAACTGTTGACTATCTATATACCTGACTAAAAGAGAATGATAAATAGGGCCACATACTTAGAAAATATGTGAGACAAATAAGACAAACAGTCAAAAGGATATTTTCTGTATGTGAAAAAATTCCCATCAGTTGTCGACCGGAAAAGCCCTGGTCATCATCTGGGATCCTTCACACCAGGAAGGGTGGGTGTTACAACCCTTTCAAATGAATTGTACAATGAGTGTGTCCCAGTGAAGCAGAAGAAATATGGGCGTGTGATGACCACTGTAAAGCAGTGCACAAATGTGAGTGAAACAAAGAGGAATAAAGTGCCAAAAAGACTAAAATTGAAGAGGAAAGAGGAAAATAGTTTTAATCGGTACCTCTCTACTTCCAAATCAATAAAAACCAGTGTGATATAATAGTTTAAACAAATAGCTACTATGTATATTAACAGGTCAACATGTTTCTGCAGACTGATGGACCCTAGTGGGTGTCCGCTGCTTTCATCAGGACCGGATGACGCTACTGCTTATTAAGTGGAAACGAAAAAATAGTGTTGTTTTAAAAACAGATTTCACCTGGGTATCCTAGGTGTAGACATTCTCCTAGTTGGTGATCCATGCATCAGGAGTAGCAGATAAATCACTCAGTTGCATAGAAGGACAGACAAGATACAAACAAATATACATTAACATTTGGGTAAGAATTTCTTTCTATTGTAGCCAAATGTGGGATGGAAACCGAAAATCTTATTTTTTCATTATTTAACCCCTGTGTCCGACATATGTACACTAGTCCCTCATTCGGGACCTATCTGATGCTTACCTAATTGGCAGGAGAGAAAAGCTCCACCTCACCGGGCTACGGCGCAGGTAAATAGAGCACCACTCTAGTAGTTTGGCTACAATAGAGAGCAATTCTTACCCAAATGCCCGGAAGATTGCTCCTCCGGGCACGCCCCTCCGCGTCCCTCATGGCTAGGCTCTTTTGCGTCCTCTCTAGGGCCAGGATTCTTTTCTTCATGGCAGACACCTCGCCCTCAACCTCCGACATGCGCTTCTCTGTCCCTGTAATACGCTCTACTGCATTCTGCAGGTCCTGGCGGAGTAGCATGACATCGGCCCCGATCTTTAGTGTAAATAACAAGGACCCCCTGTTCAGAAAATTAATTCAGAGTACAGGGAAATAAACAGTATAAACAATTTGGCAGATTATCGACATATAGCAAGGGAGAAATCGTAAGGAAGACACCAAACTAAGTAAGTAAAAAAATATAAAGTTTCATTTAATATATAAACGAATATTCATGGTTAAAAACAATTAATAAAAATACACAAAGTGAACCTGTTATATAAGCAACAAAATAACTCAAAGCACAATATATTCCATTAAAAATACATATAACATAGCATATATTAATGGCAAACAGAATGTATTGTTCAAAACAATACAAATAAAGTAATTGTTTTTAACCATGAATATTCGTTTATATATTAAATGAAACTTTATATTTTTTTACTTACTTAGTTTGGTGTCTTCCTTACGATTTCTCCCTTGCTATATGTCGATAATCTGCCAAATTGTTTACACTGTGTATCGGCCCCGATCTTTGCATCTAGAGCATCTCTTGGCTGTGTGATCGCCGCCAACAGTGCCGCATTGTCTGGCACCGAAGTCCGCGAGCCCCCCTGGCCAACCGCCTCCGTAAACCTGTTTATGGGTCCTTCTGTCATATTTGAATTATACTAAAAATAGTGTTCATTAAGCAGGATTTGGTTCCTGCCAAAAAGGACTGTGCAACTTCTCCAATGCACCCTTCCTCTCCTTCACCTTCTTCCTCTCCTATTACTCCATATGTGGAACCTATAACTTCTCCTATTCAATCTCCTGCATCATCACACCACACTGATGAGGAGTATGATTTAGGTGGGGGCGGATGATGTTCCAGAGCCACATACATACCCTTTAGATGAGGACATCAACACAGAATATCCCAAGGATGATGATACATATAATTTTGCACCAAATAATGCACCAGACATCCCTGATCCTCAGTACTACCCAACAAAACCTTCCCCTACAGAGGATAGTATTGGGTTTAATCATTTATTAAACAGAGCTGCACTTTACCATGGGGTTCCTATGCACTCTGATGCCATTGAGGAGGACTTTTTGTTAGACACTTTCGAACAGTCACAAAGGTCTACCCAAATATTACCAATGATCAAGGGAGTCCTTAAACATGCTCCAGCGATTTTTAAAGATCCAGTACGGTGTAGGGTGCTAAATCCTAGAATAGAAAAAAAGTATAGGCCAGCACCAGCTGATCCAGTATACATTAAGGGTCATCTGCCATTAGACTCCTTGGTAGTGTCAAATGCACGCAAAAACGCCAATTCTCAAACTTTTGGGGACACACCCCCGCCTGACAAAGAGTCCAAGATTATTGATGAGTTAGGAAAACGAATCGCTGCACAAGCAACAAACATATGACGCATAGCAAATACACAGGCTTTACTCTCTCGCTACAACAGGGCTCATTACGATCAACTAGAAAAGTTAATGGAACACCTACACAAAGATCTGGTAGCAGAACTTTTACAGGAAGGCAAATTAATATCTAATGCCTCAATTAAATGCGCACTAGATGTAGCTGACACAGCATCCAGAGCAGTGAACACTAGTGTTATTCTCAGGCGTCACGCATGGTTATGCATTTCGGGTTTAAAGCCAGAAGTACAAACTACCATCCTAAACCAGCCCTTTAATCAGAACCAATTGTTCGGGACGGAAGTAGATAATACATCAGTAAAGATGAAGAAAGACATAGACACCGCTAAGTCTATGGGGGCATTACAATCCACCCAAACTAGAGGTTCTTTTCGCCGCTCCTCTTATAGAGGAGGCTCCAAGCAGACTGGCGCAGACACAACATCATCTTTTAAAACGCACACATAAACCTCCTCTAATAAAGGCTATTTTAGAGGAGGATACAGAGACAATAACAACAAGGGAAGAGTAGAGGTAGTAACAACAACCGCTCCTCTTCCACTCCTAAACAGTGACTTCCCTCTGCCTCCCCTACAGCATTCCACTCCTGTGGGGGGCAGACTTTCACAGTTCCTACCTGTCTGGAACTCCATCACAATAGACAGGTGGGTAAGACCAATTATCCAACATGACTAATGCCTAGAACTCACAGCAACCCCCCCAAACATACCACCCAGGCAGCGTCCAATGTCTGCAGAACACATAACTCTGCTTCAACATGAAGTTCTAGCACTTCTACAAAAAGATGCTATTCAAGTAGTTCAGTTAGAGGAACAAGGAACAGGAGTTTACTCCCTGTATTTCCTAATTCCAAAAAATGAAGGGACATTAAGACCAATTCTCGATCTCAGGCCCCTCAACCACTACATACAATCAGATCATTTTCACATGATCACTTTACAACAGGTACTCCCATTACTACAACAGGGAGATTTTCTGTCCACACTAGACCTAAAGGACGCCTACTTTCACTTTCAAATACAT
Organism: Lissotriton vulgaris; assembly: GCF_964263255.1. Classification (NCBI taxonomy): domain Eukaryota; kingdom Metazoa; phylum Chordata; class Amphibia; order Caudata; family Salamandridae; genus Lissotriton; species Lissotriton vulgaris. The sequence goes on along the minus strand of NC_141685.1, from coordinate 1,079,942,217 downwards.
CCTGCGCACAGGAAGTATTTAAGGTTTGTCATACAAGGACAACCCTATCAGTTCAAAGTCCTTCTATTCGGGGTCACAACAGCACCACAAGTGTTTACAAAGTGCTTAGCAGTAGTGGCAGCACATCTCAGAAGACTACAAATACATGTCTTCCCCTACCTCGACGACTGGCTCATAAAAGCAAAATTGTTCAACCAGTGTGCACAACACACAAAACAAACAATTCAAACACTGCACAACTTAGGGTTTACGATAAACTACACCAAGTCGCACCTAGAGCCTTCGCACGTTCATCAATATCTAGGAGCTACTATAAACACATCTGTCGCTCTAGCGTATCCCAGTCAAACCAGGATTCAAAGTATTCAGAACTTAGTCTCCCTTTTTCAATGCCAGCACTCTCTACAAGCCAGAGTGTTCATGAAACTAATAGGCATGATGGCGTCTTGCATCTTTATAGTTCCTCACGCAAGACTGCAAATGCTCCCACTACAAGAATGTCTAGCACAACAGTGGAATCAGGCTCAAGGTCAGCTCACAGACCTGGTGTTGGTAGACAGCCGTATGTATCGCTCTCTGCAATGGTGGAACACTAAAATCTTGACAAAGGGACGGCCGTTCCTAGATCCAGTTCCACAGACAGTGCTCACGACAGATGCATCCCTCACAGGATGGGGAGCCCATCTCTTGCATTATACCACACAAGGTCAGTGGAACAATCAACAGAAACAGTTCCACATCAACCATTTAGAGCTGCTAGCAATTTTCCGAGCTCTCAAAACTTTTCAAGTACAAATCCAAAACAAAGCTGTCCTAGTCCGGACGGACAATATGACAGCCATGTATTTTATACAAAAACAGGGGGGACACACTCTCTGCAACTGTCCCAACTTGCACAGAACATTTGGAGATGGGCCATCCCTCAAAACATACATATGACAGTAGAACACCTTCCAGGGATCCACAACTAGATAGCATATCTGTTGAGTCGCCAGTCACAACAGATTCACGAATGGGACTTACACCCACAAGTTCTTCAACCATTCTTTCAAATGTGGGGGCATCCACAAATAGACCTGTTTGCCACCCACGAGAACTCAATGCCCAACCTTCGCCACCAGGTTTCCACACCCACGGTCGGAGGGGAATGCAATATGGATGAACTGGTCAGGCAGATTTGCGTACGCTTTTCCGCCTCTCCCACTCATTCCACTAGTAGTACGCAAACTCAGACAACAGTCTCTCAAACTAATACTAGTGGCCCCCACATGGGCACGTCAGCCGTGGTTCACCACGCTACTAGATCTCTCACTGGTTGCACATCAGAAATTACGGCTCACGCCATCCCTGTTAACACAGAACCATGGAGAAATAAGGCACCCAGAACCAAGCCAACTGAATTTGGCGATCTGGCTCCTGAAGTCCTTGAGTTTGGTTACTTAAACTTACCACCAGACTGTATGAATATAATTAAAGAAGCTAGAAGACCCACTACCAGAGCATGCTATGCTACTAAGTGGAAACGATTTGCAATATACTGTAACAACAATCACATTGATCTACTGGAGGTTTCCATCCAAAATATCATTTGCTACCTTCTACATTTACAAAGGTCCAATTTGGCTTATTCTTCCATATGCCTGCATCTAGCAGCAATTGCAGCGTATTTACAAAATAGACAACATCTATCTCTCTTTAGAGTACCTGCAATAAAAGCATTTATGGAAGGATTAAAAAGAATAATCCTACCTAGGTTGCCACCTGCTCCAGTATGGAACCTAAATGTGGTCCTTACAAGACTCTTGGGACCCCCTTTTGAGCCGTTACATAAGTGTGAACTGCAATTCCTAACATGGAAAACTGCCTTCCTTGTTGCCATCACCTCTCTCAGAAGAGTTAGTGAAATACAAGCATTCACAATAGAAGAACCATTGTTTCAAATACATCCTAACATAGTGGTTCTTAGACCCAATCCTAAATTTCTACCAAAAGTGATAACTCCTTTTCACCTAAACCAATCAGTAGAGTTACCAGTGTTTTTTCAAAAACCGGACTCTGTTGCGGAAAGAGCTTTACACACCTTAGATGTTAGAAGAGCTCTACTATATTACACAGACAGGACTAAATCCTTCAGAAAGACAAAACTATTTGTATCTTTCTCTCCCCCACACAAAGGCAATCCCATCTCTAAAGGAGGAATTGCTAGATGGATTGTAAAGTGTATTCAAATATGCTGGCACAAAGCTAAACGAACACTAACAGTTCCTCCTAGAGCACACTCCACTCGCAAACTAGGAGCCTCTATGGCTTTCTTAGTAAACATACCACTAGAGGACGTATGCAAGGCAGCAACATTGTCTACAATACACACCTTCACTAAACACTATTGTGTTGATGTGCAAGCCAAGCAGCAAGCTGCAGTAGGCCAAGCTGTTCTTAAAACACTATTTCAGTATGCTGCAACGGATACAGGGGACCACCGCTAGGGGGGAGACTGCTGCACAATCGTTGCTAAATGTAGGATCTGCAGCTCATATGACTCGAACGGAAAATGCTACTTACCAGTATGAATCTGTTGTTGGCATGTAGAGCTGCAGAATCCTACATGCCCTCCCGCCTCCCTGGGACTTGTTTCCATTCCACTACTCATCTTACTTAGATGCACACGCATGGAAATCCTTTCTCTTTACTTCTACTAACTCCATCATTTCCCATCATGGCAAAAAACAATCTGAGGATGGAGTCGATGACCATACGCAGTATTCTCCAAGGGAGGAGTCACCTATCTAGTGACTACAAAGACTTCTTCCAAGAAGACAACAACCTGCAATCATCCGAGCCCAACACCAGGTGGCGATCTATTGGTAAATGTAGGATTCTGCAGCTCTACATGCCAAGAACAGATGCATACTGGTAAGTAGCATTTTCCCTCCGGTGTCTGACGCCGAGAGAACACAAGAGGTCGAGGAAAACGACTCGAGGCCGAGATGGCGACGCTCCTCCAGAAGAAAAAGGAGTTTGACACGTCAAAGACTTCCTTATCCCGAAAGTCCCGGTCACTGATCTGGAAAACGTCGATGCAGAAGACGCCGAAGGAGAAGAGGAGGACATCCTCTAATCCCCGAACCTTGCGAAGAAGATCCCAAGGAATACAGAGACGCTCCAGAAGAAGTGGAAGGCTCCAAAAATCTTGAGGACACATGGAAAGACCCCGACACCAAAAGTCCTGAAGAGATATGGTGCTTTCCATCGAAGACACCACCACCAGATGATATAGCCTTCTACAACCAGCTGGTGAAAAGGGCAGAAGACACTTTCAGGGTACCCCTCAAAGATGAAAAAGGAGAGGCTTGTTTCCTGCTGGAAACATTGTCCCTTGCCAACAAGGGAACTTTGTACTTGCCAATGCTACCAAGCATCCTAGACCAGGGCAAAGAAGCCCTAAAGGAGCCAGTTCAAGCAAGGAGGTGACACCAAGGGTTGAGAAAAAATACAAGGCCTCGTCTAAGGACCCTAAATATATTCAGGGCAACACTGTGCCAGACTCCATCGTCGTCACCATGGGCAGAAGAAGAGCTAATGCCCTCTCTAACACTGAACCCCCATCAGAAAAAGAAAGCTAAAGAATGGATATGGTGGGAAGAAAGATGGAGAAAGAAGCAGAGACACAATGGCGCCTTGCTAACTACAACGCCCTCCTTAACAGATACGGGCACAAGCAGTGGGACAGAGGAGCTCATCAACAAGCTCCCTGAGGAGGACAAAAAAAGAGAGGAACATCTATTGTACAAGAAGGCAGAAACATCACAAACGCATGCCATAAATCTGCACTAGATGTAGCAGACCCTGCCACCAGTCAAATGTGCACTGGCACCACCCTAAGACATGCTTTGCTTAGGATCCTAGGGTTCAAACAGGAGGTCAAACCTCAATCATCAATAGGCCTTTCACACTGGATGCACTATTTGGGAAGGAGGTAGACAAAACCTGCAAACCCAACAAAAACAAAGTTTAAAAAAACACAAAGTCATACACTTACATTTGAAAATAAGGCACTACTGTAAAAACAAGCAATAGAATTCGTACCAAAACAGGAGGTTTTCAAAGGAAACTATTCACCATACTTCCTAGTTCCCAAAGAGGACCTATCACCAAGGCCAATCCTGGACCTAAGGTTCATAAACAAGTTCATCTTAACACAACACTTCAAAATGGTTACACTACAAGAAATAATTCCCCAGCTCCAAAGAGGAGATTACATGGCAACAATAGACCACAAGAATGCCTACTTACACATTCCTATGAACAAAAAACACAGAAAATACCTACAGTTCCTACAGAGGAACGCACAATCAAGTCAAGGTACTAGCTTTCGGAATCAAGTCAGCACCAAGGGTTTTCACCAAGTGCCTAGCCGCAGTGGCTACACACTTAAGAAGAGAATGGATACACGCTTACCCCTACCTGGACGACTGGCTCATAAGGACAAACACAAGACAGAGATGCCTCAAACACATTCAAACAGCTATTCCCACGCTGCAAAATCTAGGGTTCTCTATAAACCACAAGAAGTCATCCACAAAGCCAGAAAGAGAAAAGACTTGCCTAGGTGCAAGACTAAACTAAAAAAACACACAGGTGTACCAGACGCAGAAAAGAACCGGCCATAAAGCAAGAAACCTCACTCTACCACAAGGGTTGGTCTTTGACAATGAGGAGGGTCATGACACTTATGGGCATGATGGAATCATGCATACCACTCATTCCTCAAGCCTGCCTACACGTGCACCCATTTCAAGAGTGGCTGACCAACAACAGGTCCCAGGCCACAGGGAGTTGGAAGGATCTAGTGGTTGTTACGCACAGGCTGCAAGCAGAAATACAATGGTGGGCATCTAACAACATAACACAAGGCAGACCTTACAGAACCTCCAACTCCTGCTGTGACAATCACAACAGACCCATCCCTCAGCAGATGGGGAGCGTACCTCAAACAGCTGAAAGTAAGTGGTCAATGGAACGAACAGGATTGCATTAGACACATCAACTACTTAGAAATGAAAATGGTGTTCCTAGCACTGAAAGCGTTCCAGAAACACTTTCAGGGGGAAACTGTGTTGACCCAAACAGACAACACCACAACAATGTTCGACCTCAACAAACGGGGAAGTACAAAGTCATTCCCACTGAGTACGCTAGCACAGGAAATCTGGCAATGGGCAGTATCCCAAGCGATCAATTTGCAAACAGTACATTTTCCAGGAGTGGACGGCACAAGAGCAGATCAACTGAGCAGACAGAACAACTGTTCAGTGGGAGCTGAACAGTGCAATACATCTTTAATTTCTGGGGAACACCAGTGATCGACCAGTTTGCAACAATACAGAACAAGAATTGCCAATTATTTGCCTCGAGGCTTCCACACCACCTGTCAAGATGGAATGCCCTGTCACTAAACTGGTCAGGGACATTTGCATATGCCTTTTCTCCAATACCCCTAATCAAAAGAGTGCTAGAAAGGGCAAGACAACCAGGAACAAACCTAATTCTCATTGCCCCGCAACGGCCAAGACAGACATGGTACTCAAGCCTGTTTGAACTATCCTGGGGAAGAATGATCAAGATCAAACATACAAGGAGGGAAGCCCGTCTGCCAGTTTCTTTGCCGCTACTTGCTTGCTGGGAACCTTGGACTACAGGTCCCAGCCTTCTTGCTGCCATGCCATTTCTCTGCGCTTGGAGGTGCTTAGTTAGCAGCTGCGTGCTCACACACAGCCCGGGCCTGTCTGCCCTCGTCCTAGACTGGATGAGGCCGGGATGGGCCTCATTATTGACATCCATGTAAAGGACTAATATTACCAGCGGGTGAGTCCATATACATTGCTGCATTATTTGGGACGCTATTATGGATGTGGTTTATTTTACATCAGCGCAGGACCCCTCAACAGGCATAAAAACACGGGTAACTTCAGCCTATAAATAAAGCTGGTTTAGAATTTTCATAGACCTACCATATACTGTGTATATTGCAAACACTGACTTAACGGTGGAGAAGCCAAGGGAAAGCCAGCACCAACATCCTCCAACGACTCTGGGTGAGTAAAATGGGGAAGCGCAAAACGGCAGTGGCCCACTGTTAGACCTGGCACCATTGGCGTGGGTCTCCCTTCCATTTTGTTGCTGTTGCCTCATGTGTTTTTGCTGGTGTTAGCTGCTCAAAGCACTGTGCCACTGCCAACCAGTGCCACAGTGCAAGTGCCCCTTTATAAAATGTATGTGTTGATTGGATTCCATGATTGGCTTATTTGGTTTACTGTCAGACCCCAGTAAAGTGCACCAGGAGTGCCCAGGGCTTGTAAATCCAAATGCTGCTAGTGGGCTTGCAGCACTGGTTGTGCCACCCACAGAAGCAGCCTTGTAAAATGTGTCTAAGGTCTGCCATTGCAGAGCCTGCGTGCAGTCTGGTACATGCTGACTGGGCAAGTGCACCCACTTGCCAGTCCCTAAACCTTCCCTTAACTTCATATTAGTCACCCCTATGGTAGGCCCAAGGGCAGGGTGCATTGTAAGCATAAGGTAGGACAAGCCCTGATGTATGTGGCATGTCCTAATAGTGAATTACAGCCATTTTTGTTTTTCACTATTGCAAGGCTACCGGTTCTCATAGGCCAGAATGGGCTGTTGGAATGGTTACATCCTATAAGACTCCGAGAACATGGTAAAAATTCGAGTTTAGTATGCCTGAACTCAGAATAATAAAATACATATTTTGGTAAAGTTTATTTTAATATTCTGTGTTTGCAAATACCACTTTTAGAAATTTGGTATTTGCTTGCCTAACCTTTTCAGCCCGCCTCTGCTAGGATGTGTATCTGCTGTCTGGTTTCTGTGAGTGACCGGGCTGGGGAATTCCAGGAGACCGGCTGGGCAGCCAGGTGGTGAATAGAGAGATTACATCTAGATGGGTGGGAGGAGTGCACCTGGACTCTGAAGAGGGCTGTGCTCTGCCACCACAATGCTGGCTCCACCTCCTGTGGAGCGTCTGATGTCTCTGCCCTGCACACTGAAAAGACAAGCCAGAGTCCTGTAAACAAAGTACTCCAGAACTGAGCTGAACTGGGCAAAGGCCCCCTGGCCTGAAAGAACAAAAGAATTGTGGTACAAATATTTGGACTCTGCTCCCAAGAAATCAGATCCTGCTGAAACAAGAAGAACCTCTGCCCGACGAGAAGGGACTGGGAAAGCTGTAAGGAGGAGAACTGTCCCTGACCTGGGGGATTGGCCTGCAGTGGTTGCCTTGCTACTGAAGGAGAGGGAGAAAGACTGGAAAAGATTTTTGCTCCACTTGTGCTTTTAGAAAGATCTCCAAGGGCTTGTGGGTGAGCTTGCTCCCTGAACGGAGTCCCAGGACTATTGACTCCCACCACCTTAACAAGAGCTGCTGGAACGGCTAATTTCCCCCGTAACGCTGGAACCGCGATCTATGTGCGCCTCAAAGACTTGACTAAGGTGAACCCCCGTGCCAGTTGCCTGCCCCCAACCACGCAACTCCGCTCCCCCACGAGCCGTAGCTCACACTGTGAGACCCAGGGCCGCACTGCACACCGCTTCACCCTCCCCCTTCGAGCCGCACTGTTCCCCGTGCCCCTGCCGCTGGCATTTGAAGTAACGAAGCGGAGCGCACAGCAGGGCGGAGTACGGCTCGCACGCCTGCAGCGTACAGTCTGCCTCGCACCGCGCTGTCCGGGATTGAAAGGCGCCCCGCTCTTTGAGGTACGGCTCGCACGCCGCATTGTACCGTGAACACTTCAAAGTCAGGACCGTCCCCCTCGCTCCCTGTGGCCCCCACTCAACGCCTCGCACAAGACGCCTGCAACGAGCCATGCTCGCATCGAAGAGGGGCCGTCAAAAGTGGGGCCGTCAACGCTCCTGGTACGCCTTCACTTTTACACGCATCGTCCGTGTCGAAAACAACAGTCTAAGGTACTGTGAGACTCGCACTGCATTTGTGTGCGCACCGGACCAGAGCGTCCGCTGCGCCTATTTGACTCTTCCGGAGAACGTTTCATCCCTGGGAGAGCCGCACAGATAGTGCGTAGTGCATAGCACTTCTAACTAGGCATATTTAAACAAGAACTCTTTTTGCTAACAAGTATTGTGGATTATTTCTGAAGTTATAGGGTCTTGTGCTAATCCTTTATATAAAAGATACTTATTTCTAAACAAACCCTAGTGTGGTGTCATCACGTAGTTACTGTATGTGTTCACAAATGCTTAGCCTGTAACGCTTCTGAGATAAGCCTTGTCTGCTCGCGCCACACTAGGTAGAGGGTGAGCAGGGGTTATTTCAGAGGGTAATCCCCTTGTCCTGACTAGAGGAGAGGGTCCCTGCTTGTCATAAGTGCCTACCTGTGCCAACCAGAGACCCCCAAAACTAACACCCACGCTGCGCCAACCACTAGCATAATGTACTGTTTTTCACAAAGACTAGCTGGGGTCCTTGAAAAAGAAATTGAACTTTTGTCCGCTAACTTTCCTGGTCCCCGATGAATCACCTCTTATCCCGTGCCGCTAATAGTGGGCTTCAGGGTTCCGAGGATGGATTCAAGTTAAGTCACCTCCCCATGTCTTATTACTATCGACAAGCAGCTCGATAGTACTGTGGGGCCTACCTTGGGGGGCAGGCTACCAGCTCAAACCAAAGCCACCAGTGTAGTTGCTCAGGGGAAGCACTCTTGTGGTGGAGCTGGATCGGGGGCCAAGCACAAATACTCTACCACTGGGGCTAAGGCGAAACAATCAGAAGTGGACACACCTATGTCAAACAGCCAGAACGCGGCACCCCTTTCGAAAGATGACCTAGCGACCATGCTAGAGGCTGGCCTGAGTTCCCTGTTCGATCGACTGGACCTGAAGTTGGAACCAATTATGCAAAGGCTGTCTTCTAGAGAGATCTTTCAACCATGTCTCAACTTCTTAAAAAATCTATCCCTATTCCCCGCCCCCCGTGATGCAGTTGTTGAATCTGCTAGCGCGGCTCCTAGCACTTCCGCCTCCAGTTAACTGCACATGGCCCAAACTCCCCACCCAGTGAGCACCATCACCCTACCTGGCCCACCAACGAGCATCGGTCAATTTCCTACCGCCACATGTGGTTCGCAGGCGAGGCCTTGCCAACAGTTGTCATCTAGATCAGAAGCCAAGTATCGCAGGGAGCCAGCTCTTCTTATGAGGGGATTAGAAGGGGACGCCCCAACCTTTGCTGTTGTTAACCTGGACAGAGTGCCCCAGGGTAAAAAACTCCATCCACTTACCCCCGGAAGCAAAACCGTATGTAGTGGTTTTGGGTAACGTGCCAGTCCTAAAGCCTGATACCACTGAGGATTTTTACCAATTAAAGAACAAGGTCCTTTACTGGCTTAACAATAACACATCCTTGGGCCTTAGAGTGGAAAGGGACATCCTCATGGTTAGGAGGGTGGCCTTGATAGGAGCCTCGAAAAAGAGTAGCGATGGCGACTGTATAATCATTAATTTAAACAGACCACACCTGGCAGAGAGGATCCTCTACGCCGCCAACCATTGCAATAGAAAAGGCCCTTCTTCCTCCATAAGAGTTCTGCCCTTGGGCCATTTTTACCCACCCACACCCATGGCATTACATCTGAGGAAATGAGTGTCTTCGACCCTTTTTGGATAGCCACAACAACTGCCTCCAGTCCCTTTGCACAACTCATTTGAGCCGTTGAGTCATCTTGATCAACTGAATGGACCGGGCCCAAGGAAAGCCACTGTGTTCTTACAAACTGGCTTAAAGGATCAGCTGGCCCAGGCGAACCATAGCAGACAGCCGCTGGGTAATAACCTCTGCAATATCATCTCATGGAGCAGAGCCTGTTTGGCTAGCAAGTTCTCGGATCCAGGGTAGTTGGCTTTTATTAACAAATATAACATATCTGTTTCCAAGAGACATGGACCATTGATAACATCTAATTTTTTTGGAGTGTTTTAAGCCTGTTAACATCCCTGCTACCCCTTCAAGGGCGGGACGTTCAAAAGGGGGTCTCGCAGTTTGTGTCTCTTAGGTTACATGCTGATATTAGGGTACTGAACACGAATAATATGTCTCTTCAGGCGTTAACCGTTACTTCAGGGTCCCATAGTCCAATGCTTTTGAATTTTTATAATGCTACCACCCTTCTACTGGAGGTGTATAACGCCACTCGCCTATGTTAATTTCTAACTAATGGGTTGGTTCTGCCACGGAAGCCTGGTAACATAGTCCTGGTAGGGGACTTCAATAGGTACATCTGTGGGGCCTTAAGCAGGGGGGCACAGGGGCTAGTAAGGAGTCCTTTTGTAGATGGTGCGCATTTCGATCATTGTAGACAGGGGGGGAGACACTAAATACTTTGGCTTGTGAGTTGGATTTGCAACTTACCAAAGGAAAATTGACCCCATCTAGGTGATCGCTTATTCCAACCCGCAAGTGGCTGGGAACCCTCGATTATTGATTTTAATCTCTACACCCCCCCCCCTTTTTTTTTTTTATCTGATCTCCGAATTTTCAATAATAGCCCGTGGCTACAGTGACCATAATCCCCTGTGTATTAAGGGAATATGGTCCATATTTTATTTAAAAAAACCACAGGAAGAGGGGTTTTACGGGCAACAGACGGAGGGAGATGACTTAGATTGGGGGGGGGGGGCAGATCTCTCCAGACACACTGTTCAGGTCTCTAATGGGGATGTGCCAGAGTGATCTTCAGACCTGTCAGAATGCGGAGGTAGAGTCAGATGAGTCTATCATCCGTGCCGTCTAATCAATTTCCTTCTCTGTTGCTAAATTATTGGTTATCCCATCTCAGGGGGGCCAGAGGGAGAGGAGACCTAGATGGTTAAACCCAGAATGCTCACTCGCTGCCAGAAGACAAACTACCTCTGCACGGCTCCCCGAGGAATACAGCACTACTTAAAATCCGAAGAAAGCAGTACAGACTGGCTCTTAGTAATCGCAGGGCGGATCTGAAGGAATATGCATGGGGCAACCTTATGGAAACAACAACTTATAAGTGCAAAGTTCTGGAGCATCATAAATAGCCCTATTTTGGAAGAAGAGTCAGCTAATGTCTTAGAAGCACATATCCTCAAAATGCCTTACCCATTCGTGTTGAGTGATATGTTTAAGGGAGACCTGGCCCTGCCACTTTTACTCAATCCCAGCGGCGCACACAAAAAATTAGTAGTTTTGGAAAAAGTGAGGCGACGTATCTCTGGATTGACACGTAATAAGGCCCCGGATGCAATCCCACCTGATCTTTTGTTGGTCGGACGTGGTGGCACTTTGGGCCCTGTGCTCACTTCCGTAATTGAGGCTGTTGCTAGGTCGGGTACCCCTTTATTGTGCCAGTTTTTAAAACGGGAGATAGGGACAGCACTGCCCGTTATAGACCCATCTCCCTGCTAGATTTGGTGATAAAAGTGGTTGGCTTGATCTGGTTGGATAGGTTATCATCCTGGGCTACCGACAATAACATTCTGTCGGACGCCCAATATGGGTTTCGCCCTGGCCATTCCACGACGGATGAATCCCTGAATCTATTCTTAATAACCAGCAAATATACAGTCGCCTGCAGGGGTACCATCTTCCGGGCTTTTATGGATTTGTCATCCGCATTTGACTGCGCAAATAGGGGCAAATTATGGCAGATCCTCTTAGCATTAGGGGTAGACAGGGAGATGGCCTCCTTTCATTATGACCTTCATCGGGACACGAAGGCGGTAGTGCGATACTCGTAGAGTTTGAAAGTATCCCGTTCATTTCCCGTGAGGGGCAGTGTCCTCCAAGACTGCATATTGGCCCCATTACATTAATAATTTGGAGAAAACCCTTCTGGAGACTAAGGCTGATAATCCCTGGATCGGACTGAGAGGTCTCCCTGTTATGCTATATGCAGACAAAACCGTCTTGATGGTAAAGACAGAGAGGGGCTTACAAACCATCCCATCTACGTTTGCCCAGTTTATGGAAGATTTGGATTTAAAACTCAACAACTCCAAATCATACATCATGCAACTGGGGCTGGGGATGCGGCCTAGTAGATCATACACCTTTAAGGTAGGGACTACCCTGATACCCAAAACATCCATTTTCTCCTACCTGGCGTAATGCTGGATTATAAATAGGGCTCCCGGTTTTCCGTTTTTTCGGATTTTTACATATAAATACAGACGGAAAACAAGTTTTCCTTTATCTGTAATTATATATAAAAAAAAGGGAAAATACTAGTGTATTTTGCTTTGCTGCCGTCTGGTGTCTCACCTTCCTTAGAGGGTTAAGAGGTGACAGCTTCCCGTGTGCACACAGAGCTGCCAGCCGCACCCAAGTACTTCAAAGGTCTTTGAAAGACCATTTATTAGGTTTCGCCTGGCGTCGGAGCTCCTATCTCCGCCCAGGAGAAATCTTATGTCCCTACAGTGTAGGGCTTAGTCCCGCCCTCGGTTCCATTGGCTAGCTCCATAAATGGAGGCTAGACATTGGAACAGAGATCTGTCCGTCATGGCCGGACCAGATTCGTGGGCGTTCCCGAGATTTTTTCGCTCTCCGCCTCTGCGACGTCGTCTTCGCGGCCGTGGGCGGGGTTTATTTTTGTTTTTGTCGAGGTTGCTTTTCGTCATGCCGCCGCCGGAGGAAGTCCAGGTGAGTGCTTTCCGTACCCCCCTCCAACGGAGGAAGCCTTCCCGACCACCCCCCGTTCCCCCGCGAAACCGTTTCTAAAGGATTTTGGAACAAGGTTGGTCAGGAGAACTCCAAGCTGTAGAAATAGGTGCAGTTTTTGTTTACTGACAAAAACATCAAATTGTTGTACAGTTTCAGTAATCTCATTTGATGGAGCAACACAATTTTATAATATTGCTGTGATCAATATAAACACTAATGTACATCCTGTTCTTCAGTCACTCATATGACAATGATGTGACTTGGGCACTTTGATATTTGTTGAAGCCAAATGAATGACACCTACTACAGCCAACACCCATTTCATTCCAAGGATCTTTTTCATGGCTAGTGATGTTTTGAAGGGAAAATGCAATGTTCAAGTCTTGCATAGGGATAATAAAATGTATATTAAACAGCAAATTATTGTGTGAAGGTTTTATCTAATATCCAATCAAATGAAACTGGAGTGATTTGAGCGCAGCAGCTGGTAGCAGTGAATAAGATTGGTATGGGAGCCCGTATACCCGTTAGTTCTAGCTGTTCCAGTGGGCAGCAATATCACCAGCCTCATGTGCTTTGAATTGACATCTGCAGAAGCTACTGTTTACTTGTCAGTTCACGCTTTGCCCTTTTTAAAGATGTGGGTCAGTAGCCTATAAACATGGTCAACTCCCTCAAAACATGTTTGCTGTAATGTTATCAGCTGCATTCAGTGTGTTTAAAATGCTGAATTATCACTCTATTTTCTGGTGTTGGCTCTAGGGATTGCTCCGCCCCATTGTTTGAATTCATAGCGGCACCTCCATTAGTTGAACTGAGTCCCCTCCTAAAAAAAAGTTCTGGCCTATTTGCCGACTTGCAATAACACACCCCCCTCTCTCCGCCACACACACGGTACCCACCAGGAATGATCCACGGGCTCATGGAAATGGTCTGATAGAGAAGCTGAGATGGAGAGAGGCGCAGAGGTTGAAAGGGGGAGCCATGAAAGGAGGTGACAATCAACTAGGAGATGGAAATAGGCTGAGATGTGAGTGGGCTGAGAAGAAAGGGGGTGGAATTTTAATGCAGATATATATACATGCGAGAGATGAGGAGGCTAGAGGAAAGAGGGGTGTGTGAGCGAAGGGATGGAAAGAGAAATAACACGAAATAGAGACGAGTCAGGAGATACGGTTAAGGAGGGAGGCACATATGGCAGAGATACAGGGGTGAGAATAAAGAAGAGATGGGTCGAAAGAGAAAGCAGCAAAACAGAGAAGATGGGAGCCTGGAAGTGGGGGCGGGGGGGGGGGGGTATGAGGTGAAGAGAAGACGTGAGAGGAAAGAAAAGGCAAAGGAGACATAGCCCCCCAAGAACTGTGGTGAGGGGCCCCTGAGCCTGTCCTAGCTCACATAGAGGGCTGAACGTGGGGCCTGCATTGCTCCGGAGAGCGCCAGTGAAGCTATTGCCATTGTAAATGACAATGCCATTTATTTATCTGTTTTCAAAACCAACACATAAATAAAACGTTTGTCATTCACAATGTCAATAGCTCAAACTTTTCCAAAGGCGAAACCGTTGCATTGTAAATGCTTGTTTGTTAATGAGGCCGCTTTGTTATTTCACCCCTTTTAGAGCCCCTACCAGAGTCAGATTAGGACGGACTTCATAGCTGCCAAGGTTTCAGATTGCTATGTAAATTCACAAGCAAAATAAAGCAATGCATAATAGGGAGACAGGATATAAGTATCGGAATTTACATCCATTTAAGCAACTAGAAAAAGAAGATTTTAAAACTGCTGCAGAGCACCAGAAATTGAACGGCACTTCCCTTGTAACCTCGAACAGAAGTTTTCAAATACATTTTCCACATTGCTTTGCAGAGACCTCTAACCTGTCCCCATAGCCATTGATCAACATCGACATCGCAGTTTCGTAACGAGCCCAAAAGAACTAACTGTGAAAACAGTTTATGAATTGCAACGTTTAGTCAACCATACACTGTCAGCTAAAATAATTCACCATCATCCTGTGCATAAGAGAACCTTGTGTCTACCTTTCTGTTTTAAAAATATTATGATGTGATGTTCATTTTATTTATAAATCGCACGTGTGCGGAAGCTTAAAGGCGCTGCAGCTGGACAGGCCGTAACAAAAAACCTTTTTTTGTTGCTTTATCTTTTTAGTTTTGAGAAGTTTCCTGCTTTTCAGCAATGCAGGATCAGAGCGGTGGCAAAGGGATGAGTATTGCAGAGCTTGGAACCGATATTAAACATTTTAGTTATTTTACCCAGGTGACATTCATGGCTGGCCGCACAATGCAGCAAAGATAACACAACCTCATTGAGCTCTAAACAACGCCTCCAATAATCACACTAACACCTTACAAATAAGATCGGGTGTCACACAGAACATTTTGCCCTGTCAAAGGCTTTTAATGGATTCTAACAATGTCAGGATGGAGCTGAACATTTTTTTTTAAAGACTGTCTGCAACCAGAGCGGAGCGCGACTCTGGGAGACTCTGCTGCTCTGTGGGGGCCTAAAAAGAGGTGAAATACAAAAGCCCCATTAACATGCAAATGGTCTTTTAAAGACCTGTGAAGTGCTCGGGGCGGCTGTGTGTGCGTGCCCGGGAAGCAGCCTGGGCTGACACACAGGCAGGGTGAGATGACAGAGGGAGGGAGGGGAGTGAGGGAAGGAGTGAGGCAAGGTGAGGAAGGGAGTGAGAGAAGAGGAGTGACGGAGGGAGTGAGGGAAGGGGAGTGAGAGAATGAGGGAAGGGAAGTGAGGGGAGGGAGAGAAGGAGTGAGGGAACGGGAGTGAGGGAACGGGAGTGAGGGGAGGGAGAGAAGGGGAGTGAGGGAAGGGGAGGGGAGTGAAAGAATGAGGGAAGGGGAGTGAGGGGAGGGAGCGAAGGAGAGTGAGGGAAGCTTACAGAAGCTGGTACTTACTTGGGCCGGGGCCGGAAGCAGAGTCCCAACTTGGAGTGTGGCGCGGACGGCTCCATTAATTACTAAAGCAGCGTCTCTCTGCAAGGCAGTGGCTGCAGGCTCATGAATTCAGCCACGAGCCACCGCAGGCTACCATAATTTGGGGGTTTGTCAAGGCGTATCAGTGATAGGATCCCTCTAGGCTTGCGCCAGTCCAGTGAGTAGTCCCAGGCGCAGCACGGCCGTCCAGTGACACACAGACCCAGGGCTAATGAACGCGCGCTGGGTCTGCATCAATCTCAACGGACGCTGTGGTTATTCACTGAACACAGCTCTGCACGTTTGTATCATGGGAATTCAAGCCAATAGGCTTAAATATTTTAAACAGGAACAAAGAGTGGGGGTTAAGTTCTACCCAACAGCAATCTTCCTTTCTCCCCAAGCAGGAATCTAATGACCCGACATGACCCGTGTCCTGCCTGCCTCCAGGCCTTCGACGGAGATCACAGATTGGGGCTTATTTACAAGCTCCTCGTGTTGCATTGTCAATTTAAATAAATGTGGAAAAATACTAGCTGTAGCGTCATCTTTTGCTTGTGGCAAAAATAAATGTTGATACAGAAAAAAATGCCCGAAAAATAAATATGGATAAATACAGACGGAAATGGCAAAAAAATAAATACCATAAAACCGGGAGCCCTAATTATAAACTGAACTGAGGCCCACAACTTACACATAAGAGAAACAAACTCAATTGGACAACTGCCGCAATTTTTAATTTTGCTGGTAGACTGGGTAAAAGACCTGTGGGGGCACTTTTGGAGCTCTACAGGGTGAAGTGTCTGTCATAAGCATAATACGGCCGCAAAATCTGGGGATTTGCTGAAGTAAATGATGTCCAAATAGCGGAAAACAAA
The DNA here is from genome assembly GCF_964263255.1 of Lissotriton vulgaris. Classification (NCBI taxonomy): domain Eukaryota; kingdom Metazoa; phylum Chordata; class Amphibia; order Caudata; family Salamandridae; genus Lissotriton; species Lissotriton vulgaris. The sequence continues at coordinate 1,079,925,664 of NC_141685.1, read as the reverse complement.
TTCATGAGAAGTCTGCTGTCAGTTCCCCAAGGTATCCCCTCTTTCATTGCCCATGAAGAGTAAGGAATGCCTTATATTAAAAGACCAGATAGCCATCCGACTGCTGTTACTTTGGTTAAAAATATAGGTTAAAGATGGAGATTTGCTAAATAAGGCAATCTTGAAAGACTGCCTGGCCCTGGACCACGCATCAAGGATTCCATGGTTAAAATATATCAATATGAGTCTATCGAAGCTGGGAAGAGGTGACCTTTTTTCTAATATTGCAGGAATCTGAAAGGCAGATATGCCCCTTCTCAAGACTGAGTTCAATATGCGTCAGACCATATTAAGGGAGGAGAGGGAGCTCATGAAGTAGAGTTCAACACTTTGTTATTCTAAGGTCCACTGAGAAGGCTGAGCCTTATACACTTGGTTTTGTGAACTGTTATGATAGATTCCTTCTGACCAGCAGCCAAGGACACTGCAACTAGCAGCCTGTCACCTGAATACATAGAGTTTGGCCACCTCAACAAACAGTGGAAATCCTAAAGGAAGCAAGAAAGCAAACTACAAGAAAATGCTATGCAGCAAAACTGAAGCAATATACTTCCTGGTGTATAGCTAATAATCACAAATTCAATCACCACACAAGAAACAGTGATCATCTACCTAACTCATCTCCTGGACAGCCACATCAACTACTCAAGCATAAAGGTGCACCTTGCTGCTATCGTAGCATAAACCAGGGGAAAAGCATGCAAAAGCTTCTTCACAAGGCCCACCATAAAACGCTTCCTAGCGGGATCAAAAAGAATTGCCCTCCCTTGAACAGCACCAGTGCCCATGTGGAGTCTAAATACAGTGCTCACGCAACTAATGACAAAACCATTTGAGCCCATGCATAAGACAGAACTCGAACACATCGCCTTAAAGACAGCCTTTCTCATTTCTATAACATCCTTATGGAGAGTAAGCGAGTTACAAGCATTAACCATACATGTAAATACACAAGGACAAGGTAATTTTAAAGACAAACGCATAGTTCCTGCCAAAGGTGGTATCCTAATACCACTTAGACCAAAATATCCTCCCACGGGTCTTCATCAAAACCCAAAGACTAAGGAAAAAAGAAGCCTCCATACCCTGGATGTAAGGAGGGCACTACTTTACTACTTACAAAGAACAGAACAAACGTGAAAATCCAAACAGTCGTTTGTGGCCTAGGCACACACCAACTCAGTATCGCCTGTCACAAACACAACAATCTCAAGATGGATAGTCCAAGCTATCCAAATATGCTATGCCACCGCTAATAAGGAATTAACAACACAGCCAACAGCTCACTCCACAAGAAAGAAGGGTGCAACCCTGGCATTTATGGCCAATGTGCCCATAGACACTATATGTGCATCAGCTACATGGGCATCACCACATACGTTCACAGAACATTACTGTGTGGACATACAAATGAATATGGAAGCACAAATCGAACAGAAAGTCCTCCAACATCTGCTCACAAAGTCTTCCTCTTACCACAGCATCCCAAAAAAGAGAAAAACTGCTACGTAATCTGATGCACAGCATGTGAATCCAGAAAAGGATTCACTCTGCAAAACGAAATGGTTACTTACCATTAAGAGTAGTTTTGCAGCTTGAAGAATTTTCTGGATTCACGAGATCCACCAGACCTCCCCTGAGAGGAAAACAAATTGGTAGGGAAATGATTTACAGTAATTATCTAGAAAACCATCGACAGGATTTCTAACTAAGAACATAAACAGAAAAAAGAATCCGAAGATGGCTACCATGCACAACGACCTCCAGGTCGCCATCTGACATCACACAGGGGACGTACCTGGCACCAAATGGTGGTCGACAGTGCCCAAAAACAACAAAGAAAGAAAAAAAACAAGGACTATTTCAACCCAACAACTAGATGGTGGAATAATGCACAGCACATGAATCCAGAAAATTCTTCAAGCTGCAAAACTACTCCTAACTGGTAAGTAACCATTTAGTTTCTTATCTGAACATGATATAGGAATTATTTCTTAAATGTTTGTGAACTTCTTACAATCAACAATATAGCACCACTTTATCAAATATACAGGTTAGTAATTTTTGCTACCTGAACAGCCTTGTCAAACTTGACATACATAATAAAAAAAAATCTTCAAAGTTTTAAAAACGTTATTTTTTATATCAAAATAAATGTTACTAAACGACTGAGATAGTGTTCCCACTTTACCCAACTGGACTCTTCTTTCCCCCCCGTCAATACTCTGCAGTAACCAAAAGGCGGCATGAGAGATGCATAAACTATCAAATAAATATTTCATCAATTATTGTACTACGCAGGTGATGATTTATTTTTCACTACAAGATAACCTAAGAAGTGCCTCTAATGTGGTTTGTAGTCTAGAATGTAACATATTGCTTGCTTTCGCAAACATTTTAGCCTAGTCTTCAAACCCCTATTTTACACTGCTTTTATGGGGATTCAAGCTGGTCACTATAAACAGCAAATGTTACAAAACACTACAGATTCACCTTAACCAATTTTTTTTTTATTATGTATGTCAAGTTTGACAAGGCTGTTCAGGTAGCAAAAATTACTAACCTGTATATTTGATAAAGTGGTGCTATGGTCTGAGAAGTAGTCTACCACCCCAGGGTCCGTTCTACAGTGCTTTTCCAAACTGGGCCAAATACAACCCTTCTGCGTTGGATTGTCAGGGGTGCAAGGGCAAGGAGCCAAAGGCTTTTCAGAGAGGTAGGGGGGAGGGGGGTAATGAGGTCAGAACTCAACTAAACACACAGTAGTGTTAAAATACCTGTATTTTTGAAAAAAGAAGTACTTCTGAATTTCACAGCAGTACTTATTACCATCCAATGTGGTACTCCTGACGATTCTCTTGATGGGTGCTACACGGATTCCTCCCCAGCCCATGGTTGGATCCACGCCTCAGCAAAACTATGGGAGCATTAATAAAGCTTAGATGCTATTTATTTTCCCACATGTCTAATGTCCAATGAATCACTACTACTCCGGTTTTTACAATGTGTTGTTGCTGGTAGGGAATCAGTTGATAGTCCTATGAGCTTCCTTTAGTGAAAGCTCAGCAGGTCAGTTCCGCTGAAGGCAGAGACCTACAGTGATCGAGTTCAGTTTCCTCAGTTGAATGAGAGAAACTGGCATAGCTTGCGTCTTCTGTGAGCATGGCTTCCCGGAATCATCTAGAGTCGCTCATTAGCTGCTGGGTGGGTGCTCCTTGCAGTCATAGCCCACTTCTGGGCTGATGCCAAACTTGGCACAGCTGTTGCAACCCACAACAGGCTGGTACACACAGTATGATACCCAAGGGGATGATGGACGGAGCGTTTGAGCAAATCACTCAACCACCCCCAGTCAACTGATCTGAGTTTAATCCATCACCATTCTTTAGCTCACTCCACCCCCCCCAGTTCAGACATGGCCATATGCAAATCAGTCTGACCCTGTGCGTCATGGGAACAGTCCATCCCGAACTGCCAAGCCATGTCTTCCCTGGACCGGAAACAAGCATCCTGGGACCGGCTATCTTAAATCCAGTGGTAGAGTGAGCAAGGGACCCATGTCTGGGCAAACCCTGCCAACTTAGGGCGAACAAAGCGATACCAAAGGGAATGATGGACGAAGATCAGTTGACTGGGGGTGAGTGTTTGATTTGCTCAAACGCTACGACCATCATCCCCTTTGGTATCGCTTGGTACACACAGTACGGCAGTGGCAGCCCATCCTAGGCCAGTACACAGAGCAAGACAGAAGCGGCCCTAAACTGGGCCTACACACAGATACAGCCCCAACATAAGCAGCTGCGTAGGTGCACAAGACGTTCACAATTCTCACCAGGCACCGTGGCGACCCCCTTTAGCATGTTGCTCCTGCTTAGCTTTTTCAGTCAGTCTCTGGGGGCTCCCCTTGCTAGGAAAAACTGGGCTTCTCCTGGACAGTCTCTCCTGCAGGGACAGTTTCTTTCCCTCTCTAAAAGGGTACACTCTCAAGGTAACAATACACGGCCTAGACTTTGCATTCTTCGGGTCATGGGTAGGTCTCTATGCATAAATGGATAAGTGTGATGCCAGGGACAGAAATAAGCCTGAATGGTAGATACACATACCGTGTGGCACTAAGTGCAGGGGTACACACCCATCTGCCATGTAAGAGACATTCATGTCCCAACATGCCACTATTCGCTCATCATCACTCTCCCTAACAGTGGATCAGCTATTAATAGTACTGCTTCAAGAAACTGCTTTTTTACAATGTTATTCCTTTACCAGAATTGGCAAGGCAATATTTCACTATTGGGCACAATTTTTTTTTATTACGCATAATTAGAATTTTCCAAATCAGGAATTTTCAAAGTTAATTCATGGGTTGATAACCCATATATATTGACATCAAAGACCAATGTGGGTCAAACTTTTTAAATCTTGTGCCAATTTAGAATATGCTGAAAATATTATCAGGAACCCCTTTATTTTGTGTATTTGGAACATAAATATGTAAATATCGACAAAAAGACAACCCGTGATGCCAATTCACTTATTTTAATTTTTTTCTCTTTTTTTAAAACGAGGTGGAGCAGAGACCTGTTCTCTGCCACATTTCGGCTCGCAAGGAAACATGCTGCTTTCTTTTTTTCAGGATAAGGAGTCCTCGCTGTTGCTGAAGTGCTGTGGGAGTGTGTTCAGGGTCCCCACTCAGCTGCTCCTGCAGTCTGATGGAGATTACCGCGTGAGGTGGTGCCTTCAATGTTCTGCCACCCTGAAGTCATCCATTCAGAGACGTAGGTGTGATCTCTCACCAGTTGCTTGAGGTCAGAGGCCAACAGCACCAGTATGTTCACAAGAGAAACAAAGATATAAAAAAAATCCAAACAGCCCTCAGAAGGGAGCAGGAAGGAATGCATCGCCTTATTCCCTTTGGTGGACTGTACTACAGCTTTCCAGGCATGGGTGGGAGTGCGCCAGGCATTGCCCCCGACATTCCAGTTGTGGGTCCCAGCAGTATCTGGAATAAAGATAAAAAGTATACATTTATAAAGAAAAAAAAATCCAACCCCTCTCTCCAGGTGCCTCACAAGCAGAACACCAACCAGATGTATGCAGTTCCCAGAAGGGAGAGTGAAGAAACTTGCGAGGTCCTGCCGCCCTCCAAGAACGTTTTTTAAGCGCACTTGCATTCTGCTACGGTGCACTAAAGCGCAAGGGAGACCAGAACTGTGTCCACAGCAGCAATTCGATAGACTACCAAGCATAGTTCTCTACTCTGGATTTGCTCGGCCACCAAGCACTGGACATCTACGGCCACTAAAACGAAGGCATGTAATAGCATAGACATTGAGACAAACAAGGGTAAGATTGAGACTTCTAGCGATCTGGACCACGGCGTAAAGTGTATACAGTGCTGGGGCTTCTCTCCAACCTACTGGAAAGAGACGAGAATTTGGGGGTTCGGGAAGGAGGAGCGAGTAAAGTGGGAGGAGGTGCACATACGTGGCAATGTCAGCAAGGGGAGTAGCCAAAAGGGATCCGAGGTAGAGCAGAAACAAAGTCAGGAAATTAAATTGAAGCAGTAAAGGGAATGCGTCTGTACAAACAGGAAAAGGGCACAACAGGGATAAAAGTGTGAAGGGTAAGTTAGGAACGGGAGCGGAGGGGGAGGTTAGAAAGGGGCACGATCTGCGCCTATTTCAACATAATAAGTTTGCTGCATCAGTAAAATGGTTGATTTTACATGTCTGCTGATGATTCTAAAACCGTGGCCTTTTGACGTCCGAAAACATGAGCAAGGAAGTAGCAGTCTGTCTCAGATTACTTTTGTCCTATCTAAATTAGAAGCTGCAATAAACAGGTGGGCGTTCAATAATTTTGATTCACTGTCTCCCAAAATACCTTCACATTACTCCTTGTTTGTGACATGAAGCGATGATTGCACTGCTAAGGGCATAACACTCACAAGATCACCTCGAAGAACGCGTATTGAGAATAGAAATCCTGACGTTTGTGTAACAAGCTCAGAAAAGGTATATCTAAGGATGTCATTGGTACTGTAATCATAAATTATTAATCCAATATGTCTAGGGAGGCAACTGCTAAAATAACAGACTTTGAGGGAGCAAGAGCCCAGTATTGCTCCTACAGAGACGCTCGTTCGAGGGAATGCTCTTCGATCACAACCCCTAGAGCATGGATAGCCAAGTACTGCTCTTAGCTGCCTCCAAGGTGCGACTACTGCTGAAGTAGCAGCCTTCACTGTGACATCGGCTGGCCTGGACTGCTGATGTAACAGTTCCTGAAGGGAGAGACAAGTATGCTTTTGTAGTGACACCTAGAGGCAGAGAAAAATAAGTCTTCAAATGCAATAGTCAACGAATTGGTCTTGTGAATGTTGCTGAAGAAAAACACCCCTTGGGGACTGAGTCAATTACTCTTCTCACAGGGCTGCAGGCTGGAGAACTACCAGCCCAGATTCCACAGAGGTGCTACTACCTCAAGGGAGGGAGAGGTAGCAATTGCTCATAAAATGAGGAGGGAGACACATTGCTAAGAATGCAGCCAGAACTATTGCCAATGACCGACATTAATTTAAGAACTACAGTTAGTACAACCGGTATCCCCAGATGTAGGTCCAATACATACTATTCCCCAAGACTCAAGCTGTACCCTACTGATGAAGCCCAAATAGGTTGAAACTGGTCGGGGGTTGCTTGTGTTCCCATTCAGTGGTTGACCTGCCTGGTATTTTGGGCTGGACTGTTCCTATTAGCGCAGGACCAAGACTGATAGGGATATGGCTAATTCCTGTCTGACGTGGCATTGCGCGCAAAAGATCAAAGGACTGGACCACAGCCTAAGTTATTACAAGTGGTCTGAGATTAATTCAAGCAGTCCACCAATGTCTCCTGTCTTCCACGCTGCCCTTAAAGAGACACATGTGAACCGAAACAATGTCAAAGGGTGGGGAGGTGTACTGGAACTCAACCTCTCACCTGGCGCTGCTGTAGCTGCTGATGTTGTTCCATCTGAAGTTTTTCTGTCTCAAACACGACTGGTAGAACCAGGATCATGAAGGATGTGGTTCCCACCCACAAGGCCGCCCTCGTGAAACTGCAGAAAAGAAACAATAAAGTTGGACATAAGAAAAAGAAATACAGGAAAGTAGAGGAGCACACAACACTTCAAGAAGTGAGGCCTCGGCTGCCCAGGTCTCCTTTTTCCAAGATTGTACTTAGTTTCCTGCAGGAAACAAACCTTTACACGCATATAAAATGCAACGGGAGAAATACATGTATTTTAAGGAGTTCTTTAAAGAAACATTTTAGCATGGTTCCCCTATTAGGGATAAATACAAGAAGCGGAGAAAACACTGTTGAATGTATGTACAAGTTCCTCTCCAGGTACCTACTGATCCAAAGCAAATGTTTTCTTTGTATCTTTTGTTTTTATTTCTCTGTTACGAGTTGTGTTTCGTTGTTCAGGAGAATCAATGTTTGCGTCGCAATCTTCTCAAAGGAGCATTTTCCACCACCCACCCGAAGAGAACTATTTCAATTCAAGGCACTTAAACATTTGACCTTGGGCGTTTGTAATAAAGTGCTTCATGCTGACTTTCAGCTTCCTTCTGAACACTAGGTTTGGGATACGTAGCGAGAATAGTTTCAAAGTTTAATGTTTATTGCTTGATTAATTAAAATCATCACAATACCCCCCCCTACATAAAATAAATGAGTTTCAGCTACTCAAGCAGCTAGAAGTGTCATTGTGCAAACGATCATATTATCTGGGCTATATCTCCCATACATTCTGTTAACAAAACATTATACATCATAATTGTCATGTTTCCTATTCGTAATTTACAGCCAGCTTTTTAGCACATAACATATCTTAATCACATGCCCGATGCATTTCGGCACCCACTTGGTGCCTTCCTAAGGGGCCTCACTTGTGAGTTTTGGGGTTTTGCGTGTGAAATCGGTACGTTTCTAAAGTGCATCAACGTATGTGCTGTGCTTGTTGCTCTCTGCTTCTAACCTGTGGTATTTCCGATTAAGGGATCTAAAAACCGACGTCTACGCGTCTTAATTTGGGGTCTCAATTGTTGCCTCTGGCTGTAAACTACGAATAGGAAACATGACAATTATGATGTATATGTTTTGTTAGAATGTAAAGTGACTGTTTAATAACATGTGATTTAAAACATGAATTATTTGAGATATTAACAAAGAAATAAATGAATGAAAAGCAATTGATTAAGAATGGATTACGCTGAAAAAAAATAAAAGGTGTGGGAAATCACTAAGTGAACAGTACGTGACTGGACTGACACTCTAGTTGGTCTAAACTCTCTAGGTAGCCTTTGCCATAACTCGCTTTTAACCCAAAAGTAATGGAACTGGGCCATAAAAAGAGCCTTGGAGCAATGCGCTGTACAGATAAAACTTAAGTATCCCTCCCTACATAACAGAAAGGCTGGCTCTGATAAAACAGTTAATAAGCAGGAGGCTTCACTGTGTATAATTTAGCATTGTGACATTCGGCCGTTTTTATTCCTTTGCACACATGCTCTCTGTTAACTTGCAAAGGATTAACTTTTTAAGAATTTTAGTGTGAATTGTTATGCTTTTTTAGTACAACTACAAAATCAAACCTATGAACTTTATTATTTACTCAGGTAATTGCACTATTATGACTGTTTTACCTTGAGCTCGCTTTTAAAGATTTTGTATATGTGAAAACGTTTAAGGCATGAATGCCGAAATAAAGTTTATATTACAAATAAGGGGATAATTGAGTGTTGATTTTCTATGTTTCCAGTTAGACGGCTGGTGAGGTGGAAACAGAACTTTTAAAATGTTGGGTGGCCCGATAACCCTAAAAATTAAAAATTAAAATAAAGACCCGATGAGAGGGCGCGCGATTTCGGAGGCGCTTTTCACACGAAGGGACCGCTTCTGGGCTGCATTTCTTGCCGAAAACGGCTGATCTGTGCGTCGGAACTGCCCCCCCCACAACTGGGTATGTTTCTGTACGCCGCTTTCATTTTTTTAAGGCTATAATTTGCATAAATGTTTTTCCCTCGGAAACGGCCGCCATTTTGTTTTTTTTTCATCATCGTTTTTGGGTGAAATTTTTTTTTTTTTCTCTCCAATGATTCTATTTTTCTACCTGCTGATGCTTCTTGTCTCCTGCTGTGCTCCTTCAATTTTGCAGTGCTTCCACGATTATTTGACATCTAATATGTCGTTCTGAATCCTTTTTACTTCTCCTCAGCTTGCTGGACCTCTGCTGCAGTTTTTTCTTTCCTCAACTTTTGACTTGTCGGTGCGCAGTTGCTTTTCTGCTTCCTCCGCACTCATAATTTCTTCATTTTTGCGCTCTGTTGATATCCAGCTTGACTCTGCTTGACGGTGGTCTCCATTTTTCACAGTTTCTGTGTTTTTCTTCAGAGGATTTTGCAGCCTTTCACCATATTCCGTTGGTCCTTCTTTACCTCAAGCTGTTCCTCTCTCAGGCTTTTACATCATGGAGCACGGATACGCCTCTAAGACCTCTAATGTGGCTACCGCTACACGCAAAGACGTTGTTCCTGCGGGCAAACGCCTCAAGAAGGACCCACCATCTCCCTCCAAATCTCCTCTTCCCGTTACCCTTGAGGATTTAATGGAGGAACTCAAATTAATCCGCCCTTTTATAGTGGACACCACTGCTACATTGCAAAGGCTGGACGATAAGTGGTCCAACCTTGATAAACGTGTCACCAAAGTTGAACAGAAAATCAGTGACGCACAAGATGTTGTTGCCAAGGTGGATACCCTCACCAAAGAGATTCAAGTCCTCAAGAAGACGTCTGAGGATTTGGAAAATCGAAATAGACGCAACAACCTTCGTATTTATGGTGTTCCGGAAAATTCTGAAGGGTCAGACATCATTCTATTCCTGAAGACACAAGTTTTACCGATTCTTGGCCTGCCGAAACATGTGGATGCCAATATTCAACGAGCGCACCGTCTGGGTCCCAAAACATCTTCCACTTCATCGAAACCTCGTGGTATCATCGCCTATTTTCTCCTCTACTCTGACCTTATGACTATCCTTCACTCAGCTAAACACAAGCAACTGATCTGGTCCGGCCATAAACTTTTTTTCTCTCAGGATGTCTCCAAACAGACAGCGGCGCGTCGTAAGGAATTCCTGGATCTGCGGCCTACACTTCGAACCATGAACGCCAGATACGGCTTGATTCATCCCTGTTTTTTCAAGGTTACATACAAGGAACGGTCCTACAGTTTCGAAGACCCGGCTGACCTCCGCAGATTCATCCACTCCCACAGAGAGGACTCCATGGAACAAAGCAGCTCCTAACTTTTTTTTTCTTTTATTGTTTCCTTTCTGTGTTTTTTTTATTGTCTGTTATGGCTTGTTGTTTCTCCTCACATCACCTCACCCTTTTTTTATTTTTTTTATTTCTTAGGTGCGTTTCCTGATGTTTCGAAAGTCCTCCTCTGAATTTTTTTGTTTTATCGTACGTCTCCGTCATCCCAGTATGCTGTTTTTTCCTGCATATCTGTTTGGTAAGTCTCCTTCACTTGTTCTTATGTCGTACTCAGTCCCAGGTTCTCCGTGCATTTTTTCCTCTCTCCTTCGGTTCTTTCTCTTTCGTTCATTGGACTGTGTTTTCGACTTATTCCCTTCTTTTTGGTCGTCTTTTATTGCTGCTCCCGCTCTCACCTCATTGTTTTTCTCTGTTACATGTTCTGTATGGCTAGAACCACCTTGGTTCTTTTTGCCGTCCTTTTTGCTGTCTTCTTTTGGGTTGCTTTTGGCTCCCTCTTTCCTCCTTCTTGCTTCACTTTCTTCTCCTTCCCTTTCCTTTTTTACCCTATTCGGCTTTTTCAACTTTATTCACCCTACTTTGCTCCTCTCATCCTTTCTTTTGGCACTGTGATGTTAGTCATTCCTTCCCTTTCTCCTCCATTTTTATCTCTTCTCTTCTTCTCATCTCACCTTCCTATGATGGCCTTGCTCCTTTTTCCTTTTATTCTCTCTACTTGGGCTCCTCTATTACTTCCGTCGTTCTTCTTTTTACTTCATCTAGCTAGTTTCCATCTCTCCTTGACATTTTCTCCATATATTCTCTCGTTTTACCTGTATTACTCTCTCTTTTTACTTTCCTTTAATCTCCTCTTATGAAAAGTTTCCGACTCATTTCCTGGAATGTTAAGGGTCGTCGTAACCCTATCAAAAAACAACGTGTTTTATCTCATCTTGCTCGTTTAAAATGTCAAATTGCCTTTTTACAAGAAACACATCTTTCTACTCAAGAGTTATCGATGTTACGTAGACAATGGGTTGGGGATGTTTTTTGCTCTCCTGCTATTAATCGCAAAAATGGTGTTATTTTATTTCATAAAGCGTTGTCTGTTCAAATTCTAAATGAAACTATTGACACTAATGGCAGGTGGCTGCTCCTTGATTGCATTGTTAATGATGTTCATCTCTCTCTCTGTAATGTCTATGGTCCGAATGGCATTGATTTTTCCTTTTGGAATGATTTCTCCTCCCTTCTCTCTTCTAATGCTAATGAAGATTTGATTGTTGGGGGAGATTGTAATCAATTGATGGACCCTTTTTTGGACCGCAAATCACAAGCTCGCTACATTCCCAACAAAATGCAAAAGTCCTTCCACAAAGCCATCTCCTCCAGAGGCCTTATAGATTCATGGAGGTTGTCCCACCCGGACTCTCTGGACTTTTCCTTTTTTTCTCCTGTGCATAATTCCCTCTCCCGTATTGATTATATTTTTCTCTCCCACCATGCTTTCCAATTTATGACCAACTCAGAAATAGGCTCTATCCTCATCTCAGATCATGCCCCAGTTATTTTAGATATGGATTACCCCTCTCCCACGCCTCAGGCCCGCAGATGGCGCTTTAACAACTCCCTTTTACTTGATCCCACTTTCATTGAACACTTCACTCATTTCATGGATGACTTTTTCACTACCAACTTACACTCCACCTCTGACTTTCACTTTCTTTGGGATGCTTTCAAGGCCACTGCTCGGGGTTGTATTATTGACTTTGTCTCACGTAAAAAAAAGAAAGCACTATCCCAGGCTTCCTCCTATCTAAAACGCATTAAAGAACTAGAGCATCTTTATTACACTTCTAACTCTCCTGATTCTCTGTCCTCTCTCATTTCCGCTAAACTGCAATTTAATAAACATTCCTGGGAATCGGCCTCCAATCAGCTTCTTCAATTTAATACGAAGATATATGGTGGTCGCAATAAAGCTGGTAGGGCTCTGGCAAATTATCTCAAAATTAAAAAACAGAAATCGAAAATAGTCTCGATTAAAGATTCACAAGGCTCGCTCCAGTCTTCTGATGCCAAAATTTTGGATTGCTTTGTTCAATTTTATTCTTCTCTTTATACTCCTGAGTCTTCCCCCTCTGCAGAGCAATTAGACTCTTTCTTCAACTCTGTCCCTAAATCTTCTAATCCTTCGTTGGATTTCTCTTCTCTTGATGCCCCGCTTTCAGAAAAGGAAATTCTTGCTGCTCTCTCTCTTCTCCCCAAAGATAAGACACCTGGCCCTGATGGTTTTACTGTTCGTTTCTTTCTCCAATTTAAATCTATCTTGATTCCTCATTTTCTTCAGTTAATTAACCATTTTCTCTCCTCTGGTGAATCTAAAGGTTCTTTTTCGCAGGCTATGCTTGTTCTTCTCCCCAAGAAAGATAAGGACCCTTCCCTATATAAAAATTACCGACCCATCTCCCTCATTAATACTGATTGTAAATTGTATGCGAAAATTCTGGCTTTACGGATTAATTCCATTGTCCCTGATTTGGTCAACGTTCATCAATCCGGCTTTGTTAAGGGAAGATCCATTACAGACAATTCTAGAACCCTTCTTAATATCATTCATCTTTCTGCTAAAATGGACAGTCCCTTTGCTGCCATTACTCTAGACGCCGAGAAGGCATTTGACCGTGTCAACTGGGATTTTATGTTTGGCGCCCTTCGCTGGCACGGTTTCAGTTCCACTTTTCTTAAATTTGTTCGGTTGCTTTATTCTGCTCCTTCCACTTCTATATGGATTAATGGTATGCAATCTGATTATTTTCCCCTTCATAGAGGAACCATGATTATTCCTCTGTTTCTGGATATAAATTAAATATTGATAAAACTGAAGTCCTTCCCCTCAATAAATTCTGTCTTCCTCACATGTTTCAGGGTTCTGGTTTCCAATGGAACTCTGGCTCTATCAAATGTCTTGGCGTTTTATATGCTAACACTATTAGAGAAACTATCAAAATTAATCACTCCGATATCCTTAAAAAGCTCTCTTCTCTAATAGAACGTTGGTCCCCTCTTTTTCTTTCCTGGTGGGGTCGTCTCTCCACTATTAAAATGATGCTCCTTCCTATTGTGAACTTCTGTCTCTCCATGCATCCTATCTCTCTCCCCCATTTCTTTTTTAAGTCTATCAATAGTCTTTTTTCCACATTCCTGTGGAATAAGCGTAAGGCTAGAGTCTCTCTCCTCCGTCTTCAACAACCTAAACATCTTGGCGGTGTCAACTTCCCCAATATCTCACGCTTTCATTCTGCTTTTACTCTCAAGCAAATTTGGCCTTTTCTTGATACCTCGTCTCCTCCTACTACGGCTTGGAGCTCTCTGGAATTGGCTCAACTTCACCCCTTCTCCTTCCTTACTGCCTCCAATCTCACTCAACCACCTCCTAAACTACTTTCTCCTATTTTCAAACACTCCAAAGCTTTAACACTCGCCCTTTTTCGTTCATTCTCTGTACCATCTACTCTTCATATGAATACCCCACTTTGGTATAATAAATCTCTTAAATTACGCAACCGTGCCCTCTTTTGGAAGGAATGGATTGACAAAGGAATTCTCACTTACCGCCATCTTATTTCTGACAATTCCTTATTAACCTTTCCAGCACTTCGTGACTCCTTCGGTATCTCTAACAAATACTGCATACACTTTCATGAACTTCTACCCAAACTATCCACTGTTATCCTACACAACACTCCTTCATCCTCTTCACCTCCCCTCCTTGCCTCTCCACCTAACTTTCAGGTTCCCCTTAAGGCCTCTGCTATTTATAAATTACTTTCTCCCTCACTTATTGACAGGCCTAAAACTAATCTTGAACTTATCTGGGAATCGGACCTCAATCAAACTTTCCCCTCACTTACCTGGGACTCTATTTGGCCCAAACTTCATTCCACCTCTCGTTCCGCTAGTACCACACAAACCCTTTATTTCTTTTATAATAGATTATTTTATACTCCCTGTGACTGGTTTAAATTTAAATTGTTAGACACTAAGAAGTGTTGGTCCTGTTTATGCACTCCTGGTGACTTTGTTCACATGTTTTTTCTTTGTCCTAAGGTCCAACTTATGTGGTCCCACATTTGGTCTACACTTAATAAGATTTTATCTACTAATGTTCCCTTTGTTATTTCTTCTGTATTCCTGGGTGGTTTGGCCCCAGTTTGGGATGTCCCACTCCATACTCGTAAATTTATTGATCTTTGCATAGCTATCGCTTTTCAAATTATAACAACTACCCCCCGATACTCCGGGTGCAATGAAGACAGGGGGAGCTGGTAGTGGGAAAGGGGATCCCCTGCCAGCAAGGAGTACAGGAGCGATCAGAAAATTAATTCCTCCACCAGAGGAAAAAAGTAAGAAGAGTGACATGCGGAAACTGAACACGATCGGAAAAGTAACTAGCATGGCGGGTAAAAGCATGTCACAGCCGGCGAAGGGAGACGAGCAAAAGGCTCGGGACATCGTTATGCGTCAACCCACCGTGGCAGAGATGTTAGCGGGAAAATCCTTGGAGCCAGCAACAGAGTCTGTAGACGCAGGAAACCCGAGTATCTCCCAAAATCAGGACGCTGATACTCCCGATGCTGCTGCTGGAAACGTCCTCGAGGACGCAACTGACTCGAACACGGAAGACGCGAAGGTGGTTGCTAGGCAACGGGCCGAGGCAGCGCGGAGAGAGGCACAGAAGGCTGTAACACCGCAGACGGACGGTGAACATGCAGGAGCTCACGCTGAGGATGAAATGCCAGCGGAAGATAGAGGTAAAGGGGTGAATGTCAGTGGCAAAGCTGGAAAAGCTGGAAAAGAGAACACAGACACCAGGGGAGACACTACAGCAGATATGCTTGGCGCACTAATGCAGGTAGAGAAAGAAATTAATGAGTCTCGTAAAGTGACTGGTTCCTGGGGGAGCAGAGAAAGTATAGCAAGCTCCA
The DNA here is from genome assembly GCF_964263255.1 of Lissotriton vulgaris. Lineage (NCBI taxonomy): Eukaryota > Metazoa > Chordata > Amphibia > Caudata > Salamandridae > Lissotriton > Lissotriton vulgaris. Next base: position 1,079,910,334 of record NC_141685.1, on the reverse strand, counting down.
CAAAAACAAGCCTTGAGGAGGGGACTAATGTAACTAAACAGCCCCATGGGGGAGAATGTACATCCCTAGAAGGAGAGGGAGAGTTCTTTTCTGTAAACGAAGACTCTGAGTCACTGTCATCGGCAGAATCAAGTACAGAGGAAGATGAAGGCACAGAGTCAGGCATAAGCACCTCTGGTAAAGAGTCTACTATGAAAAAGAGGAAACACACTAAAGTAGAGAAACGTCTCCTATGGGATTATTCAGCAACCTCTCAAGTGTACCAGGAGGAAGATATGCATGCTAATAAGGCTGAGAGAACCACAAGTGGCAATATACCTCCCCCACAAGACCCTTTCCAGACTTTATTCTCAACGCTAAGGCAGATGCAACACGAAGCAAGAACAGAAAGCCGCAGAGCAAGGCAGGCATCAAAGAAAATACAGAATAGCCTAAGGAAGGTTAATAAACTGTATGATGAGTTGGTCGACAGAGTCACAGAGGTGGAGGAGCGGACAGGGAAGCTTGAGGACGACGTGGGGAGTTGGCAAACGTTTAAGACTGAACATGAGAAAATGGCGGAGGATATGCGCTGGAAGATGGAGGATTTTGAGAATCGGCAGAGAAGGAACAATGTCCGCCTTTTGGGTGTGGAGGAAGGGGTTGAGGGGCAGGACGTTAGGCAGTTTGTGATAAATCTTTTGAGGGGCGCATTCCCAGAGTCTCAGTGGCAGTGGGAAACAGAAATACAAAGAGCACACAGGTTCCCCTTTGTATTAAAGAGGGGGGGAGAAGTAGGGGGAGCAGGAAGAGGTGGGCAAAAAAATCAGCCAAGGGCTATACTAGTCTATGTTGGGAATTTTCTGCTTAGGGAAGAGATCCTAGCCAAAGCAAGGCCAGAGAGTAGGAGAACTTTTGAGAATAGTACCTTTTTCGCCAGGCCTGACTTCTGTCATTTTACTGTAGAGAGGAGGTGGAAGATGAGGCAGCTGATTGCACCATTTCAGGCTCTTGGTTCTGAGGCGTATTTACTCTACCCTGCTAGATTAAAGGTAATTGTCAGAGGGAAAACCTGGATGTTTAACTCAGAAATCAAAGCAGGAATCTTTCTAGAGGAAATGAAGAAACAAAAAGGAGCATAAGTGCCCGGGGGGGTATATAGGATATAAAGGGATCAGTGGGTGACACGAAAAAGCAAATAGTTGGATGAGAGAGGGAAGCGATTTGCGCAACACAAGGCGGGCACACATAGGTCGGCTGACCTATTTGCCTGTGAAGGGGGGGGGGATGGGGAGGGGTGAGTAGAGCAGGGGCGGCAAGGGAGGGGGGTGTGGGGGGGGAGAATAACAGTTGGTTAATTATGATTTTGCACATTGGTATGTTGGTGGGAGATAGAGGAGATATACAGATTGGTTTGAGGCTGATAAAGATTGACTGTTTTAGTTGGTATATACACTTGTTAATGCAATGATATGTAGGATAGCATCAATTAATGTGTGCGGTCTAAATGATTTGAATAAGAGAATGAAGGTAGCTGCATATTTAAAAACCTTGCGGTTGGACTTGATATGTCTGCAGGAAACCCATATTGAGGCGAGCAAGATGTATCTAATGGAACAACTTGGGTTCAGGGTATTGGCCAGTTCTAAACAAGAAACTAGGACTAGAGGAGTGGCAATTTTGGGCAAACACAGGGATATGGTAGTGGGGAAAAAGAAGGAGGATAAATGGGGAAGGTGGGCTATAGCGGAAATTTCCTTTCGGGGACAGAAAATATCATTAGCCACCATCTACGGATCCACTGAAGATGATCCTGAGGTATTTCAGCTTCTTGATGCAGAGCTGGCGCAGTGGCCTGAACCCATAATCTGTTGTGGCGATCTCAATTTACATGATCTAGAGAGCTCATTTACACAGATAGATGCAATTTATAGAGGGAGGAAAAGGAAGGTGTTCAGGGCACTGGCGGACATGGTTAGGAATAATTCTTTGATTGATCCTTGGATAAAATTACATCCACATCTTGATGGAAGTACCTTTTTCTCGGCCCCTCATAAAATATTGGTTAGGCTGGATTATTTTCTTATAACTAGTAGCTTGTTATCGGGGGCACAGATTGAGAAACTCCCAAGGGTGGTTTCAGATCACAGCCCAGTAATACTTACCATTGAAAATAATTGCTTACAAAGATCGCCTGCACAATGGACGTTTGAGAGGGGACTTTTAAGGGATCTTGCATATAAGGAGCACATGTCAAAATGGATTAAAGGGTTTTGGGATATTAATAGGGGGACGGCAGGTGTAGGAGTAGTCTGGGATACATTTAAAGCAGGAATAAGGGGTGAAACATTGAGCTTTGTGTTGGGTAGACAAAAAAGAGAAAGGGTAAGGAGAGAGCTGGTAGAGCACAAATTACTAAGGGAGGAGGAGAATCTAAGTAGGTTAATAAGGAATAATAGTCCTCTGGAGGATTGTCTGTTTAAAATAATAGCATTAAAAGCAGAGGCAGTGGAAGGTCTGGCTAGGCAGGCGGTAGATAAGTTTCTGTCCAACAAAGAAAAGACATATGAGCTTAGTGAAAAGGTAGGGCGGGTGCTGGCAGTTAGAACTAGGCAGAGAGCAGCCGAAGCAGGAGTAAAGGAAATACGGGATATACAGGGAAATTTGGTTATGGAGACAGATGCAGTAAGAGAGGTATTTAGGAAGTTCTACGCAGATTTATATACTCCAGAAGAGGTACCAAACTTGGGGGAGATTGAGGAGTATTTAGATAACATATCCCCTTCGGCGATCTCAGAAGAGGATAAAGAAATATTGGACAGTCCAATATTGTTAGGAGAGGTGGAGGAAGCTCTGGACAGCTTGCCGAAAGGTAAAGCAACAGGGCCAGACCAAATTCCGTTAGAATTTTATCAGATTTTCAAAAACGAACTATTAGCAGACATGTGTATAATTATGCAACAAGCACAGGTAGGAGACACTAGCCCAGAGTCATGGGGGGGGGCTAATATAATAGTAATTTTAAAAAAAGGAAAGCCACCAGAAACGCCAGGATCATACAGGCCAATAACATTAATGAACTCGGATATTAAGATATATTCTAAGATTCTAGCGAAGAGACTTGCAGGAGTGATTGAGCAGTTAGTGACCCCTATCCAGCATGGCTTCATACCTGGGAAAGGGACTACGCAACATGTAAGAACTGTAATTACAGTATTCGACCACGCAGAAATACTAGGAGATCCTGTAGCAGCACTTTTTCTCGATGCCGAGAAGGCATTCGATAGGGTGGACTGGAAATACCTTTGGTGTGTAATGAGATGGTGTGGGTTGGGTGAATCCTTTATAAAAGCGATCCAGGTACTGTATAAGAATCCGGCAGCGAGGATAAGGGTGAATGGGGGGCTTTCAGATGTAGTAAAAATAGCCAGGGGGACCAGACAGGGATGCCCTTCCTCTCCCCTATTGTTCGCACTATATCTGGAACCCCTGCTACGTAGGTTGGAGGAGAATGCAAGGATACCTCCAATGAAAAGAAATGAAAATGTGGTGAAGTCCCTAGCCTACGCAGATGACGTGGCAATTTTAACTCCGAACCCTACTCTAGCTATAAAGGAGATAGAGTTAGAGGCTCAGAAATTTGGGAAACTATCAGGGTACAGCTTAAATAGAACTAAGACCCAGATTATTAAAAATAGACATACACCGTGTGTGGATACCAGGGTGGTTGATTCAGCAGTATATCTAGGAGTAGCACTAACTGCAAAATTGGAAAGAGTAGTAGAGTTAAATTTGGATCCCCTAATAGGCAAAGTTAAGAAAGACCTTGAAAGAATGAATAACCTGCACCTTTCCCTTATGGGATGCACAAATGTTGTCAAAATGTTAATTTTACCAAAATTTTTATATTTTTTCCGCACTATTCCTTTAATTTTCGAAGCCAGATGGTTTAATTTAATAGAAAGGACTCTGAACAGATTTATCTGGGCACATGGAAAGACCCGTAGAGCGTATAGGTACATGACTTTACCCAGAGAGAGAGGGGGATGGGGAGCCCCTGACTTTCGGATGTATCAGATGGCTGCTGCATTACAATACATGCAGGGAATAATTGGGGGTGGAGGAAGTGGTGCAAGGGTTGGGACATTGTCTACGGAAGTGTATGCCATTATATTGGGGGCGGAGGCAAAAAATAATTTGTTAAATAGAGTAGAATTTGGATATTATAAAAGAACAAGGTTTAAGACCATGATGGCAGCAACTAGAATATGGAATACATTTCTTAAGAGAATGGGAATGGGCAGATATAATAGGTATGTAAGGCTTTACAAAAACTGTTCCATTCCGATGGAAATTTTTGGTGACTCAACAATGTTGGGATGGATGCAGAAAGGGATAGAACAGATTGGGGATATAATAGATGGGGATGGGGTAATCCAGTTCATAGATCTTTGTGCTAAATATGGGATTGAGAGAAAGGACTTCTTCAAATACCTGCAGGTACGGAGTTTTTTATTGCACAAGCAAGGCGGCAGGGAGGGGTTTAATAAAAATGACCTTTTGGAAAAGATAAAAGCAGGAGGGGATTGCACAATTAGATCTTTCTATGCAATACTAACCAAAGGGAAGATGGATGATCTGGAGAAAGTTAGCACTAAGTGGGTCGGAAAGTTGGGAGAGGATGCAGGAAGCTTTCAAGATTCTTTAAACTTGGGATGTACCATCCTGCGCTCTGGACCCTTGCAATCGCAACACTATAAGACGCTATACTCGCTGTATTACACCCCAGCGAGGCTAGCTAAGTGGGGAGGGTCCACTGGAGTTACTTGTCCACGGTGTAATGCAGCAGCTGCCGACATTATCCATATGTTTGCTACTTGCCCTCAGTTATATACCTTGATCCAAAGTATAGAAGATTTTATTAATAACACTCTTGATATAAGAATTAAACTAACGCCTAGGATGATTCTGTTTGGAGTAGATAATAAAGTTGGATTGGTTCATAAGGAATTCATGTTTGTGGCAATGGCAGTACTGAGATTAATAATTGCAAGAGTATGGTTAGACAAGGTACCCCCTGACTTACAGGTATGGCTATCAAATCTGCTAGCTAGCTATAATCTTGAGAGAGCTATATATGCTCGGAAGGGGAAGAGGGGAAGGAGATTGGGGTTGAAAATTTGGGAACCAATAAACATATGGAAAGGGAGGATGGCATAGTAAGTGATGGAGATTTAAGGTTAGGTTCTTCTGCTATATGATTTGGTGTTATAAATGTATTTTGGTTTTTGATTTGAAAAGCGTCAAACCAGTGATACTCTGTAAAATGTAAAAATGTTCAGTTTTGTTTTGTTTTGTAATCTAATGTGCAAGTTAACAAGAAAAAGGGGAAAAATAAAAATATTAAAAAAAAAAAAAAAATCAAATTATAACAACTAATTGGAAAGACACTACAAACGTGGTTTATAATGCTTGGTGGAATTTGCTCTGCCATCATCATAGACTAGATCGTGCATGTGCTTCTTCTATTCCATTGTTGATAAAACGTGATTTACTTTGGTCCCCTTTAACGGACTTTTTATCTAAAAGTGCCTCTTGATCACATGTTATGGTTATATTTAGTATTACTGTTATTATTATTACTGTGAACTTCTCTGTATTTCATACCTCTTTATTTCTCTTACCATATATTTTTCTATTGCTGTTCCCCTTCCATCCCCCCTTTTTTTCCCCTTTCTTTCTCTCTTCCTTCCCCACAAATGAAAAGTTATAAAAGCATTTTTTCTTTGTATATCGTTTTCCCCTTTTGGGGCCTTTCTTGTTTATTGGCACATTATTCTCCACAATTATTTTAATTCCTACTGCTCTTTATTTGTGCTATTGTACTGATGTTTTACATTGTTTTCTTCAACTCAATAAAGCTTTTCAAACTTAAAAAAAATAAATAAAGACCCGATGACAAGATCTGAAAAGTCAGGTCTGAATTGTTCTCTTCACGGTATCTGAAAATCTGCTGATAATAAAGGAAATTAACCTTTGTGTGCTCTCCGAACAGCTAATCCAAGCCACACCCAATACGGCAACAGAAAGCTGCAAAACTCGTCACAATGCAACCAAAAAACGTGCACAATTTTGTCCAGAAAAAATCCTAAACTAGCTGAACCCACACAGTGATGATAAAAGGTTAAACATTCAACGTGGAGACAAGAGTTCATGAATCAGTTTGGAAGTTTCATGCACAATATGCAGCTCCAAAGAACTTATTTCATCGAAGTTCGCTAAGCACCACAAACTGACCACAAGATGTGCAGGCTACTTTACATAACACTTTATAATAATAATAATTTCTACTCGTCCATTAGCCCCCGTTGCATTTAAAGTGACTTGACGGGTGAAGCAAAAACGGACATCAGAACAAAACAATCCCAGAGGACGGGCAGCAACCCCTCCAGTATGCCACAAAGCTATCGCGGGGTGGTGGTGTGTCTGCGGCAGCCAAACAGCCCTCTCCACAGCTCCATACACCCTCCTTTCCACCACTGAAATACACCTCCATTTCTGGCCAGGGACTCTCCTGCCCAGCAATCTGTGTCACATTCAGGGCTGGCCAGGCATCGGCGCTGCTGCTGAAGCTGTGGAGCACCAGCAAGCAGCCGCCGCCCAAGAGGGTATATGCAAAGAGCGTGCTACAAGAGCCGCCTCCGCTTCCTGCCGACGGGACCCCGCAGCTGTCCCCCCACCGCTTTCCATAACCGAGACCCAGCTGAATGTTCAATATGGCCACGGCACTGGAACCTGTGCAGCACGGAAAGCGAGCGGCGCCCAGCTACACGCACACATCACAGAGTGGACGAGAACCCCTGCCTGGAGACCGGAGGATAAACAAGTTTGCTTTTCAAGTTAGCAGTGTGAGTATGTGGTGTAACATACAGAGCTGACGACTTTGGGACAGAGGAAGCGGGTTTGAATCTCAGTGTCAGCTCTCCCCATGCCTACAAAAACCATGCCCATTGTAACAAATAAAACTAAACAATGGCGAAAATGATTACGCAATGGTTGAACTCCCTTCACGAACGCATTTAGGATTGGGTAAACACGTACAGGAACTAAAGCCCACATTTCCAGAACACTGGAACAAAATAAAAAAATTAAGCAATAAATGGCATAGGACCAACTCCAAGAAAAAGAGTGCACCGAACAAACCATGAATAAATAGTAGGGGGACATGTAACAGGGGAAGTAGCCATGAAAGTAAAAAAACATACCCAAAGGCAGAACAAATAGCAACGTTTCCCCAATGAAAATAAAGAATTTAGAAAGGCACTAGAAGGAACTAATGAAAACAAGCATTTGCAATGCAATAGGTATCGCATTAATTAAGTTTGAGCTATTGGCATTGCTAAATATTGCAACAGCAATTGCAATAAAAGTCTGTAAATTGTAGGCCAAAAAAATGTGTATTTATTTTTGTAGCAATGGTGGCATGCTGTGCTTTAGATGAAGATGTTTAAAAGTAAAGTGTGCCATACTGCGATTGCTACAATAGTTAATTGTGGATGCATTAACAATTGATGTGTGCACTGATGGCTGGTGGTATGTGTGCCTGGTGGAAGTGTGCACTGCCAGCTGGTGGTGTGTGTGCCTGGTTTAAGCGTGCACTGACGGCTGGTGGTGTGTGTGTGTGTGCCTGGTAAAAGCGTGCACTGATGGCTGGTGTGTGTGTGTGTGCCTGGTGGAAGCGTGCACTGACGGCTGGTGGTTTTTGTGCTCGGTGAAAGCGTGCACTGACAGCTGATGGGGTCTGTGCCTTTTGAAAGCGTACACTGACAGCCAGTGGTGTGTATGCCTGGTGAAAGCGTGCACTGATGGCTGGTGGTGTGTGTGTGCCTGTTGAAAGTGTGCACTGATGGCTGGTGATGTGTGTGCCTGGGGGCAAAGTGTGCACTGACGGCTGGTGGTGTGTGTGCCTGGTGGCAAAGCGTGCACTGACGGCTGGTGGTGTGTGTGCCTGGTGAAAGCATGCACTGACAGCTGGAGGTGTGTGTGCCTGGTGAAAGCATGCACTGACGGCTGGTGATGTGTGCCTGGTGAAAGCGTGCACTGATGGCTGGTGGTGTGTGTGTGCCTGGTGAAAGCGTGCACTGGTGGCTGGTGGTGTGTGTGTGTGCCTGGTGAAAGTGTGCACTGATGGCTGGTGGTGTGTGCCTGGTGGAAGCGTGCACTGACGGCTGGTGGTGTGTGTGCCTGGTGGCAAAGCGTGCACTGACGGCTGGTGGTGTGTGTCTGGAAGCGTTCACTGAAGGCTGGTGGTGTGTGTGCCTGGTGGAAGCGTGCACTGACAGCTGGAGGTGTGTGTGCCTGGTGAAAGCATGCACTGACGGCTGGTGATGTGTGCCTGGTGAAAGCGTGCACCGATGGCTGGTGGTGTGTGTGTGCCTGGTGAAAGCGTGCACTGGTGGCTGGTGGTGTGTGTGTGTGCCTGGTGAAAGTGTGCACTGATGGCTGGTGGTGTGTGCCTGGTGGAAGCGTGCACTGACGGCTGGTGGTGTGTGTGCCTGGTGGCAAAGCGTGCACTGACGGCTGGTGGTGTGTGTCTGGAAGCGTTCACTGAAGGCTGGTGGTGTGTGTGCCTGGTGGAAGCGTGCACTGACAGCTGGAGGTGTGTGTGCCTGGTGAAAGGATGCACTGGCGGCTGGTGGTGTTTGTGCCCAGTGAAAGCGTGCACTGACGGCTGGTGGTGTGTGTGCCTGGTGAAAGTGTGCACTGACGGCCGGTGGTGTGTATGCCTGGTGAAAGCGTGCACTGACGGTTGGTGGTGTGTATGCCTGGTGGCAAAGCGTGCACTGACGGCTGGTGGTGTGTGCGCCTGGAAGCATGCACTGAAGGCTAGTGGTGTGTGTGTGTGCCTGTTGGATGTGTGCATTGACGGCTGGTGGTGTGTATGTGCCTGGTGAAAGCGTGCACTGACGGCTGGTGGTGTGTGCCTGGTGAAAGCGTGCACTGACATCTGGTGGAAGCGTGCACTGACGGCTGGTGGTGTTTGTGCTCAGTGAAAGAGCGCAATGACGGCTGGTGGTGTTTGTGCCCGTTGAAAGCGTGCACTGATGACTGATGGTGTCTGTGACTGGTGAAAGTGTGCACTGACGGCCGGTGGGGTGTATGCCTGGTGAAAGCGTGCACTGACGGCTGGTGGTGTGTGTGTCTGGAAGCGTTCACTGAATGCTGGTGGTGTGTGTGCCTGGTGGAAGCGTGCACTGACAGCTGGAGGTGTGTGTGCCTGGTGAAAGCGTGCACTGATGGCTGGTGGCGTGTGTGTGTGCCTGGTGAAAGTGTGCACTGGTGGCTGGTGGTGTGTGTGTGCCTGGTGAAAGCGTGCACTGATGGCTGGTGGTGTGTGCCTGGTGGAAGCGTGCACTGACGGCTGGTGGTGTGTGTGCCTGGTGAAAGGATGCACTGACGGCTGGTGGTGTGTGTGCCTGGTGGCAAAGCGTGCACTGAAGGCTCGTGGTGAGTGTGCCTGGTGGAAGCGTGCACTGACAGCTGGAGGTGTGTGTGCCTGGTGAAAGCGTGCACTGGCGGCTGGTGGTGTTTGTGCTCAGGGAAAGAGCGTAATGACGGCTGGTGGTGTTTGTGCCCATTGAAAGCGTGCACTGATGACTGATGGTTTCTGTGACTGGTGAAAGTGTGCACTGACGGCCGGTGGTGTGTATGCCTGGTGAAAGCATGCACTGACGGCTGGTGGTGTGTGTGCCTGGTGGCAAAGCGTGCACTGACGGCTGGTGGTGTGTGTGTCTGGAAGCGTTCACTGAAGGCTGGTGGTGTGTGTGCCTGGTGGAAGCGTGCACTGACAGCTGGAGGTGTGTGTGCCTGGTGAAAGCATGCACTGACGGCTGGTGATGTGTGCCTGGTGAAAGCGTGCACTGATGGCTGGTGGTGTGTGTGTGCCTGGTGAAAGCGTGCACTGGTGACTGGTGGTGTGTGTGTGCCTGGTGAAAGCGTGCACTGATGGCTGGTGGTGTGTGCCTGGTGGAAGCGTGCACTGACGGCTTGTGGTGTGTGTGCCCGGTGGCAAAGCGTGCACTGACGGCTGGTGGTGTGTGTGTGTCTGAAAGCGTTCACTGAAGGCTGGTGGTGTGTGTACCTGGTGGAAGCGTGCACTGACAGCTGGAGGTGTGTGTGTGCCTGGTGAAAGAGTGCCTGGTGGCTGGTGGTGTGTGTGTGTGCCTGGTGAAAGCGTGCACTGATGGCTGGTGGTGTGTGTGTGCCTGGTGAAAGAGTGCCTGGTGGCTGGTGGTGTGTGTGTGTGCCTGGTGAAAGCGTGCACTGATGGCTGGTGGTGTGTGCCTGGTGGAAGCGTGCACTGACGGCTGGTGGTGTTTATGCCTGGTGAAAGGATGCACTGACGGCTGGTGGTGTTTGTGCCCAGTGAAAGCGTGCACTGACGACTGGTGGTGTTTGTGCCCAGTGAAAGCGTACACTGACGACTGATGGTGTCTGTGCCTGGTGAAAGCATGCACTGACGACTGATGGTGTCTGTGCCTGGTGAAAGTGTTCACTGACGGCCGGTGGTGTGTATGCCTGGTGAAAGCGTGCACCGACGGTTGGTGGTTTGTATGCCTGGTGGCAAAGCGTGCACTGACGGCTGGTGGTGTGTGCGCCTGGAAGCATGCACTGAAGGTTGGTGGTGTGTGTGTGCCTGTTGGATGTGCAATTGAAAAATAACAACCTAGGCAATTCTAACATTAAAAAGACCTTAATGGTAAGCAATAATGTAGGTATGACTACAGCTGGCTAAAAAAACACATAATTTTATTTAACAATTGTCATAATAAAAAGAAGGTTCATTCATATAACAAACAAGTAGAATAAAAAATTCACAGTAAATAATCACATAAACATCAATACATAAAACTAAAACATAAAGAAAGAGGGTAAGTGGCATAAAAATAGGGTCTCTACGCGCGTTTCGGCGGCCAGCGCCTTCTTCCTGGAGTAGCCACGTAATATTAAGAGGATTATTTTCCTAAGGAGTAGTGCATAGTGGATTTTCAGTTTCTTATTGCTATTTTTTCAGTATTCAGGATGGATAAAACTGGAATTTAAACTGTTAATACCCGCCAGCCGGAACCCTTTATTCGAGTAAGTTAGTTCTGGGCGATTTTCATGACGATTTTCTTGGATAATTTCGGTTTCTCGGGTGTTTATTTTAAAAAAGTCTTTTTTTCTTTCCCATAGAGATCTGGAAAAACTGATAGTGTTCTGTAATATTCTAGGATATGTTGCTCCGATGAAGTACTGGTCTTGATAGCACTTTATTTGCCTAAGTATTTAGGTCTTCGTATTTTCTGGATCCCAAGGGTAAGTGGATTGTAAAATTCTTGAAGATCCTGAGTTTAAAGTTAAAAGTTCTCCCTGCCCGAGGATAAACGGCAGGGCTCCCAATGTCCGGTGGCGGGTAGATGCGGGTAGATGCGTCTAACGGCGTCAGTGAGCGCGGGAAACTGATGCCTGTTGGATGTGTGCATTGACGGCTGGTGGTGTGTGTGTGCCTGGTGAAAGCCTGCACTGACGTCTGGTGGTGTGTGCCTGGTGAAAGCGTGCACTGACATCGGGTGGTGTGCCTGGTGGAAGCGTGCACTGACGGCTGGTGATCTTTGTGCCCGGTGAAAGCGTGCACTGACGGCTGGTGGTGTTTGTGCTCAGTGAAAGAGCGCAATGACAGCTGGTGGTGTTTGTGCCCGTTGAAAGCGTGCATTGATGACTGATGGTGTCTGTGCTCGGTGAAAGTGTGCACTGACGGCCGGTGGTGTGTATGCCTGGTGAAAGCGTGCACTGACGGCTGGTGCTGTGTGTGTGCCTGTTGAAACAAGTTGGTTTGGCTGATTCGAAGTACAATATCTTAATTATAAAACAAAAAGTAAACAATGGCAAACCCTCATCTTCATTAACGTTTTGGGTTTGAATTGAGTCTGAAATCAACTCTGAACTCTGTAGGTCTGAAACTGCTGGCTCATCATGGGTATCTGATACCTTAAATGGCCTGCTTCCTGTTTGTGCTGTGGTGATGTGAGGTTTGGCCATCAGGATGCAAGAAGGCAGTGTGGTGATTTTATTTGTATTTATTTTAAAAGTTTTGTATAGCGCGAACATGACCCAAGTGGGTATCAGAGTGTCCATCGCAGTTTTATTTTACAGTCCACCGTGAAGATCATGTGTAAACTTGTTTCAAATGAACAATCGCTCCAAGTCCACTAAATTGCAAAGGGTGTGGGGACACTGATGTAGCCAAGTTAAATAATTTGTTATATCACAAAAGACAAGCTTAGATTGTGCACTGATGTCACAATCTATATTTGGGCCCAAGGCCCAACAGCACGTAAATCAAAGGCGAGGAGTAGGCAATGGTAGTGTATACGACAATTAGGGGTCGGAAATAATAAAATATAAACAAGCAGCGAGGGGGCAATAACATCAAATTAAACGTGTGGTAGGGTGGGCAATGATAACATGTAAGTAAGTGTGGAACTGGCAATGATGCCGCATAAAACAATTAGGAATCGGGCAATAATGGCGCATAAATCAAGGAGTCAGTGGGCAATGACATCACATCACATCCGTCATGAGTGGGCGATGACATCACATAAAACAAGTGTAGGGAATGGACAATAAAAAGACAAAGCAAGCAATGAGACTACATTGATATCGAAATATAAAGCAAGTAAGGAACATGCAGTGACGTCACTAATAGGAATCCGGATTTGGGTTTTGATGTTGCATGAGGCGGGAGGGGCTGGGTACCAAAGTAACAAGAGATGTGTGCTGATCACTCACTGACATCATGGACGAAACGTAAAGAATGTGAAGTAACAAAAAACACAAACAGAATCTCTTCCCTGGCACTACCAGATCAGTGATGAGGTGGCACTGATGGTACAAGAGAAGATAGTAAGTGGTTGGCACTGGATTCCCCAGAGACTTACCCAGGAGAGGAGGAGAAGAGCACCAGGGAGAAGAGCACCAGAGGGGAGGGAGAAGAGCACCAGAGAGGAGGGAGAAGAGCACCAGAAAGGAGGGAGAAGAGCACCAGAAAGGAGGGAGAAGAGCACCAGAGGGGAGGGAGAAGAGCACCAGAGGGGAGGGAGAAGAGCACCAGAGGGGAGGGAGAAGAGCACCAGAGGGGAGGGAGAAGAGCACCAGAGGGGAGGGAGAAGAGCACCAGAGGGGAGGGAGAAGAGCACCAGAGGGGAGGGAGAAGAGCACCAGAGGGGAGGGAGAATAGCACCAGAGGGGAGGGAGAATAGCACCAGAGAGGAGGGAGAAGAGCACCAGAGGGGAGGGGAAGAGCACCAGAGGGGAGGGAGAAGAGCACCAGAGGGGAGGGAAAAGAGCACCAGAGGGGAGGGAAAAGAGCACCAGAGGGGAGAGAGAAGAGCACCAGAGGGGAGGGAGAAGAGCACCAGAGAGGAGGGAGAAGAGCACCAGAGAGGAGGGAGAAGAGCACCAGAGGGGAGGGAGAAGAGCACCAGAGGGGAGGGAGAAGAGCACCAGAGGGGAGGGAGAAGAGCACCAGAGGGGAGGGAGAAGAGCACCAGAGGGGAGGGAGAAGAGCACCAGAGAGGAGGGAGAAGAGCACTAAAGGGGAGGGGGAAGAGCACCAGTGGGGAGGGAGAAGAGCACCAGAGGGGAGGGAGAAGGGCACCAGAGGGGAGGGAGAAGGGCACCAGAGGGAAGGGAGAAGAGCACCAGAGGGGAGGGAGAAGAGCACCAGAGGGGAGGGAGAAGAGCACCAGAGGGGAGGGGGAAGAGCACCAAAGGGGAGGGGGAAGAGCACCAGAGGGGAGGGAGAAGAGCACCAGAGGGGAGGGAGAAGAGCACCAGAGGGGAGGGAGAAGAGCACCAGAGGGGAGGGAGAAGAGCACCAGAGGGGAGGGAGAAGAGCACCAGAGGGGAGGGAGAAGAGCACCAGAGGGGAGGGGGAGAGCACCAGGGAGAAGAGCACCAGAGAGGAGGAGAAGAGCACCAGAGAGGAGGGGGAGAGCACCAGGGAGAAGGGGGAGAGCGCCAGGGAGAAGGGGGAGAGCGCCAGGGAGAAGGGGGAGAGCGCCAGGGAGAAGGGGGAGAGCGCCAGGGAGAAGGGGGAGAGCGCCAGGGAGAAGGGGGAGAGCGCCAGGGAGAAGGGGGAGAGCGCCAGGGAGAAGGGGGAGAGCGCCAGGGAGGAGGGGGAGAGCACCAGAGAGGAGGGAGAGAGCACCAGAGAGGAGGGAGAGAGCACCAAATGGTGGCATGGGAGACGGATGAGGGAGAGAGGAAGAGAGAATGATGAGGAAGGAGAGGGAGAAGGAAGGAGAGGGAGAAGGAAGGAGAGGGAGAAGGAAGGACAGGGAGAAGAATGAGGAAGGAAAGGAAGGAGGTTGAGGATGGAGACGGAGAAGGAGGAGGAGGAGGATGAGGAAGGAAAGGAAGGAGCCGGAGGAAGGGCCGGTTGATATGGAGAACAAAGGAACATGAACTGATGGAATTGTAGAGATTGTTTGTGGTGGAGGACACAAGAGGGGTAATAAGGAAAGCAGGCGAGGAAAGGAAGAAGAAGAGGGAAAGGAAGAAAGGTTACTCGAGGAACCTGTAAGGAAGGGGAAGAGGGAGCAGGGAAGGAAGGTGGAACCCAAGGCAAGGAGGGGCAACGCCTGGTGCAAAGGGACACGGGGGGGGGGGGGGGGGACCCAAGGCAAGGGTGGGGCAGCGCTGGTGCAAAGGGACACAGGGGGGGGTTGGGGGGGGGGGAGGGACCCAAGGCAAGGGGGGGCAGCGCCTGGTGCAAAGGGATATAGGGGGGGGGGCCCAAGGCAAGTGTGGGGCAGCGCTGGTGCAAAGGGACACAGGGGGGGGAGGGACCCAAGGCAAGGGGGGGCAAGTGCCTGGTGCAAAGGGACACAAGGTCAGGGGGGGCCAAGGCAAGGTGCAGCGCTTGGTGAAAATGGACACAGGGGAGGGCAGCCCTGGTGAAAAAGGACACGGGGGGGGGAGACCCAAGGCAAGGGGTTGCAGCGCCTGCTGCAAAGGGATACAGGGGAGGGACCCAGTGCCTGGTGCAAAGGGACACAGGGGAGGGGGGAGGGACCCAAGTCAAGGTGCAGCGCCTGGTGCAAAGGGACACGGGGGAGGGGACCCAAGGCAAGGTGCAGCGCCTGGTGCAAAGGGACACCGGGGAGGGGGGAGGGGACCCAAGGCAAGGTGCAGCGCCTGGTGAAAAGGGACACAGGGGAGGGCATCTCTGGTGACAAAAAGGACACAAGGGAGGGGAGGAAGTAAGGTGGAACCCAAGGCAAGGGGGGGCAGCGCCTGGTGCAAAGGGACATGGGGGGGGGGGGAACCCAAGGCACGGTGCAGCGCCTGTGAAAAAGGACACAAGGTCGGTGTAGGGGGGAGGGAAGGAAGGTGGAACCCAAGGCAAGGGGAGGGGGGGAGTGCCTGGTGAAAAGGGGCAAAAAGGTGGGGACGGGAGATGGGAAGGAAGGTGAAACGCAAGGGAGGGCAGCCACTGGTGAAAAGGACACAATGTCCGGGGGGGTTAGGGGTCGATGAAGGGAGGTAGAACCCAAGGCATCCGAGGGCCTCACCTGGTAAAAAGGGCACAAGGGAGGGCAGCGCCTGGTGAAAAAAGATACAAGCTCGGGGGTGGGGGAGGGGGGAAAGAAGGTGGAACCCAAGGCAAGGGGGGGCAGCGCCTGGTGAAAAGGGCACAAAGTGTGGGCGGGGGAGGGCAGGGAAAGAAGGTGGGACCCACGGTGCATGGGGGCACAAGTGGGAGGAGCAGAGAAGGAAGGTGGAGGGCAGCGCTTGGTTAAAAGGGGGACACGGGATGGGAGGGGGGACATCAGCCAAGAATGGAACCCTAAGGAAATGGGGTATCCGACGGCTGGGAATACTGAGGGGGGTGAAAAGGAAGAAATAGAGGGTAAGACGCCGAAAAGGGGAAACTGTGTGAGCGAGCGGCGGAAGGAAGAGGGAGCGGGCAGTAAAAGAGATTAGAATGGACGAGGGGGCAGGACGGAGGGCACGGGGCAGAAGGAATCTGACAGGAAAGAATGAAAAGCAAGAGGAAACAGAGGGCAAACAACAACTAGTAGGGGTGTTAAAGGGTGGGTGGGAAAAGAAGAAGAAAACGAAAGTGCAGGGGGGATTCGAACAAACAGGAGAAGGGTTGAACAGAGAAAAGAATAAATGAAGCAAAAGGAGCGAATGTGGCGGATGGGAAAGGTGGGAGGAAAGAGGAAAGGAAAATGGGAAATAATAAAAGAAGGAAAGGGTGTGGGTATGAGGAAGAAGGGCATGGGGCAAGGGACTCTGAGAACGGATGAAAGGGTGGAGGAAAGGTTGACGCGAGAGGGGGAAAGAAGAAAAATCAAGGAAGGCAGATGGAAGAGAGATAGGATAGAAATTAGGAACGGCGGGAGAAATAGGGGGAGCGGGGGAAGAAGAGAGGAGTGCGCAGAGAAGGAAGGCGCGTTAGTGCAGGTTGGGGAGGAACGGAGGGCGGAAGCAGGGAAATAAAACAAGTGGATGAGTGAAAGACAGAGGCGACTAGAAGGCCGGGCCCGGCTTCCCTCTCACTAATGGCGCAATTAATCATTTTCGCAGAATTTTAATCCTCAGCAGAATAACACACAATCCACCTTTTTCCTAGAAAAAAATGCAAATGACCCTTGAATAAATCCACAGAAAAAAAAGAAGAAAAAAGCCAAAAGTCCGCAAACGTAAGTTCTTCGAAAGTCGCAACATCCCTGCAGTCCGATGTCCTGATGTCGGATCCCAAGAGGGCGCGGCCGCCTTGGAGAGGTCACGCATTTCATCCTGAGTCGACGAGAGGCGGAGCAGGGGCCCAGGAAGGGCGCTGGAGGAAGACGGGGGACGAGTGGAGGAAGGGGTCCAGGCTGGGTGAAGGCAGGCCGGGGAAGGGACGGGCTGGAGCCGCCGTCCCGCCTGCTCCAGCTGTCTGCGCCTCGCCCCGGACGCGGCCTTATAGCGGCGCCATCAGCCTCTCTCCTCCTCCATCCCAACCTTTTAATTGATTTGTAATAATTAAGTTGCCTTTGTATCGATGTCTCTCCCTTGGAAAAAAACTAAGACTTCCAAATGACAGGAAAGAACAGAGAACAGGCCCTGGCAAATGGAAGCAGACTGGGCCTCGGGGATAGGGAGGCCTGGGGCAATAACAGAAATTAGAGAAAAGAAAGAGAAAAGAGCAGAAATACAAAGGAGAAAGGGTGCGAAGGCAGAGTGTGTGGCACAATAAAACGAGATAGAAACCGGAGACTGAAAGGAAACAATGGAGACCAAAACCGAGGTAAACAGAGACAGGAAAAGACAGGAAATAGAAAACACAAGCGGCGCGACGTGAGCTGTCTACGGTACAAGCTCATGCGCGTGACCAAATCCCAAAGCAAGCGTCGACGCGCGCGACCAAATCCCAAGGCACGCGTCTGAATCAGACTGCCATGCTTCTGAATCTGCGCGTGGCCATCTCTTGTCTCCACTCGTGGTCGACTGAGCTGACAGCTATAGTTTCACGGCGAGAGCGCGCTTCGCGCTTTCGCCAGGGCGAGACCTAAAAATAGCTGTGATTAAAGCCCATAGAGTAGATACAGCATGCCTCAAAGAGACTACGCATGCGCTGCCTAGGCGAGACCTAAAAACAGCCTTACTGTTAGCTTTTCCAAAAACCTTCTTTTCCAATGGGAACCGTCAAGAATAGAAGTAGACGATGGGGGGACAAGCCAGGAGCCAGGAGACCCTTACCTGCACGCCAGCACACGCCTGCACACAGCGCCAGTCCCTGGGTGGGGAACGCTGTAAGTCTCGCCGCCATCACTCCAGCAGTGCGGCTGGAGACTACAGCTCCCAGCGGGCTCAGTGCGCACTTCCGGTTTCCCGCTGTCTTCGCGCCCGGAGGCGCTACAAAGGCCAGGCTCTCCCTCGGTGGAGCGGGGGACAAGCCAGGAGCCAGGAGACCCTTACCTGCACGCCAGCACACGCCTGCACACAGCGCCAGTCCCTGGGTGGGGAACGCTGTAAGTCTCGCCGCCATCACTCCAGCAGTGCGGCTGGAGACTACAGCTCCCAGCGGGCTCAGTGCGCACTTCCGGTTTCCCGCTGTCTTCGCGCCCGGAGGCGCTACAAAGGCCAGGCTCTCAATCCGCGTCGCGGGACGCGCGCGGGCAGCGCCGGGCGGAGCCCGGGCAGAGGGCGGGCCGTCTGTGGCCGTCCGGGGCAGGAGGAGGCAGTGCAGGGCCACCCCATTTTCATCTACCGTACCGGTTTCAACCTGTGGTACCGCATCTCAGCATGTCTACACGCTCCGGTAAGGCCTTGAGGGGTTGCGGGGAGAGTGCCCCCGGGGGTGCTATGTTTGGCTCTATGGACAAATTCCTGACAAGGGTGGCGGCTGTCATAGACAATGAACTTGCCATATCCGAACGGCGCCTTTCACTTGACTTCCCTCTTGCTAAAAGTCCATCGCCAGCAATAATGTTGTCCCCTCTAAATCCTACTTCCCCTGCACCTTTGCTTGGGGATTTACCTGGGGATTCCCTTATTGCACCTCCAATGGGTGGTTTAGAGGGGTTCGAAAGCTCACTGATTGGTGTCCACAGTACCAGTCCATGTACTGTGCTTGTGGATCCATGCAATGAGCTCTCTTTAGTAGGCTCACCCGGCATACAGTCCCTACACTGCCCTGAGGTTCCTGCTCCCGTCTCACAAGCTCCGACTAAAAAGCAACCCATCCAGGAGCCTATCAAAAGGAAGGGGAAAAGGGCAATTTACACTAGAAAGGGTTGCCCATCTAAGACCACTAACCATCCCAGGTACCCGCCCCTGAGGGGTCCTCCCCCCCAGAGCAACGCAGGACCGGTATCCACAGGGACAGCCATTTGCGCTCCGGCTGTCATTGATACAGTACCACCTTTCTTGTCGGCCCCACTAACGCCTGTTCACGTGGGTCACTCTATGGAGGCGTTTGAGAAGATGGTCAAGTCTCTTGTGTTGCCACTTACAGACCAGATCAAGAGGTTGGGGGAAAGGCTTGACTGCTTTGAGCAGGCTACTAGGGACAATTTCTTTGCCCTAAAGACCCTTCTCAAGCACCAGCAAAAATCCAGTAAGGATAGGACGGATAGGTTAGATGAGTCCAATAGGATAGAGGTCCCAGTGATACCCCCCCTGGGAGACCAACTGATGCAGCCGCCCAAGCACCCTGCACCTGGGAATACGATCTTGGCTGCTCCAAAGGTCAGTCTTAGACAGATAAAGCCGAAGGCTCCAACTTGTGTTGCCCACGTGCATGCTACCCTTCCCCCAGCAGCAATATCCCCGGTGGCTACCCAGGCCCCAAGGCAACACAAGAAGGGAGGGACGGGCCCTACTTCGCAACCTGGGGTTGTCATATCTGATGCAACTAGTGGTGTCGCATCAACTCCCAAGGTTGCATCTATTCCCGTCCCACCTACAAATCGGCTCCCTTTGGGTCCTCCTCAGAACAGTAGACGTAAGTGCCCCCCAGTTAACCTCCCCCCTGAGTGCCACCCGTATGTTGTCATCCTTACGAAAGTCCCCCCTATTGGGAGTACCCAGCGGGAAAACCATCAGGCACTAAAGAATAAGATCATCCACTGGCTGAAAGCCAACAGGCCCTTGCCTGCGGGAGTGGATGGAATTATTCTTGGTGTACGCAGGGTGGGTTGGATTGGACACGGGAAAAAAATCGCTTGAAGGGGATTGTGTGGTTGTAAATTTCCAAGATGCTAGGGTTGCCCAATTTATATGCTCCCAAGGTCAACCCACGGCTGGTTCAGGTATCGACATAGTCGATTTGACATTTTTTTACCCACGGTCTATTATGACCACCCCCTCCATCCACCTTGGACAACCCTCCTTCATGGGCAGCCCAGGGGGCCAATTTCTGATGGAAAATACTGCCCACGGCCCTTTGACCCCGGGAGTTCTTTCTCAGCAGCTATGCCCAGCTCCAGTGATACCAAACTGGGGACCTGGGAGTTGTTGACTCAGTTATACTCCGGGGGAGGATGTTGTGGCCCCAGGCTTTGTCGCTGGGTCAACACCATACCACAGATCCAATGGCTCCTCCTCCCCACTGCAGACTCTGGCTACGGCCGGGTCTGTAGAGAGGAAGGGGGAGACTGGGACTTCCCATAATTCTCCGCCTGGTCCCCTTGATGTGGGTTTTGCGGACTTGTCACCCCCTGTTGAGGATTGTAGCATTGCAGCTGTAACGGACCCCCAGATTAGGGTTTTCAGCTGGAATGTTGCGGGCCTTGAAAGGAAGCTGGCGTTGCCGGATTGGAGCGAGCGTGTGGAGCAATACTCCATTTGCCTGTTCCAGGAAACCTGGAGTCGGGTGCCCCTTCACAAGGCGGGTTATTCCACCCACTTTTTGCCGGCAGCAGAAAGTGCAACTGGTAGGGGCCGTCCCTCTGGCGGTTTGTTAATCTGGGTATCCACCGAACTTAACTGTAGGGTGGAGGAGAAGGACACTAACTGCCCTGACCTCCTAAATATTGTGCTTAGAAATCCCCAGGGCAGAGTCATTCTAAACATTTTTAACATTTATGCCCGTGGCACTAAGGGGGGAAGAGAATCCCCAGTTATAGCTTGCTTGGAAGCGCAACTCCGCTCATCCCCATACAGGTCTTGTACACTGTTGGCAGGTGATCTGAACTGCACTTTCGAGCCTCTGGATCTGGACATCCTAGCAGATCAAGAGGATCTTGATAATGGGTGGGGGATTCCTCACCTCGAGCTTGGCCCTGTTAAAAAGTGGACAGAAGTGGCCCTCCAGATCAACTCCTTAGTTATGGAGTTTGGGCTTAGAGCTGCCAATGGTAGAACCAGGTCCGACAAAGTAGGGGCGCACACCTATAACAGGCCAGGACACACGTCACGGATTGATTATTTCCTCCTTGACATACACCTGTGGGGCATGGTGGAGGACATGGTAGTTTTACCTTCTGTGGAGAGTGACCACAATCTCCTGTCCCTCACCCTCTCCCACAGGTGCGTCAACAGCACCGTGAGTGGTTCTCCCTGCAACCCCGCTCCAGACCTGTCAGTGGTCACGAACTGTGGGCGAAGGCTAAAGTGGGCAAAGCTGGCTCTTTCGGAGGAGAAAACCCTCTGCGATTAGGCAGCTTCTGGTTTCAGCCCTGGCCAATCTTGACTGCCAAGAGGAAGGGCTGATGGAGGTGGCACCTAGGTTTTGTGTCATAATTCAGGCCATTGGCGACCTCTTTGTAGTCCCAGCCCACCCGAGCGGAAGGAAACCCAGCCTACGACCGGGTCAGGGCTGGTACAACCAAAAGTGTAGGGAGGCGAAATCACTTCTTATCGAGGCAGTCAAGTCCAAATTGCTGCTTAGGACTAGGGAGGCCAGGAGACACTACACACTCTGCCAGAAAAATGCTAGGAAGGAATGGGAGGACAACTTCTGGCAGGACCTCCTGGCTGCCAGTCGAGGGAAAGATGCTAAAGGTTTTTGGGACATGGTGGGCAAAAGGAATCGTCCCGACGATTCCCGGAGGACTTGTGCGATCAATGCCCTGACTTGGTTTTCCCATTTCCAAAATCTTTACTCTCCTGTTGAAGGCCCCCTTAATGATCCCTTTAAAATCCCAGCCTTTACTTTAGACCGTGACCTGGATCTGTTTTCCCCCCTTGATGTAACAAAGCAGATCAAAACCTTGGTCCCCTTGAAAGCTGCTGGCCCGGATGGCCTACCGGGGGACATCCTCCGCGCTTACCCGGAAGAATGGGGGGCTCTAATCTCTGCACTCCTCAATGCAATCATGGGGGGAGGGCTTGTGCCTGACTCCTGGAGAGGTGCGGAGGTGGTCCCCATTTTTAAAAAGGGCAGTCGGGAGTTACCCGGGAACTATAGGCCTATAAGCCTAATAGACTCCAGCCAGAAATTGGCCGGGAAAACCATCTTGGGGAGAATTACTCAATGGGTGGACGACAATCACATTCTGTCCGACATGCAGGCTGGGTTCCGTTCAGGTACAGGAACTATTGAACAGGCCTTTAGGCTTCTGTTGTTACACTGGAAGGTGGTGGTGCTGGGCAAAGGCAGTCTCTATCTGGCCTTTATTGACCTTAAGACTGCCTTTGACCTGGTACCAAGGGAGGAACTTTGGAGGGTGCTTCATGGTTTAGGGATGCCCCCGTACCTATTGAACCTCCTCATTAACCTGCACACCAACACCTATGCCCAGGTTAGATGGGGGCTGAATGGGGAAAAGACCGATAAAATCAGGGTCGAGAGGGGAGTAAGACAGGGCTGTGTTTTGGCCCCTACCTTATTCTCCCTCTATATTAACGGGGTGGTAGATCATCTACTGGGCGAACCATCAGACGCTCCCAGCCTGGGTGGAGTAAAAATTCCAACTCTGTTGTTCGCCGACGACACCCTCCTCATCTCCAAAACCCCCCAAGGTTTACAGTCTTTGCTGAACCGCTTCCAGGATTTCTGTACCACTAAAGGCCTCGTCATTAACATAGACAAGACCAAGTACCTAGTCATGCACCCACCCCGCAAACTTGGTCCCCCTCCAATTCTGAACTCCATACCTCTAGAAAGAGTGGCGGAATTTGATTATCTGGGGATCCGTCTTAATGATGCAATGAGCTGGACTGCCCACATCGATAAAATGACTCTGGCCCACAAAAGGGTGGGGGGCGCCCTTCTTAAGGAGTACAATAACTCCTCAAAACATTGTGTTGCACCCATACTGGAGATTTACAAAGCTCGTGCAGTCCCTGCTTCTCTTTATGGATCGGAACTGTGGGGCTTGGGCAAAGTCGACTCACTGAGTAAGGCCGAAAATAAATTTATCAAGGACCTTCTTGCTATTCCATCGAGCAGCCCGACCATCCCAATGCTCTTGGACACTGGCTGTAAAGCCATAAGGGACCAGGCTCGGCTTCGCCCCCTTCTGCTCTGGGCACGCTTGTGGAGGGTCCCGGAGCTACAATCGTATGCCAATGGGCTGGCAGAAGTAATGCATGCTGATGGTTGGAGTAGCATCAAATGGCTGAAGGACATAAAGCATCTTTTAGGGGAATTGGGTTTGGCCTCCTGCTGGCATAGTCACTCCGCTCCACCAAAGAAGATTCTAAAAAAACTTTTCTGGGAGTGGGTTGACGTGAAGCGCTCTAGTAGCCAGCAGCATTGCAAAACCACCGCAGCTTTCCTATTGTTCAAAGACGTTGTCCTGTATGAGCCATATATGGATATTATAACAGTTGCTTTGGATAGGTCCTTGTTCATTAAATTTCGGCTAGGAACCTTGCCCTTGGCGGATCTCTGTTCAAGGTGGAATAAAGCCCAACCCACCTCACGCTTTTGTGCCTCTTGTCCGGACAAACCAGAGACGGTGCCACACTTCCTTTTCGAATGCCCGGACTATGGTCGCCCCAGATCACGTTGGCTTGGCCCCATTTGCAGAGAAATGGGGACTCGTCAGCACTCTGTTGCCCTCCGGATTCTTTTAACTAACACAGCCCCTCCTATTGTTTGTGCTGTTGCAAAATTTTTAAAATGGGCTTGGTTGATAAGACTTAGAAGACTGTCCATAACAATTTAATTCCTTTTTATCTAATTTATGCTGACATACCGTGTTTTAATTATCATTCCATTTGTACAGTCTGACTTATTTCGACATGCTGTTTTTATCTTTTTGTACTGCTTTTATGATATGTGCATATCGAAATAAAGCATCAATCAATCAGAAGTAGACGATCATATCTCCAGTGACGGCTGGTGACATTTGAAAGAGGTGAGGCGTAGAATTAGTGGTGGAGCACACCGCCTTTTGACATGCGACACACAACCGTAATCAGGGTTCAGCGGGCCCTCAAGACTTTGGGTAGCGGTGCCACTACACCTGCTGCAGCAGTGAAAGCTACCACCTGCTGCACACCTAGCTTTTTAAATGCTACAGACTTGGTGCACTGGAAGTTTGAGTAAACAAATTCCACAAGGTTTACCTGGCGAAATCGATGCAGACCTGGGGCGGTATTTTTGTATTCCATAATCATTAAATGCAAACTCCCTTTTGTGCCCGAACCTGGTTTACTACAGCCCTCAGATTAGTTATTTCATTCAACCGGCTAACAGGTTAACAGTGCTTCTGACCAGAGTTTATGGTGTTGAACCCTAAAAAAAAAAAGTGTAATATTTCATGATGTCATTACCCTTTCAGTACTGGCTGGGAAACCTTTGCTTTTAGTGTATTGCGTTGGAAGAAATGTGTAAAATGCACCATATATCACTATTTGTTTTTCAAAACCGTATATCGAGGAATATCTTTATAACCCATCCTCTTTTCATAAATAGGTAAATGCTTAGAATGTGTCAAAGATCAAAGCAGGAATACAATGAGGTTGATCCCTATGTAATAACGCCTGCCTTATCCTGGCAGACCTGCTCTCCCCAGGAGCTCTCCTTATAATGACTGACAGCGCGCAGTTAGAAGTCCTTTAAAGTGGAGTCTTCCTCAAATTCCCCCGCATGAGGGCTCCTGGAAATGTTCTGTCTGGCGCGGTTAGTGCTCATCAAGCTGCCCATAATAACTACGGTTTGGGGAAGCACATATTTATTTCACAATTATTAGAACTTGTCGATGTCGAAACCTTAATGTTATTAAATTAAAAAACTGGATAAGGGGCTTGCATTGTCTTAATAAATAAAGAGCAGAAGGACGACAAGTGAGAGGATAAGATTATCTCGAGGAAGGGAGGAAAAGGAAGAGACGGAATAGACATGAGCGTTTATATTGGATTGGATGATGTGATTGCTGGGACACCCCCGCGCCGCACGGCCACCAGCTGCTGCGTGTGTTCCCCTCTGCCTGCCTTCTGCCTCGCCGCCGGCCTCGCTGACGCCGTGGTCGCTCCCCTCTGGTTTCCCAGTTGTTTTGCCCTAAATTTGTGCTTGTCTGTTTCTGCCGTCTGCTCGCGTATTTTGCTGTTTTTCCTTGTTTTGCCCGTAATTTGTGCTTGTCTGTTTCTGCCGTCTGCTCGCGTATTTTGCTGTTTTTCCTTGTTTTGCCCGTAATTTGTGCTTGTCTGTTTCTGCCGTCTGCTCGCGTATTTTGCTGTTTTTATTTGTTTTGCCCTAAATTTGTGCCTGTTAATTTCTTTGTATCCCCTGTGCCGTGTCCAGTTTCCTTCCTGATTGGCCGCCTACCTCGCCGCCCTCCGCTCTCGCTTCCCGCCACCGACATTGGCCCCGCCCCTTTTTCTCTTCTGTTCCCTCCCCGCTCCCGCCTCCCAGCTGCTCCGCCCACCCGCGCACTTCGCCTTAAATGGCGACCGTGCGGACGCGCAGCGGTCACGCGCAGCGGGCGCGCCGATTGTGCGCCGAAGGCGCGCCAAAGGTAAGCCCGTCTACGCCCGTCCGCGACCGGATTGCGACCAGCGCCAGGACCCCTGGCCCACGAAGACCCCGACCGACCCGCCTGACGTACTCCGCCGCCACCCTCACCGCTCTCAACACCGGCCGACTCCCAGAATGCCATCAAGCCTCTCCACGACGTACCCACGGACCCTTCAGCTGCCACGCCTGCAAGTTCACCTGCATCCGGACCTGCCTCGCACCAGCACCCACCAAGCCGAACACCAGCAGTACCCACCTCAAGTGCATCCTGCTCAACACCCGCTCCATCCACAGACATGCCATCGAACTCTGGAACCTCCTCGACACCACAGCTCCAGACGTTGCCTTCCTCACGGAGACCTGGATGAACGCCTCTTCAGCTCCCGACATCGCCATCGCCATCCCAGAGGGCTACAAGATCGTCCGGAGGGACCGAAACGCCAACCAGATGGGAGGAGGCATCGCCATCATCCACAGGAGCACCATCCGTCTCACGACCAGCACCGACAACTCCCTGACCACCGCCGAACACCTGCATTTCCAGATCCACACCAACCCGAACACCACCCTCAGAGGCACCCTGATCTACCGACCCCCTGGACCACGCACACAATTCAGCGAGGACATCGCCGACTTCGTCAGCCCACATGCCCTCCCCTCCGCTGACTACATCCTCCTGGGAGACCTCAACTTCCATCTGGAGAACAACAACGACCGCAACACCAGCACCCTGCTCGACAACCTCACCAACCTGGGACTCAAGCAACTGGTGTCCACCCCCACCCACCTCGCCGGACACACACTCGACGCTGTCTTCTCATCCAGCAAGGACATCAACTTCAGCCACACCACAGAGCTTCAATGGACGGACCACAGCTGCGTCCACTTCACCTTCAAGAAAACAACGACCCACCACCACCAGCAACAGACCGCCCGCAGAAGCTGGAACAAGATCACAGCAGACCAGCTCGCCACCTCCCTGAGCCAGCACCCTCCTGCCAGCTCAGCGAACCCCAGCC
Organism: Lissotriton vulgaris; assembly: GCF_964263255.1. Lineage (NCBI taxonomy): Eukaryota > Metazoa > Chordata > Amphibia > Caudata > Salamandridae > Lissotriton > Lissotriton vulgaris. Next base: position 1,079,883,889 of record NC_141685.1, on the reverse strand, counting down.
AGGCCGCCGACAACCTCACGAAGTGGATCAGCAACTGCGCGGACGAACTCGCCCCACTGAGGACCCCGCCCAGCAGACCCGGCAGCAAGAAAGCCCCATGGTTCACCGACGAACTCAAGAGCTCCAAGAAGAACTGCCGAGCCCTCGAGAAAGTCTGGAGAAGGGAACCGACACCGGACAACAGGACCTCCTTCAAACTTGCCACCCGGAAACACCACCAGCTGATCCGCGCCGCCAAGAAAACAGCATTCAAGGACCGGTTGGACAACAACGCACACAACTGCAAGGAACTCTTCAACATCGTCAAAGAGCTTTCCAACCCCAGCGCAGGAAACAACGACATCACCCCATCGCAAGACCTCTGCAACTCCCTGGCTTCATACTTCCACAACAAGATCGCGGACATACACAACAGCTTCAACAACCAACCAACGCACACCATGACCGAACAACCACCCCCCACCACCACCCTCCACGCCTGGACCCCGATCAGCACCGAAGACACCATCCGCACGATGAACTCCATCCACTCCGGATCACCGACCGACCCCTGCCCTCACCACGTCTTCAACAAAGCCGACGCTGTCATCGCACCCCACCTGCGAGACATCATCAACACATCCCTCGACACCACCATCTTCCCCGAGAGCTGGAAACACGCCGAACTCAGCGCCCTACTCAAGAAACCATCAGCGGACCCCACCGACCTCAAGAATTACCGCCCCATCTCGCTCCTCCCGTTTCCAGCCAAAGTCATCGAGAAGACCGTCAACAAGCAGATGGCCGCTTTCCTCGAGACGAACGGATCCCTCGACCCCTCACAGTCCGGCTTCCGAGCCAACCACAGCACCGAGACCGCCCTCATCGCCGCCACCGACGACATCCGAGCCCTGATGGACAATGGAGAAACAGCGGCCCTCATCCTCCTAGACCTCTCCGCGGCATTCGACACGGTCTGCCACCGCACCCTAGTACGGCGCCTCAGCAACGTCGGAATCCAGGACAAGGCGCTGGAGTGGATCACCTCCTTCCTCGACGGGAGAACACAGAGAGTCCGCCTACCACCGTACAAGTCAGAGGCCACCGAAGTCATCTGCGGCGTCCCCCAAGGATCATCTCTGAGCCCCACCCTCTTCAACGTCTACATGAGCCCCCTCGCGGCCATCGTGCGCAAACACAACCTCAGCATAATCTCCTACGCCGACGACACCCAGCTGATCCTCTCCCTGACCAACGACCCCGCCGCCGCCAGAGCCAACCTGCACGAAGGGATGAAAGAGGTAGCCGAGTGGATGACGACCAGCCGCCTGAAACTGAACTCGGACAAGACGGAGGTCCTCATCCTGGGCTCCTCTCCCTCCGCCTGGGACGACTCCTGGTGGCCTCCCGCCCTGGGCACCGCACCCAAACCGACAGACCATGCACGCAACCTGGGCTTCATCCTGGACTCCTCCCTCTCCATGACCAGGCAAGTCAACAACGTCTCCTCGGCATGCTTCAGCATCCTACGCATGCTACGGAAGATCTTCTGGTGGATCCCCACCGAGACCAGGAAGACCGTCACTCAGGCCCTCGTCACCAGCCGACTGGACTACGGCAACGCCCTCTACGCCGGGACCACCGCCAAGCTCCAGAAGAGACTCCAGCGGATCCAGAACGCCTCAGCCAGACTCATCCTCGACATCCCACGAACCAGCCACATCTCCGGACATCTGCGAGACCTTCACTGGCTCCCCGTCAACAAAAGAATCACCTTCCGCCTCCTCACCCACGCACACAAAGCCCTACACGACCAAGGCCCGAGCTACCTCAACAGCCGAGTCAACTTCTACGCTCCCAAACGCCACCTCTGATCAGCCAACCACGCCCTCGCCGCCGTCCCCCGCATCCGAAGAGCGACTACAGGAGGAAGGTCCTTCTCCCACCTGGCCGCCAAGACCTGGAACTCCCTCCCGACCGACCTGCGCCTGACCCAAGACCACCTCTCCTTCAGGAAGAAGCTGAAGACCTGGCTGTTCGAGCAGTAGCGGCTCCCCCCCCCCCCCCAGCGCCTTGAGACCCCACGGGTATGTAGCGCGCTTTAGAAGTGTCACTGATTGATTGATTGCTCAACCAAAAATAAATAATAATAATGAACTCACCGGGGCCCAAAGAACGGAGGAGAACCCTCTGCGCGTTTAGGGCGCGCTGGGTATCAGGGCTGTCTGTGGTGAAGCTCCCCTGGCGCGGAAGTGCAGAGCCAAAACTTTCCATTCAAATGCGCTGACTCGGTTTCGAGAAATTGTCGTTTTTAACCAAGAATTGGCACACCAAAGCCCGCAAATGACCAACACTGCTCTGAACCTGCGGCAAAGTTTCAGGTGCCTCGCTAGGGCTAGGAAGTAGAATATGGAATAAATTAAATGCAATGCAATATGGGCACGTGCTGCTTAGCACATAGAACAGCCGCGCTGTGTGTGCACTATAGTCGCCTTTGCGGAAGAGGAAGCAATACGTCCGAAGCGCAGGCCCCCACATCTGTGCGTTAATTTCGATCACGCAGAACAGTGCACAATGTCCGTCAATTGATTTATTCTTAGTGCAAGCAGCTAAGCGTGTGCTATATTTTCAGCCAGTTCACTTGCATGCAGTACAGGACGCTATGTCTGTGCACCATGAAGCCCCCCTCAAATAGTAAAAGAATATATCTACACACGGATCATAGTCATGGAATTCACGGCGCTACATCCATGTAATCAGGGCCCAATACTTTTTGAATGAGATGACCGCTCCTACATGGCGCTATAATTTAGCAGTCTGGGCACTATCTACGCAGGATAAAGATATACATTTTAAGAGGAAAAGCAACGGTCCAAAATAAATAAAATAATTAAATACAATAGAAAACTAAACTTAGCTTACCAGGATGAGGCATGTCCTCCGCCGGCGGCCGGTCCCGTGTCACAGCACGTCTCACTCAGAGTCCAACGTGACAAATCATTGGCAGGATACCGCCCCCAGTCGCATCCAGGCCTTTTGAAAGGGCATGGGGCGACTGTACGTCACCACCCGAAGAGGAGCCTATATGCAGACTTCTGCACTACACTAGGCATGCATGCCTAATGTTATGCCAATGGACTGGCCGTGCTAAATAAAAAGCGCCCCTGGCTTGCAGTTGCGCAGTAGGAGTCCACTTCTGGACTCCTGCTGCTCCCGCCTGCGTGCATGCACGGTGTGTGACACATGCGCACTTGAGGCTGTGAAGCAGCTGCCAGCACAGGCCGGAAATGTAAACTGACGAGAATTGTGTCTGCTTACATTTCTTGCTGCCTGCAACGTACGTTACAGTTTGTCTTGATTGTGAGAAGTGGGGTGCTGCCCCAACGCCCCTAATGGACCAGCCGCCACTGCATATCTCAAGGAGAAGGGAGCTCACTCTGCCTCATTGTAGTTTATCAGCTTATTTAGGCAAAAAGATGACCTGTTAGGAGCAGACTTAGAAAATAGTCTCTGCACCACCATTATTTACCAAACTGTCATTAAATACTAAATCCGGAACAGGTCTTTAATTGCTGCAGTGAGGTGAACTCTCATAGTACAAATGTGCCTGATAGCATATTAAAATAGTAACTTCTGTTGGAGTGCCTGTTTCGTACACCAAAAAAACAACACCAGCCAGAACTGTTTTAAACTCGCACCTAGCACCCAGAGAATATATATACAAGTCATCCCAGACTTGAAAGGCCTAAGTATTATATAAAGCGAATCTTAAATCTAAATGTATGTGATAAACCATAATAAATGTCATTCCCTGTGATCCCTCCTTACCTGTACATTTTCTTTGCTGCTGCGACTGAGAACTCACAGGTGACGCCGGCAACAGAACGCAGGCTTTCAGGAAACATCTCGGTCAGTCCCCAGAGTCTCTCAGACAAAGTTTCGTCAAGCTGAGCAGAGAGAAGAAGTTTTGAGTAAGAACTAACATTCCTGGCACAGGTTTTCCATTGAGAAACTATTAACTGTGAACATGTAATGCAACTCGTAGCTGTTGCCTTGGTGCTTTGAAAATGTCTTACTAGCACCCCACTTAGCAACCTTCATTTTATTGACTTCTGCAGGATTAAAAAGTGAAGTCTGTCCAATTGAGATTTGAATCTTTGACTTGAGATTAGACCCTGTGACATTAAGGACAAACACTCATCTCTCTTCAGTAGGCAAATTAACTCACTTAGCTATTTTACCGAGAGCATAAGCAGCTGCCTACGCATATGTTTAGAGCAGGAACATTAACAATCTAAGAAATGTTATTAGGATGGGATACGGTTACCGTTTGTTGTTCAGGGATATGTACACCAGGCACGTAAATAATCGCTGCTACCTTGAGAGGAATAGGACCCCGTTACCGGATGATGGCAGACAGATGTTGAAGTGTTGTATAAACAAATGTGCTCTAATAATGTGATTATCACCAAGTTCTGTGCAAAGTGTCCAGCAGCTAAACTAATCATAGGGTTGCATTGGATAAATTAGAAGTCAGGACCTGTAAGCTGACCACCGAAGGTCTATGAGCAAACCCCTCCTGCCCCCAGCTGTGTTATTGGAATTGGTGAGCTGTCAGTGACCCATAAATACCTGCTTTTTCTGAAGAGAAACAAGGGTACCCGCAAGGTAAATAAGGACCTTGGGTATCAGTTATATATTGGAATAATGGTTCTTATATAGTGCAAGAATGAGAAGGATAAATATAGACTGAAATCAGTGCTATATTTGGAGTGTCCAGTCGGACTATCAATTTAATGAAACAATATGTTTCGGGAGAATACTGTGAACAACACAACAATATATCTCAGATCTTTTTCAGGATAGCTTGATTCCAGTGGCACAGTGAGCCCAGGACCCACATCTGGGCATACCTGGCGCACTTAGGGCGAGAAAGCAAAAGAGACACAATTGAGGGAGGAAATGCAGAACAAATGAAAACATTCACCCCCAGTCAAGAGATCTGGGTTATAGCCATCATTCTTTTGCTCACCATGCCACCCCAGTTTAGACCTGGCAAATCAGTCTTGACCCTGTGCCTCATGGGAACAGTCCAGCCCGAACTGCAGAACCAGGTCCGCCCTGGACCGGAACCAAGCATCCTAGGACTGGTTTCGGGGTTTCACCCCTCTCCAGCCAGGATAGCTTGATCCAAGAGGAATTTTCCTGGACTTCACGACCTATTGTGCATTGCCACGCTTAAGAATTCCCATTGTATCAATTATCTTTGTACCCGTCCACAACAACCCCTTCTTAAGATCGTTTCATGGTGCGCAGCTCCGGAACTCCTGGACCGTCCCTAACCTCTGGATCTTGGTTTTCTCACTATGCAAGGCAATTTCTATACTCAGGCTGGTACTAATTTCTGTCCTGATGATGATCCTCTTATCGCTTTGAAAGGATTGAAACGTCGTCGACCCATGTAAACAGCTTGCACATGAATCCACTGTGTTAAAAGAAGTGCATTAACTGTTTGTACTAAGCTTGCCACAATTTACATTCGACAAGCTACCCTTGTCTTGCCTGAAATGTCTTTTTAGGTCGAGCTGGTGTAAGCAGCGCGAAGCGCTGCGTCAAGCGAAGCCTCTATTGTTATCCACTTGCTGGGAATGTAGGACAGGGGATGGGCACGCGCAGGGCCGTCTGCGATTTCAGCATGTGTGCCCGCACGTTCACCCACAGGCTGTGCACATCTCCTGTCCCAGTTCCAAAGCAAGTCAGCCTCTCACAATCGCACACACAAACACACACACAGCCATGCGCGCACACACAGCCACGCACACACAGCCCCACTCACCGGGCTCTTTTTTCCCTGCGCTGCTACAGGCTCCGTCACTCCGCCGTATCACCTGGCACACGCGGGCTTCCCTCACTCATGGGAGCACCGCACTTGCATCGGCTGCCTCAGCCGCCACTTATGCTCCTCCTTACGTCTGCTGGCACATGCGGGGTCTCCCTCAGGCATGGGAGCCCTGCGGGGTCTCCCTCAGGCATGGGAGCAACACTGCTCCTGTCACGGGGCGGAAGTCCCGCCCCACGACAGGCGTGACGCTCCCGAACTTCCGCTTTTCGGGCCGGCGGTGGAAGCCCAGTGATGTTTGTGTTTTGCACATGATGTCACTCTTGCCATGTCTGATCGTAAATAAATTAAAACGTTTGTGTGAAATATTAGGGCACGCATATCCAATCCAAGTGGTATAAGAAAAAGGATGATACCTAATTATAAGGGAATCTAGTGGAGGGAATAGGTCTTCCAGGCCTCAGATCCCTTTATTGAAGAGTTGTACCCTGACTTCATGGTAGCCGAGCTCTCCAAAGTACCCATGTCGGGACGATTTAAGGACAGGGCGGGCCTTGCCAGATGGTGTGTGACTTGTACCGCTACTGCAAGTTCCTTGCTCAGAAGCAACACAGCAAAGCATTTTATGTTTTCGCTTATGTAAATCTCTGAATGTGCACAGTTTATTCAGTTGTGCAGTTTTAAACGCCCCCAGCGATTCCCTGCTGTTTATTTGTTTCAGCACATCAGTGTCAGCTGATGTCTGCTGGCAGCGTCTAAGAAGGAATCCGATCACAATACCGGCGCTTCACAGTGTTTTACTTGTGTACCTGCGGTGCTCCCCTTGTGCCTCCCCCTCACCCAACAATGCTCGCAGGCCCCTTCCCTTGTCTTCCTTTAATCTCCCCGTGCATCCCCCTCACCCCTCCCACCTCACCACCCCTACAAGGCCAAGTGTCCTCTGTTCAAACAGTGTTTATGTTGTGAAGGGCCGCAGCCTCTGCTCTTTCCCTGAATATCTACTATGCTGTCTGTGACTTCCTCTGACCTCACCCTTCAACCTCCATCTGGGAGACGGAAATACTGCTTTTGCAATAACTTAATGGAAGGTACTTTCTAAATATAATAGGTAACATCTATTTGATTTTAAAGCAAAATAATTAAAAATGTTATCATTTACTGTGCTCACACCGCGTCAGCAGTTTAAAAGGATGGCTAAATTGGGTTTTGTGACAATAATGTGTTGTTTTCTATAAAAACCTAGGCTCGTCATTTTTTTTGGCACAACTTTAAAATATTTGCAATATTGCATGAAAATGGGTGAATATTTTCAGGTGTACGTTGTTTTTTTACGTAAAATCTGTGACTGCGTTCATTTATATTTAACTTGCAGACAGTTGTCCTCATATGTCAGAAACAGTAATTTTGATAATTTTCAACAAAGTGGATGATTTTGTATAATTTGGATGTTTCAGTGTGTGCATCTGGTGCATTTGTATTAGCATGTGCATTCCTTGTGTCCCGGTCTCCATCCTGTGCTTGCAACCAGCATGTCTTGGTATTGGACTCCGATATGTATGTGCCCTGGGTGTTACCGTCTTACATTGAATGTGTTAGTTAACAGTGTGGACTCAGTATATGTGCCACGTGTGTGTTACTATCACCATCTTGTGTGTGGCACTGTCATTGCCTTGTGTGTGTCGTTATAATGGCTATGTGTGCCACCATTTCTCCAGTCAAGGATTTTCCTTTAACCAGTAATTTCTTTCAGGCATGTTACCTTAGTTGGTTTATTGGAGTCAAACCAATCATATCCTAGCCACAATGCACCAATTTGTTTAATTAAATATCTGCACTGAAAACCTGTTGTCCAGATGACATGAATTCATCTGGTCACCCCAAACTTGATAATTACACCATGTCTTTGGCAGTATGTGCATGCATACTGAGGCTTTCTGCACTAATTGTTTATTTGTGTATGTGTAATTACTGTGCAGACTCCGGATTTGCTATTTTCTATACACCCTGGTAGAGTTCTATGCATGGCTTCCCCTCAGGGACAGTTTGTGTGCTCCTCTGCAATTCTGGTTTTGGTCTTTCCTCGCTATCTGCTGCTTGCCCATACACATCCCTGCCCCCCCTTCTCTATGTTACTCTTCCAACCAAATGCTTCCCCCCCCCCCCCATTTGTTTATATCCCCAACACCGGGCTCATCCATCGCTGCTTCCTCTGAGCCTCTTCCCACTGAAAACAAAACAAGCAGTAGCATAGCCAATAGGTCTCGCTTTTGGGACCTTCTAAGTATTTTCTGATGGAGAGATAGAGTCATTTATTAGACCCCCCCCCCTCTCGACTTTCTCTTCATCGCTCCCTCTCCCACTCCCTCTTCCTGCACCTCCTTCCCTCACTCTCTTCTCTCTCTTTATTTCTCTCCCTCTTTCTCCCCTCCTTCCTACCTCCCCTCTCTTCACCCTCTCTCGGCCCTTCCTTCTCTCTCTCTCTCTCTTCCATCCCTCTCCTCCCCCTTCCTTCTCTCTCTCGCCCTCTTGCCTCCCCTCCCTAACTCACTCTCCCTCTCTCCTTTTTCTCTCTCCCTCACCCTTCTCCCTTTCAGTCTCTCCATCTCTCGTATATTCTGTGCTTTTCAGGCACATTTGCGAAATATACTTTTGTGACCTCTGTCACATGAAACTAAGGGGAATTTTCCCTTGTAGTTGCATACTTGATCTAACACGGTTGTTTTCTGTAGTGAGAAGATAAGAGCGCACGTTCCCCGAATGTCTGAGCTGGGTTCCAGGTCTTCCCGGCTGTGATTGGTTGTAAGGTGGATCACAAACAGAGGCAGAAGTTACACAGTGATGTTTCCCATATGCCGTTAAATGAGAAGGGGATGTTGATGAATAAACACGTTACAAATCTGCCCCACTCCAAGCAAATATTCGACAAACGCATTGTTTAAATACATAGGGTAACCTTGGGGAGATACTAAAAAAATACACTATTAGGTAGAACTGAGGCGCACAAACGCTTCAGTGAACAATGCTTTTCACCTCACTCCTTCTAAGGATAACAAGGTAAGGAGGACAGAAGGAAGGTTACTCAATAGGGGAGAAATTAAGACTGCAACTAACACTTTAGAAGCCAGCGGCATAACGAGAGAGCCTTGTTTTAAGGCATGCGTTGTGCCCTGGACTTTGCCTCCCAACAAATCGACTCCTAGCCTCCCTATCTCTCTCTTCTCCGTCTCTCCTTGCCCTGGTGGAGTCTTAATCAAATCTAGCACATCTTTGAAGAGTTGAGTATAGAAGGCTGTCCCCTTTATTTCATCGCTGGGCCTCCTGACCTGAACCCAAGCTAACCCGTAACGGTCACTGCCCCAGACACAGAGTAGCTTCAGCAGAGCCAAATGGACTGCAAGGCTTTCTCCCTCCACTCACGATGAACGGGCCTATTTACAGCAGACGCCGCATAGCTGGGTTTTTCATAAACTAACCCCGCCAGAGTCTGCCACACTGCTTGCGTTGTATTTCTATTGCAGTAGTTCTGTATATCGCAAACAAACCTGGCCGAAAGGCAGCTGCTGATACCACAGCTGTTTCGTCACAGGGCAAGTCTCCAAGTTCACTTCTCTAAAACGTGCATGCACAAACTAAAATCCCAGCTATTTTAGGGCAACACCCTGAACCAACAACCCATCTGAATTGCAGAGGTTTCAATGTTTTGCTGCTGCCTGTTTGACTTACAACATGCTTTCTCTTTCCACAAACTCGATCTTTGTGTTCCTTTATTTTGAGATGCTTTTAGTATTACTTTCACACACACAACCACACGAACACAGCCACACACACACAACCACACACACACAAAACCACACACACACAAAACCACACCTTCAGTGCACACTTTCACTCGACATAGACACCATCAGTCGTCAGTGCACGCTTTCACCGGGCACCTTCACCACCAGCTGTCAGTGCACGCTTCCATCAGGCACACACGCCACCAGACGTCAGTGCACGCTTTCACCAGGCACACACACCACCAGCCGTCAGTGCACGCTTCTATCAGGCACACACACCACCAGACGTCAGTGCACGCTTCCATCAGGCACACACACCACCAGACGTCAGTGCACGCTTCCATCAGGCACACACGCCACCAGACGTCAGTGCACACTTCCACCAGGCACACATACCACCAGCCATCAGTGCACACATCAATTGTTAAAGCATCCACAATTAACTATTGTAGCAATCGCAGTATGGCGCACTTTACTTTTAAAGATATTCGTCTAAAGCGCAGCATGCCACCACTGCTACAAAAATAAACACACATTTTTTTGGCCTACAATTTATAGACTTTTGTTGCAATTGGTGTTGCAAAATTATCAATGCCAATAGCTCAAACTTAATTAATGTGAGAACTATTGCATTGCAAATGCTTGTTTGTTTTGTAAATGTCATGTGTTTTTGTAGGATGCAGGATTGTGTCCCACTATATTGTTGTGTTGTTCACAGTATTCTCCTGTATTTATTGTTTCATTAAATTGATTGTCCGGCTGGACACTCCAAATATAGCACTGATTTCAGTCTATAATTATCCTTCTCATGCTTGCACTATATAAGGACCATTGTTCTAATATATAACCATAAATATCTGCAGTTAGGACATTGACCCCACGACTAGGATTTGAGCAATGCATTAGGCATGTTGGTCTATTACGGTTGAATTATCATATTAACATGGAAACATGTACAGGTTACCCACATATATCTGCTACACATAACTCTTGACCTATTTTACAATGAACCATGTCAAGGATATAGGCAGACATCCAGAGCAGGTCTAATAATTCCCAAAAATTATACTGTGAACAGATATCCGAGATCTGCAGGGGCCGTTTCAGTTTTTCAATTTCTGACTGGCAGATTTGAGTAGAAGTGCCCCACGTCCCGCTTTTTAAAGAGAATTTAGGAAGCACAACCCGAAACTAGTTTTCATGTGCACCTGTGCAGGGTTAGCTAGCAGCACTGACCATGAAGCAATTTAAGTCACATGAAGACTGGCGGGCAGAGTTGCCGTTCATACTCCATGTTATTAGCACAAAAGACCAGTCATGGCACAGTGTTCTGTGCTGAACAAAAATACCGTATCTCTTTAGCTCTGGTGGAATCAGAGGCATACATTAGTTATATAGTAGTCCTACGTCTGTATCAGTGGTGAATGCGGGTTATTGGCTTTCAAAATCTGGTAGCGCGTTCAGGGACAGAAAGCTGACCCATGCAGGTTATATAAGATTTGAGAAGCAGGAGCAACAACCACATAATTTGTGTTACAGGGTTGAAATCTGTAGCCCGCAGACATTCACAAACATGAAACAAATGCATTAGCTACATGAGCTGTTCTACTTTGACATATACCAGTGACAGAGAGATCTCTGCAGAAAATGCGAGAACCGTGTGCATTCCCTACCTCGTCATCGTCCTCATCAAGCTCGTCCTCGGGAGGCAGCGCCGCCCGTGGGCTTGGAGTCTCCATTTTAGAGACGGCTGGTGGAAAGATAGCTTCCATTCAAGATCCTGGGGTTGCATGCAGCTCAGGGTCAAGGGAAGTACGTCACCGGAAAGTTGATGGGAGCTAGAGTGTAGGTCAGTTTTGGGGCTGCCGCCATCTTGGATTGGTGCGAAGTGGACCCAGGACGTAGATTTGTACAATAGAGAAGCGAATGGCCATCTTGGAATGGTGTAACTCCCAAGTTTTCTTTTCCGGTTTTAAAATACAGTTCAGTAATGAATTATTGTCATGACCAAATAACTCTTTAATTGTGTGTAGCGGTAGAACAATTCAATGTGTGTCATTTCAAATCGCGAATTTACTGACATCGGAAGGACGAAAGGAGGCTTAGTTGGTCGTGCTGAGATACTTCCATGAGACTTATGCAGGCGACTCGCATCTATCAGTAGTATCCACTAACTCATTGAACCATTTTGCCTTGCCAAAGCTTGGCTGTTTGCATTTTCCTTGTACATTCAATGAGGTTTAAACTGGGCCGACCTATTCAGACTAATCTGTGTTCTTCAGTGGCCACAAACAGCAAGTGTGAGAATGGCCTGTGTCACAAGTAGCTGGAAAACATTGGTTTCTTCATAAGCTGTTAAAGCCTGCCGACTAGAATTGACCACTTCTTTCCAGGTCATTACTGGTGTCTGTTTCAAGCCCTGAACTTGTCAGTTACAAATCATTGATTTCAGGTACGTTAGTCTAATTAGTCCAGCTAATTATTATCACTTATTACCTGTACCTTTCGTCCTCTTCGCAGTCATTATGTGTTATGTGAATCCCAGCTAGACAATAACATAGGTGCCAAGTTTTCATGCCGCTTGCGACATTTTCATGGTTTCAGTGTACTTATGAGTGACATTCAACAATGAAATGTGTGACATTTAGAATAACAATTTCTCACGAGTAAATCCAAGCAAGGAAGTCCATGGAAAGAGATAAATATAGGAAATTACACCATTTTGACCAATGAGAAGCTCTAAGAAGATCTGCTGCAAAAACCCTAAATTGAAGGTCAGTAATGTACTATCCCTTTCAAGGATGATAGTGCTATAAAACAATTTCGGTACTATGATATTAAAGAATAAACAAGTCTTTGGAGGCAGTACAACTGCTCAAGTCAGTATTACCCCACGCAACCGTGATTTAAGTTTTGTTTTTGTAGAGATAGCATTAACCTATGAGGCTTCATAATGCATAGTGCATTTCCCATTGATTACCTTACTCAAATTTATCTTTCATTGTAAGGTGCTTGCTGCGTTATTTTACATGCAGTTACTTGAAGGTAAAAGATTAACTTTTTCAGCCATGTCATATGTTTTCCCCTGTCCTCGCACTTAGATATTGCCCTCATTATAATTCCTAGTGCTCAATTTTTGTTTTTGTTTTTACAACCAGATTTTATTGGGTCTTCAAGACATTTTTGACATACATAAACATTATTCATGTCATATTCATACTAATATAATAAAGTGAGAGTGCCCAAACCTTTGAGGCGGGTAATCTTAGGAACCACATCACCAATCACAACACCCAATACAGCGTTGGGTGTTGCAGCAGAAGGGCATAGGCTATGCACATGCCCACCGTATACATTTAAAAGGTAAAAGAACCGTGCCAGCAAAGTAGTCCCTTGTGGGCGTGTCTGCATTGTGCTGTGGGCGTGTGCTGGGGGTGTGACAAACGCTGGGGGCGTGTGGTACGTTCCGCCCTTCATGCCATGTCTCATATCGTGTGCTAATCCCACCCTGCTCCCTTTAAATACCCCTGCACCCCATAATCATAATTCACCCTTACTCCTTAAAATACCCCAACACCCTTAAACACTAACCCATCTTAACCCTATAAATATACCCTGTACCCCAAAACCCAAACCTATCCCTAAACCCTAAAAATACCCCTTTACCCCAAACCTAGCCTTGAACCCTAAAAATATCCCTGTACACCAAAACCCAAACCTAGCCCTGAACCCTAAATATACCACTGTACCCCAAAACCCAAACCTACCCCTAAAATACCCCTGTACCCCAAAACCCAAACCTAGCCCTGAACCCTTAAAATACCCCTGTACCCCAAAACCCATACCTACCCCTGAACCCTAAAAATACCCCTGTACCCCAAAACCTAAACCTACCCCTGAACCCTAAAAATACCCCTGTACCCCAAAACCCAAACCTAGCCCTGAACCCTAAAAATAACCCTGTACCCCAAAACCCAAACCTACCCCTGAACCCTAAAATACCCCTATACCCCAAAACCCAAACCTACCCCTGACCCTTAAAAATACCCCTGTACCCCAAAACTCAAACCTAGCCCTGAACCCTTAAAATACCCCTGTACCCCAAAACCCAAGCCTACCCCTGAACCCTAAAAATACCCCTATACCCAAAGCCCAAACCTAGCCCTGAACCCTAAAAATACCCCGTACCCCAAAACCCATACCTATCCCTACACCCTACAACTACCCCTGTACCCCATAACCCAAAACTATATCTGAACCCTTAAAATACCCAAACACCCCAAAACATACACCTCAGTACCCCAAAACATAATTCATGCATTTACAACGAATTTCGTTGTAAATGTATGCGTGGTTAAAGCATATAAAATGTAATGCCATGCGTTATAATGGCATTGCGGTGTCATGGTACTTTCGTAATGAAAGTATGCGGAGTGATGGTATGCGGAAAGAAAGTTGCGGAATAATGGGTGTTTACCCTCCCCCGTAAGTACATTGGTGGCACAGCGGCCCACATCTCCAGCAACATACTCATATTTTTCACCACCCATTTGAAAAATGCACAGGTCTCTCTCATTGATGGCCAGCACCGACATACACTTTTAGACACACCTCCCGCCACAAGTTCTAGAATTGCGAACTTTAGAGCTGGGGAGCTATGTTCAAATCTCGGCATCAGCTCAAAATCCAGTGATTCCAGGCAAATCGCTTTGTCTCCCCATGCCTACCACAAATTAATGTGTTCTTCTGTAATGTAAATTGTGCTCATGCCATGTTGTCGAGTTCGCGCTATATAATATTGCAAGGAAAAATAAAGTAGGGAAACTCGAGTTCACACACTACTGAACGCGCACTCTTAAGTGCATCAGCAGTGCACTGTGAATCGGAGCGTTTCACAGGCCTGTCACAGATCAGAAGTACTATCAAAACAAAATCCTACATTGCTGGCCGGCAGCGATTCATAACCGGACAACGTCGGGACAGGCTGCTAGTATATTAATAAGTGCAATCTAGTTACACTTTCTTTTTGTTTAGCCCACCCCTTGTCTATTTTGCTCCTCCATCCAGACAATAAGTGGCTTCCAGATTGTCATACCTTTCCTCATAGTTTTATCCCTTTACATTTATACAGAGCAATTTCTTGCTTCCCAATGAATAGTAACCTATTCATCCATTGATTCACTGTAGGTGGTTCCTGATCCTTCCATGCTGTTGCTATCAGGAGACGTGCTATCGCTATAATTAAAAACAAAAAATCCTGTTGCGATGCATCCACTTGCACCCTTGAATCATATCCCAATAACATCAATGTAGAGAAAATCTTTATATTCTTCCCTAATGTCTGTAGCATAAAGTATTCTATTCCCTCTCTTAATGTATCCAATTTTACACATGAGTAGAACATATGTAGCAAGTCAGCAGGTCCCATTCGACATCGAGGAAATTTCAAAATTTGCAAACATTTGTGACAAGAATTTTCAATTCTATTAAGGACTAGGAGGCGAGGATTATGCTTTCTCATTTCTTTAATGAAATGCTCAGCAGCCAATAAAAACAACCAAAAAACTACATTTCCCATGAACACCAGGGAATAACCACAGAGAGTAGCGTATAAAAGGTCCCGACATTAGTCTGTCTTCCTCTTTCTTTGTGGAAATATGTCCAAGTTAAAGTAGAATCCCAAATACAACAGGAACAACAATTCCAAACAAGCCGCAGTCATCCAGAGAATCCTGAAGTAGGCAGCCGAAGAACCATGGATCCAGAAGCCAGGAGGAGAACGAGATTCCGATGGGGAACAAACGGCATCACTTCTGGTCTGAACCTGGAAAAAGATACAGAGCCATAATATCCCAAAGTAATAACACTGGCAAGAGCAATGCAGGGAGGGAATAACAAGGAGTGAAATATTTGCAAGTGCATGTACACAGTCATAATACCTTAGCATGCAAATATGAAGCACGGGTGGGATAATCCTCGCCTCCTAGTCCTTAATAGAATTGAAAATTCTTGTCACGAATGTTTGCAAATTTTGAATTCTATGTCAGGACAGGAGGCTCCGATTATGCTTTTTTAAAGCTGATCCACCACTACAGAAGCAACACAATCAATAGGTTTAAAATAAAACGACTTAAATACAGAATCAGATGACCAATCTGCAGCTTTCATTATATCAAACAAAGTAACACCCATGGAATAGGCTTTGGAGGCCATCGCCCCACGTGCAGAATGCGCTCCAAACACAGAAACATCAATCCCAGCTTCAGACATAAGCCAGCGCGCCAAAGTAGCTGGAGTGACGGGGCGAAAGGGCTTTTGTAAAGCAATCAGCAGTTGACCCTGCATGTCCGAACGAAAAGAAGCAGTAGTCACCTCGTAAGCCTTTAGGCACTGCACAACGCAAAGGTTGGGATGAGAAGGAAAAGAAGGATAAGTAATAGAAGGCGTATTAGATTTAGTACGTCTGGAAAGACGAAAAGAAACCCCTTCAGGAGTAAAACTGCGACCCGCAAGATCCAAAGCGTGGACATCTGACACGCGCTTACAGGAAACCAGGCACAGTAACATCGTTAACTTCGCCGATAACTGCTTGCGAGACAACAAAGAATTCGAAGGCCAGGCTTCTAAGAACCGGAGAACAACCGAAACATCCCATAAGGTAACATTTAGAAGCGGGAGGTTTCGCAAAACAAATTCCTTTAAGTAACCTGGAAACAAAAGGATGTTCACCCGCAGGTTTCCCATCGATGTGGGTATGACCCGCTGAAATAGCCGATCGGAAACCATTGATAGTCGAGTAAGCCAGACCAGAGGTGGCTAAAGAAGCCAAGAAATTAACAATCATACTGACATCTGCTGAAACGGGATCAACTTGTTGTTGAGTACACCAATCGCACCATCGCTTCCAGGACCCTTTATACCGCTTGTGAGTATTGGGAGCCCATGCCTCACTAAGGAATTTGGAAGCGTCGCTTGAAATGCCTGGGATCGTCCAACTATCCCCGAGATCCTCCATGCGAGCAGCTGAAGGGAGCCTGAGAGGATCAGGGGATGAGGATCTCCGAGGGGATCCAATAAGAGATTCCACAACTGGGGAAGGAGAAACGGCGGAGCGCAACACATTTCCAGAAGTACCGGAAACCACGCTTGAGCCCTCCAGAGAGGGGCAATCAGAATCAGATCCGTCTGAAACCGTGTGGCGTAAGCCAATACCCTGGGAATCATTAGAAATGGTGGAAAAGCATAGCAAAGGGTCGAGGGCCACTGCTGGAGAAAGGCATCCGTGGCCAGAGCCTGAGGGTCCGGTCTCCAACTGTAAAAGCGCGGAAGTTGCCCATTGAGGCGAGAGGCAAACAGATCTAGTTGACAAGGACCCCAACGCCGAAGGAGAGCACGGAAGACTCGAGGGTGAAGTCTCCAGTCGCTGTAATCCCGGAGATGTCTGGAGTGCCAGTCCGCTATCTGATTGTGGCATCCCGGAAGATATTCCGCAATAACAGTGATCTTCCTCTGCAGACAGAAATGCCAGAAATCCTTGGCGATCTCCGCCAACACCCTGGACCTGGTCCCGCCCAGTTTGTTCACATAAAGGACTGCAGATACATTGTCCATCCGGAGAAGGACACAACAACTCGGTTGTAGTGGGGAGAAACACTTGATCGCAAAGGAACCCGCCAGGAGTTCCAGACAGTTGATATGAAGAGTCAACTCCTGAGGGGACCACCGACCCCCGGTCGAGACAGAGCCGCAGCGGGCTCCCCAACCCCACCGACTGGTATCGGATTCTATCACTAGATCCGGGGACGCACCGAAGAGGGCTCGACCATTCCAGGCCTCCATGTGGTCTAACCACCATTGCATTTCCCAACGGACCTCCTCCGTAAGAGGAATCTGATCGGAGTATCCGAGGCCTTTCCGGAGATGCAGAATTTTCAGCCGTTGCATCGCCCTGTAATGCAGAGGACCTGGAAATATCGCTTGAATGGACGACGCCAGAAGACCCACTACACGTGCCAACGACCTCAACGACACAGTCGGTCTGGAAATAACAGATGTCAACTCTCTCTTGATGTAACGCATCTTTTGCTTGGGCAAGAGGAGTTGACAGGCCACCGAATCGATCTGGAAACCCAGGAAGTCTATAGACTGGGCCGGAACCAAGACCGACTTCTGAACATTGATCAGAAAACCTAGAGACTGTAATAGATCGATGGACCAATCCAGATGACGTAGAAGTTGAAGAGGACAATCCGCCATAAGGAGGATATCGTCCAGATAAATAATCAACCGCACACCCCGAGATCGAAGATGTTCCACAACTGGTCTCAACAGTTTCGTGAAGCACCATGGTGCCGACGACAGACCGAACGGGAGAACCTGATACTCGTACCAAACTCCCTGCCAGAGAAACTGGAGAAAACGGCGATGAGGTTTGTAAATTGGAATCGAGAGGTATGCATCTTTGAGATCCAAACGGACCATCCAGTCCCCCTCTCGCAAGTGATCCCTCAAAAGATGGATGCCCTCCATCTTGAAACGCCGGTAGACTACCCCCCCCGTTGAAGTCTTTCAGGTTGAGAACTAGGCGGGAGCCGCCCCCTTTCTTCTCGACCAGAAAGACTGAACTGGCAAACCCCATGGGATGACGGGTCGTGGGAACAATCGCCCCTTTCATGAGGAGGGCGTCTATTTCCCTGGAGAGACAAACCTAGTCCTTTAGAGGAAAATGTAAACAAGGGGGAGGACGGGTCTGATGCACTGGGTGATAAAATTCTATTCTGAACCCTTGAACAGTTTGTAGCACCCATGCATCGCTGGAGATCATGCGCCAATTTTGCAGGAAAAATTGAATGCGACCCCCCAACATCACATCGCATGCATGAATCAGGCTCACCTGTAGAGGAGGCATCATGGTATTGTCCTTGCTGACCGCCAGAACGGCCCTTGCCGTACTGGCCTTTTCCTTTTCTTGAGGGGTAAAAGTTGGCTCGGGTGGAATAGCCGGTGTCATAGGAACCTCTCTGCTGAGAGGAATTGCCCCTCTGGGACTGGTTAGCGGATCCCGAACGAGCGTCCCCTACCTCGTCCGGCCTTTGCAAAAACCGGGCGCATTGCCCGTCTCAAAGATGCCTGCGCCTTATCAATCCCGCTGAATGTGGAGACAAAACGAGTGAGTTCCTTAAGGAACGGCTGACCAAACAACAGTCCCTGAGCCTCAGGACCAGACTCAGAAGTGGCTAATTCCGAAAGTTTCGGATCCAGTTTTAAAAGGATGGACCTGCGACATTCTGCAGACATCGCGCAGTTGGCATTGCCCAGATAACAAATCGCCCGTTGGGCCCATTGGATCAATTCCTTCGGGTTCACCAAAGCAGAAGCCTCCTCAGCCTTGTAGCCGAGATCCAAGATCTTGGTGAGCGGAGCCAGCAAGTCGAGCATCTTGTCCTGACAGGAACGCCAAGATCTATCCAGGCCCTTCTTAGGATCTTTCGCATATTTCTTTAGGTACGTCACCATCATGGGGTCAACCTCAGGAGTGTCGGCCAAATGGTCTGCCAACTCCGGCCTCGGACACTCTGAGCGCAACCGCGCTCTAACCGAGGCCTCAAAGGGCTGACGAATGTGAGTCTCTATATAGGAAGCCACAGCAGGAGAAGGCATCCAGGTGGAAGAATTCGGATGGACAATATCCGCTGGCTCGAAATTAAGCACTGGAGGACGCTCAGGGGCGTCCACAAAATGTTCTTTACAGACCCTCTTCCGGGGTGGCGGCGAAGCATGATCCGAAGATGCGGAAGAATGGGCATTATCCGATTCGGACTCAGGCAGTGCCGAAGAAGCAGAAGGAGCCGCTGCTAAAGTCTTTGCTAGACGTTGAAAGTCCGCCTTATGAGGATTAATCGGCGACTTAGCCGATTTCTTGGCAGCAGGCAGCCAACCCTGCTGTTGAGCGTAAAGATTCAGGTGACGCTTCAAGGGGTTGATAGCACGCACCAGTGCCTTGTTAACAGATTGTTGGACCCCTCTATCCAACTGCTCCACCAAATTCTGTTCCAAGGAGTCCTCCTCCTCAACATCATAGCAGTAGTCGTCGTCAGCATCATAATATTCAGCCATTCTACCAGGTAGAAAAAGTAAATGCCCACAAGACGACTTAATCCGGAGTGTCAAAACACCAGTCAAGGGGGAGTGTGAAGACCCCAAAGCAGGCTTCGAACGAAGTAGGACCGGGTCCAACTTCAAGAAAAATATTCAAGTGTGGAGGGAGCCAAAGCCTGCACAGAACCAAACACTCTAGGCAGAGCCTATGCCACAATGTTGCAACCCAAGCCTTCAGGAGACCTCGGTGTCTGACGGGGTTAAAGTGAGGAGACAGGCTGTGGGCAGGACGCCAAGAACGTCGTCACTCAACCAGTTCTGAGGAGAAACCCCGAAACCGGAAATAGGACAGTGCGCATGCGCGACTGTCACCTGTCACCAAACACCGTCTCGAGAGCGCTCGCTCTCCCCTAAGGGAAACGGAAACCCCTGCTCCCGCTCCACCAAAGTACACGAGCGCGAGACAGCGCTCGGAACCAACGGAGGTGAACCACACGCTCCAAACGGAAGGAGAAATACTCGTATGAAGAACGGAAACGAAGCCCCAAACACGAGAACCAAAATGCGCAAAGCACAATAGGTAAGCCAAGCAACAAAGTCAAACCAAGTAACAATATGCTTAGGAGAGAAAATAAGGCACTTAACTGGCTGCGGAGCAGGAAAGAAAGAGGAAGACAGACTAATGTCGGGACCTTTTATACGCTACTCTCTGTGGTTATTCCCTGGTGTTCATGGGAAATGTAGTTTTTTGGTTGTTTTTATTGGCTGCTGAGCATTTCATTAAAGAAATGAGAAAGCATAATCGGAGCCTCCTGTCCTGACATAGAATAATCTGATTCTCTTTTCCCCCATTTAAAGAGTTTTGATGGTGTATAGTACAAGCTATATACTGTTTTATATTGCTGAGCCTTTAAATTGGATGACATGAAAACAGATTTTCCCAGCTCCAGCACCTTATCTATATCAATTACCCCATCATTTAATTTAGTTGACCAGCTGACTTCTGTTTTTTCCAGATCATCAGCCTGAAATTTTACCAGCCCTTGATAAAAATCTTTAATTCTTTTGCCAGTATTACTCATGAGCTGTATAATTGGTATCGACCCAGAATCAATACTCTCTTTAGCAGTCCTTTTATACAATTACGAATCTGTAGATATTTAAAGCATGAGTCCCACTGTAAACCAAAGCTTTGTACAAGTTCCATAAACCCCACGATTTCTTGATTTGCATAGACATCTGCCAGAGTAACAATCCCCTTTTGTTCCCACTTTTTAGCCATATCATCATATATATTTGCGTGTAGAAGATCAGAATGCCAAAGTGATGAATATCTAGTAAATCTGCTTATCCTACAAATTCTCTCTGCTTTCTTCCACACTTTCACATCATAATCAATACATTTATAGCCTTTCTTCTGATATTTTTTACATCATTTTGCTGTTGAAATATTCCATCTGCAGCTTCCCAATCATCAATTGATAAATATTCGGTAACTCACTCACATTGCTTTGTGTATTCTCATAGTGATACAAAGCACCGAGATGTTGCAGAGCCGTGGCAAAATAATACATCTGAATGTTAGGAGCATTCCATCCCCCCGATCACTTGGGAGAGTCAAATATTTATCAGCACGTCAGGCTTTATGATAATTCCAGATAAAGTTGGAGAACATCCCCTCTATTTTTTGGATTTTCTTTACCGTGAGCTCTAATGGGATAGCTCGGATTAGGTATAAAATATTTGCAAAGATTTTCATTTTAATAACATTTATCCTACCCATTATTGTGAGGTATAAATGATCTAGCCGTTCCAGCTCCCTATTAATTGAGGACATCACTGGATCTATATTCAATGCCCGTAAATCTATAATTTTAGAAGTTAATATGACTCCTAAGTATGTTGCTTACTGCACCACTCTGAAGTCTTGTAATGTACACTGAGAGGAGCAGATAATTTGCGTCTTTGAGCTATTTAGTAGATATAGAAAAAAGACAATCTAATACAGGGCTAGAGGGATGTTTACCGACCGCGCCTAAGTATTATCCCCCGTAGGAATCAAACAAACAACTGCAAACTTAGGGGTCCAAAAGAGGATTCAATCGTAATTCTCTGCTCGTCAACGCCCTATCAATAGTACAAGGGTACGAACGCAATCATAACACTAACAAACCAGATCACAACAACACTATGTGGCAGTACCAAGTGATTGTGGGTTGCTACCCCGTATCTGGGTATCGGGGTATGCCGGTCTCAATGATCTAGAGACACAATACCCGATAAGGACTTCCAAATGATAATATTGATCATTACAAGACCGTTGATGGGAATCCTACACCAGGGGTGACTCACGTTACTGGTTCTTCACATCTTGTGATCTGGTTTGTTAGTGTTATGATTGCGTTCGTACCCTTGTACTATTGATAGGGCGTTGACGAGCAGAGAATTACGATTGAATCCTCTTTTGGACCCCTAAGTTTGCAGTTGTCTATTTAGTAGATAACCCGATCTCCTCCCAAATTTTTCTGCCAGCCTTTCAACTTCTGTTATTGCCTCCTGTGGAGCTGAGGTTAACAGGGCAATATCATCAGCATATGCCAATATTTTTGTTTCTTATCTATGAGATACTACCGGTTTAATTTTTGGGTTGTTCAAAATCAGAGAGATAAAAGGGTCCAAACAAAAAGCAAACAAATTTGGGGAACAAGGGCAACCTTGACGCGTACCCCTTTCTATCTTGAGCCTTCTAGATGTATATCCCATTATTTGGATCTTGGCATGAGGGTTGTAATACACAGCATGTATCGCTCGAATAAGTCCTGGACCAAAGCCTCTCTCTGTCAATTTGTCCCACAAATAACCCCAGGCCCCCGATCAAAAGCTTTCTCTGCGTCCAGCGGGACCACACCCATTGCTCTTTTTTTACCTCAGCGATATCAGTTATTGAATTTACTCGCAGAGTGTGGTCTGTGGTCCCCCTGCCGGGAATAAAGCTGTGTTGCCATGGTGAGATAATTGCAGCTATATTCTTTTGTAATCGGGTGGCCATGACTTTAGAGTAGATTTTTGCATCCGCATTCATGAGAGAAATCGGGCGATATGACGATGGGAGCTCTGGGGGTTTGCCTTTCTTTAAAAACACTGGCATGTATGATGAATCATGAACCAAACACTAGTGATCTAGCCTTGAGTTGTCAATAGCTAGGGCATTATCTCTACATTTTTGTCTCCCTTTCTAGGTCCCATTAGGATTGAGTAGGACCTCTCGGCCTGCACTTAAGTTTCCTGTGGAAGGTAGTATTTTCCCCTACCACAGCGTGTATGACTGTTTTTCTTTACCTGGTCCTGACGAATTGCTACAAGAGCATGAAACATGTCGACCATTAGGTAGAACATACACCTCTGGATCATTGCACCAGTGTGTATTTTTGCCTCACTGTTTAGGGCTCGACCTCTGCCAATGCGCAAGCATTGCAGATGTCGAACATATTATGGCTTATCCAGACCTTAACTAAAGGGGCGATTTGATGCTGTGCCCGTGAAAAAGCGCGTGCACAGCATCAAAGCCACCAGCCTCCCTCCACAAGCTTACCCCAGCATGCGCTCTGTCATTTCTCCTCCCCTAATTATTCACTGCCCACGGCCGGCCGGCCGGCACATCAAAGGCTGCTGCTCCCCGTGCGTCTCGTCACCCTTACTCTCAGCTATTCTTCCCTTCTTGCCTCTCCCCGCCCCCCCCCCCTCCCCACCACAGCAATGCCGAGGGCTTGTATGCCTTCTCCCAGGCTCATTTACTTAACGTTCCCTGGCCTGCACACTTAACTTTCCCTAGCTCTGATGCCTGGGACTTCATTCCGCTTTTTTTTTTACAATGCATTTACCAATACTTGTTTTTTTATTTGCGGCCTTGCATTTCTATCTACCCCTCCTTCCTCTCTCCCTCCCTCTCGCTCAGCGCCGAGGCCGAGCCCCTGGCACAGCTTTGCAACAGAGGCCCTCGGCAACAGGGAGAGTCGATTTACACAGGCAGCAATGCAGCCTCTAGACTCTGCAGCCTGGGCCTAACAGGCAACCATGGACACGAAGAAACGACATAGCAAAAATATATCAATCTAACCATGGAGACTTTATGGCCACCATTTGCACGGCTCCAGGCAAATACCAGATCAGGCCTCTTTTGCTGTTAAACGATTGACAGTTATTACCCAAATCAATTAACTCTTGTTTTGTAGATCACGAAAGCCTTGGCTGCCCCTGCCAGAGCACAATTCCCATACAGAGCAACAACGCCTATGCTCATTTGATCTCTCATTCAGTGAGGTTTTTCTTCGCAGTCTCAAACGTAACTTTGCCATACATGCAGACGCATGCTTGTTAACTTTCCCTTATTTGGATGATGTCCGCTTTTCAATGATTTTCGCCATCCTACAAAGCACCATGCTTCTAAAGACTTCTATATGGGTAACCATTTTTGCAAACCTACAACACCTTCCTAAAGAGGTTTAGTCCTCATTGAATGTATGTGATGAAATCAACCTCATTCGCGAGTCAACAAAAAGGTTGACATTAATACACAGGTCCCGTGATGCAAATTGAAGAAGAAAAAAAAAACAGCCCTTCGTCCCATTCACTCCAGACATCTCCATTCGCACCTCTGCATTATCTTCCTAGAGCACAACCACCAGAGACGAGTTGTTCCCAAATAAAACACAGTGACTGCTACTTGAGGCCCTGAAATTAGAAGTGTGCACAATGCAGTTTCCGGGATCGGACATTAGCACAACTGATTTAAATATGCCTCAAGTTGTAACACGTAGAACAATGATGGAAATTAAAGCCAGTTCACAAGAGAAGCAACATTCCAGTTTTCACTCGCACAGCCACCACACAGCTCCACCGATGCATCCACCACACAGCTCCACCACACAGCTCCAACACACAGCTCCACTGATGCACCCACCACACAGCTCCACCAATGCACCCACCACACAGCTCGACCGATGCTCCAACTAAGCTCCACCAATGCACCCACCACACAGCTCCACCAATGCACCCACTAAGCTCCACCGATGCACCCACCACACAACTTCACTGATGCATCCTCCACAGAGCTCCACCGAGGCACCCACCACACAGTTCTACCATGCCCCCACCACACAGCTCCACCGATGCACCCACCACACAGCTCCACAGATGCACCCACCACACAGCTCCACCCACCACACAGCTCCACTGATGCACCCACCACACAGCTCCACTGAGGCACCCACCACACAGCTCCACTGAGTCACCCACCACACGGCTCCACCGATGCACCCACCACCCAGCGCCACCGATGCACCCACCACACAGCTCCACCGACACAGCTCACCCGATGCACCCACCACACAGCTCCACCAAGGCACCCACCACACAGCTCCACCGATGCACCCACCACACAGCTCCACCGAGGCACCCACCACACAGCTCCACAGATGCACCCACCACATAGCTCCACAGATGCACCCACCACACAGCTCCACAGATGCACCCACCACACAGCTCCACAGATGCACCCATCACACAGGTCCACCGAAGCACCCAACACACAGCTTAACTGAGGCACCCACCACACAGCTCCACTGAGGCACCCACCACACAGCCCTACCGATGCACCCACCACCCAGCTCCACCGATGCACCCACCACACAGCTCCACCGACACAGCTCCACCGATGCACCCACCACACAGCTCCACCGATGCACCCACCACACAGCTCCACCGATGCAGCCACCACACAGCTCCACCGACACAGCTCCACCAATGCACCCACCACCCAGCTCCACCGATGCACCCACCACACAGCTCCACTGACACAGCTCCACCGATGCACCCACCACACAGCTCCACCGTGGCACCCACCACACAGCTTCACCAAGGCACCCACCACACAGCTCTACCATGCCCCCACCACACAGCTCCACCGATGCACCCACCACACAGCTCCACAGATGCACCCACCACACACCTCCACCGATGCACCCACCACACAGCTCCACTGACACAGCTCCACCGATGCACCCACCACACAGCTCCACTGAGGCACCCACCACACAGCTCCACCGAGGCACCCACCACACAGCCCTACCGATGCACCCAACACACAGCTCCACCGATGCACCCACCACACAGCTCCGCCGATGCACCCACCGCACAACTCCGCCGAGGCACCCACCGCACAGCTCCACCGATGCAGCCACCACACAGCTCCACCGACACAGCTCCACCGATGCACCCACCACCCAGCTCCACCGATGCACCCACCACACAGCTCCACCGACACAGCTCCACCGATGCACCCACCACACAGCTCCAACGAGGCACCCACCACACAGCTCCACCGAGGCACCCACCACACAGCTCTACCATGCCCCCACCACACACCTCCACCGATGCACCCACCACACAGCTCCACAGATGCACCGACCACACAGCTCCACTGATGCACCCACCACACACAGCTTCACCGACACAGCTCCACCGATGCACCCACCACACAGCTTAACTGAGGCACCCACCACACAGCTCCACTGAGGCACCCACCACACAGCCCTACCGATGCACCCACCACACAGCTCCACCGATGCACCCACCACACAGCTCCACCGATGCACCCACCACACAGCTCCACCGATGCACCCACCACACAGCTCCACCGATGCACCCACCACCCAGCTCCACCGATGCACCCACCACACAGCTCCACCGACACAGCTCCACTGATGCACCCACCATACAGCTCCACCGATGCACCCACCACACAGTTCCACCAATGCAGCCACCACACAGCTCCACCGACACAGCTCCACTGATGCACCCACCAACCAGCTCCACCGATGCACCCACCACACAGCTCCACCGATGTAGCCACCACACAGCTCCACCGATGTAGCCACCACACAGCTCCACCGACACAGCTCCACCGATGCACCCACCACCCAGCTCCACCAATGCACCCACCACACAGCTCCACCGACACAGCTCCACCGATGCACCCACCATACAGCTCCACCGATGCACCCACCACACAGCTCCACCGATGCAGCCACCACACAGCTCCACCGACACAGCTCCACCAATGCACCCACCACCCAGCTCCACCGATGCACCCACCACACAGCTCCACCGACACAGCTCCACCGATGCACCCACCACACAGCTCCACTGATGCACCCACCACACAGCTCCACCGATGTAGCCACCACACAGCTCCACCGATGTAGCCACCACACAGCTCCACCGACACAGCTCCACCGATGCACCCACCACCCAGCTCCACCGATGCACCCACCACACAGCTCCACCGACACAGCTCCACCGATGCACCCACCACAGAGCCCCACCGATGCACCCACCTCACAGCTCCACCGATGCAGCCACCACACAGCTCCACCGACACAGCTCCACCAATGCACCCACCACCCAGCTCCACCTACACAGCTCCACCGATGCACCCACCACACAGCTCCACCAAGGCACCCACCACACAGCTCACCGAGGCACCCACCACACAGCTCTACCATGCCCCCACCACACAGCTCTACCATGCACCCACCACACAGCTCCGCCGATGCACCCACCGCACAACTCCGCCGAGGCACCCACCGCACAGCTCCACCGATGCAGCCACCACACAGCTCCACCGACACAGCTCCACCGATGCACCCACCACACAGCTCCACCGACACAGCTCCACCGATGCACCCACCACACAGCTCCAACGAGGCACCCACCACACAGCTCCACCGAGGCACCCACCACACAGCTCTACCATGCCCCCACCACACACCTCCACCGATGCACCCACCACACAGCTCCACAGATGCACTGACCACACAGCTCCACTGATGCACCCACCACACACACAGCTCCACCGACACAGCTCCACCGATGCACCCACCACACAGCTTAACTGAAGCACCCACCACACAGCTTAACTGAGTCACCCACCACACAGCTCCACTGAGGCACCCACCACACGCCCTACCGATGCACCCACCACACAGCTCCACCGATGCACCCACCACACAGCTCCACCGATGCACCCACCACACAGCTTCACCGATGCACCCACCACACAGCTCCACCGATGCACCCACCACCCAGCTCCACCGATGCACCCACCACACAGCTCCACCGATGCACCCACCACACAGTTCCACCAATGCAGCCACCACACAGCTTCACCAACACAGCTCCACTGATGCACCCACCAACCAGCTCCACCGATGCACCCACCACACAGCTCCACCGATGTAGCCACGACACAGCTCCACCGATGTAGCCACCACACAGCTCCACCGACACAGCTCCACCGATTCACCCACCACCCAGCTCCACCGATGCACCCACCACACAGCTCCACCGACACAGCTCCACCGATGCACCCACCACACAACTCCACCGATGCACCCACCACAAAGCTCCACCGATGCAGCCACCACACAGCTCCACCGACACAGCTCCACCAATGCACCACCACCCAGCTCCACCGATGCACCCACCACACAGCTCCACCGACACAGCTCCACCGATGCACCCACCACACAGCTCCACCGAGGCACCCACCACACAGCTCCATCGAGGCACCCACCACACACCTCTACCATGCCCTCACCACACAGCTCCACCGATGCACCCACCACACAGCTCCACAGATGCACCCACCACACAGCTCCACCGATGCACCCACCACACAGCTCCACTGACACAGCTCCACTGATGCACCCACCACACAGCTCCACTGAGGCACCCACCACACAGCTCCACCGAGGCACCCACCACACAGCCCTACCGATGCACCCACTACACAGCTCCACCGATGCACCCACCACACAGCTCCACTGATGCACTCACCACCCAGCTCCACCAATGCACCCACCACAGTGCTCCACCAACACAGCGCCACCAATGCACCCACCACCCAGCTCCACCAATGCACCCACCACACAGCTCCACCGATGCACCCACCACACAGCTCCACCGATGCACCCACCACACAGCTCCACCGATGCACCCACGACACAGCTCCACCGATGCACCCACGACACAGCTCCACCGATGCACCCACCACACAGCTCCACCAAGGCACCCACCACACAGCTCCACCAAGGCACCCACCATACAGCTTCATAGATGCACCCACCACACAGCTCCACCGAGGCACCCACCACACAGCTCCATCGATGCACCCACCACACAGCTCCACCGATGCACCCACCACACAGCTCCACAGATGCACCCACCACACAGCTCCACCGAAGCACCCACCACACAGCTCCACCGAAGCACCCACCACACAGCTCCACTGAAGCACCCACCACACAGCTCCACCGATGCACCCACCACACAGCTCCGCCGATGCACCCACCACACAACTCCGCCGAGGCACCCTCCACACAGCTCCACCGATGCACCCACCACACAGCTCCACCGATGCTCCAACAATGCACCCACCACACAGCTCCACCAATGCACCCACTAAGCTCCACCGATGCACACACCACTCAGCGCAACCACAGCATCACTCAGCGTAACCACAGCATCACTCAGCGCAACCACAGCATCACTCAGCACCACCACAGCATCACTCAGCACCACCACAGCATCACTCAGCGCAACCACAGTATCACTCAGTGCAACCACAGCATCACTGGTTCAAATATGTTCTTTCAATGTTTCAAACTGTTTTCAAGCTTTCACGCTTTATTACAAATCACAAAAAGATGTTAACATTTCACTTCTGTTCTTGGATTTTCGTCACAATAAAAAACACTGAACATAATCTTCACAAAAGTTATTTACAAAAGTTTAAGCTATTGCCATTACAAATTAAATAAATTATTTAAGTATTAATTATTAAAAAAAATTAAAAGCCATTGTTATTTGTAATATCAATACATCTAAGTCACGTAAATACAAAACATGTTGCATTACAAATGGTATAGGTGTCACATTTGCGAAAGTTATAACTATTGGCATTGTAAATGACAAAGCTATTAATTTAGCTGTTTTAAAAAATAACACATAAATAAAACAAATTTAATTTATAAGACCAATAGCTCAAACTTTCCTAATGCGAGCCCTATTGCATTTCCAATGCTTGTTTTATTAAGGTAGTTAACCACATCATTAAAAATACTTAGTGGATTACCTAACCTTTTTTAATGATCACCCACCTTTTACGCCTACACACCCACTAGAGCCCTCACACCCACATGCACCAACTGGCAGGTACAAAAGATCTCCGGTAAAGAGCCCTTTTACGGGTGCCCTTCAGATATAGCAGCGCCAGTCTGACGAGGAGCAAAACCCAGATGATGAAGCATAACAACTAGCTTACTGGGTGTGTGAGGGTTTTAGTTCCGAAAGGGGTATTCCCCTTCCCCCTTTCTCCCCACTTTGTGTTTGGTTCACTCATTCTTCCTCCCCTGGGGAACAGTGTATCCTTCCTTGTTTATACAGCTCTGGGGGTTTGCCTTGTCCTGTCATGACATTGGGGGTATTCCATGACATTGAATATCCAGAAATAAATCCTTTATAAGAGGTACTATTTGTGTTGCAAGCAATGTTCCCTCTAATTTTTTTCCTCTGTGTGCGGCAGTGTGGGGTCTCTGTGCGCTGCAGCCATGGTTATGTGCGCCAGGAACCAGACCGTGCGTGTGGGTGCGGCGCCAAATATCACTCCAAACTCATGCTTAAACAAGTGAAAAGACTGCATTTTCACACATAAATTGGCACGTTAAGTGTCTTATGGCAGGTTTGCAATTTAGACACACACAATTACATGAATTGGTTATACAGGCAAGTACACTTCGGGTTTAGAAAAGCACAAGGCTCCAATGATAGTACCATTATAAGATTTTACTGCTGTAGATGTAATATTACTTGTTGTATTGTATATCTGGATGCACAGACGGAAAGAAGCAACAAAATACCAGCCAGGTGGCACACTAGGCTAAGCAGAGAGATTTCTATCTTGCGTGATATCTAAAAGAAATGTAGCAAGTCCAAAAGAACGACGTGTGCTTTACATGTTGTTCAATTGGACTTTGGTCAGCCAACTTCAACTAGGCACAAGCCAGGCCGTCTTTAACACTGGTGGAGCCCTGTGTGACAATGTTTGTTGGCGCCCCCCAATGGCCACCTCTACCATGGATTCCCTCACTAGCACCCTTTAATAGCGGCCCTCAAGTCTCCAGAACCACTGGCTCTCTGATTAATTTACATAATACACACATTGCACAGACACAATCATAGGTGTGTAAATCAGTGTATTGGAAGTGTTACATCAGACAAGACTACAAGGTGCAGTGTAGGAGTCATCGATACTAGTAGGCAATATAGTTTAACAATGCTTATTCTGGAAAAGTACGAATTCAGAATTCAAAATGTGCCCCCATGTGTTAGAGGTTCTCTTAAAAACAAGAATTGTTTTTTTACCCAAATAAACCCTTTTGGAAAGATTAGGATAATAAAAGACTGGGCAATAAAACATAATGCTCTAACACAGAGGTCTTCAAACTTTTTGCTGCCGAGACCCCCTTGTAAAACCTTTTTAGGCGTAAGGACCCCCTTCCGACAAAAGTTTCTAGAAACTGGTACTCCTCATCATCAACTTTTGATAACCATAAATGCACCTGTTACACCTCATCACATCCACCCATCATTCATCCACCCACACTTTCACACATCCATCCATCCTTTCATCCTTACATCCATCCTTACATCCATACATCCATCCTTCAACCATCCACCCTTTTATCCTTCCATCTATCCTTTACCCATCCACCTTTCCATCCATCCACCCAACATTCATCCACCCACCTTTTCACACATCCATCCATCATTCATCCATGCAACCTTTTATCCATCCATACATCCATCCACCCTTTCATCCATCCATGCATCCTTCATCCGTTCACCCTTTCATCCTTCCATCCATCCACCCTTTTATCCATTCATCCACCCTTTCATCCTTACATCATACATCTATCCTTCATCCATCCACCCTTTCATCCTTCCATCCATACATCCATCCTTCCTTCATCCATCCACCCTTTCATCCATCCATACATCTATCCTTTACCCATCCACCCTTCCATCCATCCACCCATCATTCATCCACCCACCTTTTCACACATCCATGCAACCTTTTATCCATCCATACATCCATCCACCCTTTTATCCTCCCATCCATACATCCATCCTTCCTCCATCACACTTTCATCCATACATCCATCCACCCACCCACCCTTTCCTCCATCCATCCACCCATCATTCATCCACCCACCTTTTCTGTGACTCTCTCATGGGATGTAGGGGGGGGGTGGGGGGTCAGTATCTCTGTGTCTTCTTCCTTCTTTCCCGCTCATGGGAAGGCATCTCTGTGCCTCCCTGCTGGGGGCGGGAGGGGGGGACGTGTCACGGGACCCACAGCTCCAGGCGCACAACATCCATTATACTCAAAGGGCTACACTACAGCCTGCTCCCCCAGACCTCACCCCCCACCCACTTTCCCCCCTCCCCCAGCTTGTATATGTGAGCCCGGCTGAAACCGTTTCAGGGACCCACACACCGCCACACCCGAGTACTTGACAGGTCTTTAAAAGACCTTCTACTTGTTAATGAGCCTTTGATTTTTTTTCACACCTCGGTGTGAATTAGGCCTCCACCATGAGCACCCTCGATCAGGCCAACGCCAGGAATTGCATGCCCCTGACAGAATCTGCGACCCCCTTCCAACGACTCCACGACCCCCCTGGGGGTCGCGCCCCACAGATTGAAGACCTCTGCTCTAACATAATACTTGCAGTTAACACGCAGCTGTTTGATGACAGTTAATCAGGGGTGTGGAATTTTCCAAATAATCTAGTTGTCCAAACCACAAGTAACAAAATGAGCTCTCTTACAGACGTAGTAACCCACCGACCCATTTACATTTATTCACTTTGTTTTCTGCATGGCACATGTTCTTAGCAGGAGACATTTTAACCCACTGTGCGACCTTTGGATGTGTCAAAACTTCCACTAGACAAACCTCTATCTCTTTTCAGCAAGACTAATAATCACCAGAGTTATCTAGACATTTTAATTGATGCCTGAAAATAGCTGGAGGCCAGGAACATGCACGGCATCCAACTCTTCACACGAGGACAACACCCTCATTATGTGTATAGTCAGCTGCATGCAGCAAAGCCTCGCAGCGGCCTTCGTCCATCTCCATGCACAGCTCACAATCTGGCAACCAACTACTGCTGTGTATAACTTTTAGGAGGCTTGGCTGCAGCAAGCCCAAAAGCAGAATGTGTGCTTTACACATAGCTGCCAAGGTTTCAGATTGCTTGTGTATGACATTTTCATAATTACAGTGTAATTATGAGTGACCTATAAATAAAAGAAATTACAGCTTTCTGAGGGGTGTAATGTCTCTTCTTTATGTTTCCGTCATCTTCATTGCTTGATTTTGCTTGAAAGTGTCACTCATTTGTTGAAATATCACTCAAGATTACATAGAAATTATAAAAATGTCCCCCATAGCAATCTTAAACCTTGGCAGCTATGGCCTCTGTCCCGCCCGAACTGTCAGCTGAGCAGAGCGCACATGCATCTGCCCGAGCCAGCCACAACAGAGACCTGTACCACTAGCGAGGAGGGGCTGGTGACATGATTGAAAATGGCGGCAAAATAGATGTGGGAGACACCGCCTAATCCCGTCTTTTCTTTTGCTGAATTTGTTTTATAATGGGTTGTGGCTGCGGGCTGTTTGTGGCCCTTTGTGAAAACATTTGTTAATTGCTGCGCCGTCATGCGCTGCAATTAACAAACATTTTCACAATGGCTTACAATCAGCCCCCAACCGCGCTCCCATAAGAGAAAACATTTAGCAAGTCCAAAAGCACGAAAAGTCATGCTTTTGGACTTGCTAAATGTCTTCTCTTAAGGGAGCGCGGTCGGGGGCTGATTGTGAGCCATTGTGAAAATGTTTGTTAATTGCAGCGCATGACGGCGCTGCAATTAACAAATGTTTTCACAAAGGGCCACAAACAGCCCGCAGCCACAGCCCATTAGTGCGGAGCTCCTTCAATCTTTCCCCCAAACACGGAATTGCCGTTTTCGCGCCGCTCGCGTTTTAAACGCGGCGGCACGAAAGCACTCACAGGATGTGTGCGCGCTTTCTTCGGGACTCTGCGCGCTCGGGGTCAGCAAGGTGCGCGCGCACGTTACAGGGAATACTGGTTGCAAGTATTTTATATAGCTCTATAGGGATTTTATCAGGCCCAGCTGCTTTACCGGAAGCTAAAGACGCCAATGCCGCCTGTACCTCTTCTGTCGTAATTTCCTGCTCTAACTCTTGAAAGGTTTCAACATTTATCTTTGGCAGTGATATATCAATGCAATCTTCCCCTTGGTCTCCCATCAAAGGCTCTGCTTGATAAAGTTTATTATAAAATTCCTCGAAGATTCTAAAAATCTTTTCCGGATCTGACACCAATACACCATCCGAATCTTGCATTTTTAGAATATTATTTCTAACACTTTTTTGTCGTGTTCTCACTGCCAATAATTTGCCCGTTTTTTCTCCATACCCATATAGTTCCTGCTGATAAATTTGAAATTTCTGGCCACCTTTTCTTGAATATATTGGTTAATCTAGACTTTTACCAGTGTTATTTTACATGGATGTTACATTAGTATATTTTCCTCAGCTCCATTGCTGACTATTTGAATATGCTCTGACTCAAGTTTACCAAGTGTATTAATAAGTTGATCCATCTTTGCCTTACATTGCTTCCGAGTGTATGCTACAAACCCTATCACTTCCCCCCTCAGGGCAGCTTTATACGCATCCCACACCACTGCCCGAGATGCACTATATCTATTGATATCAAAGAATGCTTGAGTCCATTGTTTGATATAGGAACAAAACTCATTATCTAATAATAGTTTTCTGTCAAAAGTCCAGACAGTTTGCCTATTCAGACCCTGGATCGCCTTAATTTCCAAGATTAGCGGATTATGATCAGAGTATGGCTGTGGAAGTTTTATTATGTCTAAATTATCTAACCATTGTGTAGGGGCAAGAAATAAATCTAAACGAACAAACTTTTTATGGGGGTGTGAGTAATAAGTAAAGCCAGGATTATTATGTTGTTTCTGTATCCAAACATCCCCTAGCCCATGAGTACTTTTGAATGAACACAATGCTTTAAATACTTTAGGTTTCCTGCCTTTATGTGTGTTTAGGAGACTGCCACCCTCCACATGTATATTGAAATCCCCACATATAATCAATGAGCCGGGCCACAGTGCTAACTCGATCTCAAACTCTTCCCAAATATGAGGATCGTCCAAATTTGATCCATATATATTTACCACAGTGAAACCCAATGATAGCTCCATTATGGCCCAAAGACACCATTTATCTGATTTTGTTCTGAGGGCTTTGCCAACCCAATATTTAATATATATATCTACACCTCTCGTTGTAGTTGTCTGGGAGGAACACACTGCTAAATTGTAGCCTTTAATCTCCGGACAGGTTTTATTGGCCCATGCAATATGTGTCTCCTGTAAACACAGAACATCCGGATTTAGCATCATGATTATTTCAAACACCTTCGCACGTTTCAGCTTATCGTTTAAACCACCAACATTTGATGAACAGATTGTATATTTACCCATTATTCTCAAAAATATCTTATATAGCCATTGCTTATATTTTTCTGAAAGTATTTTAGTGGTATACTGGGTCTTCTTATACATCCAGCTGTATGCATCTGACTTCTGTTTTTTTCGGTTGCTAGCCGCCCCCCACCCCAGCTTACCCTATTACCCTCCCTCGCTTCCCCCCGTGACCCCAACACACACCTCGCCCTCCACCCCCTGTGTCTCCCCTCCCCTCCCCCACCCGCCCTACATCTGAGGAAAAGGGGCTTATGGCCCTTACGATGGGGAGATACTTTGTTTCAGTCTCTGCTCTAGCATTTTTACTCCTAACCATCATTGTCAAGTATTGATATGCAAAATCTATACTAACATATTCATACTCCATTTCCAGTCTTCGGTATTACCTCTTACTCATCATTTACCCCAAGTTGGGCTTAAGAAACCCCCTACTCTGAACATTTATTCTGATCACTTATTTTTGAACAATCCTGATTTGAATACAATAATACTTCACTTTTCAGAGGGAGTTAAAATATTCCTGAGCTTGTATCTCTGATATAAAAAAATGTATGTCCCTTATACAGTACTTTCAGGGTTTCTGGGTTGTGCACCCTTATTTAGAAAGGGGTTGATTAATTGTCTCAGGTGCCAACGTCTCTCCACTGTGTGATGGCAAAAATCTGGTCTCACGAAAAATTGGAATCCTTTGCCATGTCGTTTCCTATCAGGTCTTGCGATATAATGCCTCTCTGCTAAAAAATTGTTCAAATTAATCAAAATTGCCCTAGGACGATTCCCTGCTGAACTGCTTTTTCCCTAGGACAATTTAAATGGGAACCTGTGGCCTCCCTGTACCTCACTGACCCAGTTCCACATTGTTAGCTTTGGGAAAGCTTCCAAAAGCAGTTCCTGTACAAATTTCCGCACATCCGTCCCTTCCACCCCCTCCGGAACACCAAGGATCCTGAGATTGTTTCACCGGAGTCGGTTTTCTAGATCAACTATCTTCAGTTGCATATCCTCGCGATCAGATGACATCATATCTATATCGGTCTTTTGTGCCAACATTTGATCCTCTATGACAGATATCCATCCTTCTGTTGCATTTATTCTTTCAGAGAATTCAGTACAAGTCTTTGCAATTCTTCTAACTGAGTTCTGAAGTGTGCAACAAACCATATGTGTTTTCTGGCTCTCTGAATGTGTCTCAGCTCTGTGTTCCACGATTAATTGATTGATTGCAGCTAGTGATATCTCATTTGGGTTGTTAAGTATTGCTATTGGTTCTGTCATGGTTGCTAGTGTTGATGCTGGAGTAACTTCCACGTCAACTTGGAATTCAGGTGAAGATTGCGGGGAGAGAGATATTTCCCATGCAAGACTCTTGCCTGTCCGGGCTTGTAATATGCCTGTATCTGGAGGCTTTTGTTCCAACAATTTATTGCAGACCATAGTGGCATTTGGAGTCCTTTCCTCTGATGTGGAATCCATGATTGAATCATTACGATCGCTTGACAAGCTGGTAATTGAGCCTTCTAAAGACTCCTCCTTCTGTCCCTCATCTTGATCCCCATATGAGCTATCCGTGCGATCCGATAATGAGGATGATTTCGCCTACAGATTTTGGTTCCTTTTCTAGGCTCAGCCCACGCTCCGAGGTCTGATCATCACACGAGTCCAAGGCCTCTATGGTTTGCACATTTGAACTTATTATCTGACCCTCCCGGCTTACTTCAGTGCCTGGTAAATCTATCTCAGTTAGATTTGCAATATTTCCTTGAGCTGTTGATACCAACGGGGACTTTTTTTGACTTTCCACAATTTGGGGTGTTTTATTTTTATCTTTCCTAGTTGAGAACATTTGCAGAATTCTCTTATCTTTTCCCCCATTCAAGTTGCTTTTTGTTTACGGGCAGTTCAACTCTCCAACTGACCCTTCCAGAGCTCTTTTTTTGATGCTTCCTGTTATCTGAGAGTCTTGAGATCGACTAACCAGTGGAGTATCACACTTTCCTTTGCTTTTTCCGCCCGTGCTGTTTTAGGCGGCATCTCTGAGCCGTAGAGCTGATGTCTAATAGCTAAAGTGCAGTAGCTCAAAATAAGTCAGCGAAGAAAAGAAGAAAAAAAAAAAGGCCAGATCAAATCCTATATATTGCTATGTTGGTGTATATATTACATACAAATCTCAGTCTCGATATTGAAAATAAAAAAAATTACAAATGTTCAATACGCAGCGGCACTCAACTTGTCTTACTTATAGCCATCAGTCTTAGAGATTATTGCTTCTTTTAGCCTCAGTGATTACGCGATAAAAGGGAGTGAAGATGGTCAAAATAGTAAAGAGAGCAGCTGCTCCCCATGTCATTTATGGTGGTTAAGTTTGTATGTCCCAGCCACAGACTGCCTATTGCTGCACATAGCGTGTAAACAGCTAACTGCTCACTGAGGGCTCACCGCTGCATCCTTCATTCTGTTTCAATTCCAGCGCCGTCAGTGGTAGTCCGAGGTCATTGTGATACCAGAATGCATCTGTAGTACATCAGAAAACTGTCTCGGTGCACCTACTCCGCTTGGTGTGTTTTTTTTCGATGTCAGCCGACATCCACCACCGCACCATTGCACTCTGCACCTCCCCAGACTACGAATGCTCCGCAGCTCCTTCCAAAAAAAAAGCAACGTTCCCCGCGCAGAGCTCGCCCATCGGGTCTCCACCGATTACCAACGCCGACAACCTCATCCGGCTCCGTACCACCCACTCAGCGATATCTCTGCAGCTCCACCAAGCGAACACAGTCCACTCACGCAGCCGGCTAGTGGCTCCGTCCGCCACACTCAATGACCACTCTGCAAAGATTTAAGACCACAAGCCACGGTAGGAGAATAACTTCCTTTCTTTAAAGGACTGCAGGTTCCAATGTTACTTCACTCCTATGCACCCAACTTCCCTGGTGCAGATAGCCTGGTTTCTGGGGCATACACGGGTGGGTAGCTCTCCAACATGCCATCTTTCAGAGGCTTTCTTTGGGGTCCTCTGGGAAAGTCACTTCTTCTTCAAAACTGCAATTGCGACTTGTCTATTGACTTCTATTGGGCACACAGCTGTGTTTCAACTCTTGACAAAGCCTCTGTGGTGTTCCTGGGCACTTACCTTGTGTGGTTCCTTGTGTCCCCAGCTCCGCTGAGTCTTCTGGTCCAAGTCCAGTTCCTCCTTGCAGTTCGCATTCCACTTTCCTAGTATATGGTTTTATCTCCCCCTGGAGACCAGTGTATATTTGTGCTACTTACCTGATTATTTTAAAGTATTCTTGTGTGTATTGTTGCTATCCCCAAGTAGGAGATGTACCAATGTTAAGTGATTGTGTTGCATAATAATATAGACTTATAAATTATAAACACTTTGTGAACACTCTTTCAAGATAAGCCAGAAGGCTGCTCTCCACAGATACCACATTGAGAGCTTTCTATGGTTATCAAAGACCACTAAAATCGCCATAAAGTTTGCCTGGATTAGTGCAAGGTACATCACTCCTTGGAGTGTGCACCATATACTAAGCCAGCCCCAAACAATCTGGTACTCTGGTGTGTCTTCCTTCCCCTTCAATTTCCCTACTTTTCCCCCTGATTCCGGGGGCTTGTGTTTCTAATATCAGAACATAATAATCTTGGACATCAAGAAGGCTTGGGCCTATCTGATTGGATTCCATTTCAACCTAAGGTTGGGACATCAGTTCTTTATTTTGCAAGGCCTGTATATTGTGTAAAGATTTTTTTAAACTGGGCAGTGTTAGCTTTATGTGGCTTATTTGAGGATGCCTCATGTGTCTGTCCATTATTTTCTCTATATGGCAGTGCTCCTTTTCTTACAAACGTTAGCCACTTAAGGTTCTTATACACTTAATTTGTACATTTTTTCACTCAGTAGCCTCAATAGTTTATGCCAATATTTAGATGGTAATGCCTTTAGAGAAATTGGAACGCCGTTGTAAATATTATATCTCCCTTTCAGTTTAAATAGTACCCTTCTATTGCATATGTGATAAGTAAACCTATTCCATATTACCCCTTCAGCTAGTTCTGGATATTTAGCCTGGCATTGGGGAATTTTTAGCCAGTGCATGATGGTGAAAGTCAAACTATAACTCCAAGAACGTACCTTCTACTGGATGAAAATCCAGGGCTACAAGAAGGCACTGGATGACACACGGCCACTTTGCAGCTACGCTCTTTGGACATTTTAAAACCTCAAAGCGTATTCACTGAAGGGAAAGTAGAAATTCTCTGGTATTGATAACTACATCTCGTTTTCAACCCCCCTCATATTTGTTTTTATTCTCCATGTCTTTTAATTAGTCAGTGGAACCTGGTTCATGCAAGTGAGTAGCAGCACTGGTGTTGGCACCAATTCCCTTTATACCCCTTCCTATTAGCTACAGGCATCAAAAATACATCTAATTTGTTCCCAGGACAAGACATGCATTGGGCAATTACAAGAATTAAAATAAAATACCCACCAGGGCAAGGATTGGGCCACATTGGCATATACTTTATCCAACTGGGGCAGAGGATCAAAGATCATGTTCATCCTACTGAGAACTCACTACCTAACAGAACGTAAAGAGTAGTGTGCTATAATAGAAAGCACATTGAGGCCTCTTCAGGGATATGAAGCAATAGATACATGTAATTGTAAATAAAAGCTGATGAACAAAATGAATGAGAACCCAGGGTTGAAAGACATGTTTGTATGCAGCACTGGACTAAAAGCTAACCTCTAGGTGTTTGCGTATGAGTGAGTCACTTTCCACAGTCTGTAAACCAACCAGGGAGAATTTGAGACTGGTGGGAGCTTGTAAATATAAAAACGTCAGGCTCAAAGAGGCGAAGCAGGCACTTTACCCATTAATTTCATTACTTAAAGTAGGTTATGTGATGCCTCTAAAGAGACCTAGAGTGCGCAGAAAACAACAGTAAATTTAGAATCAATTGTGTAACAAATTACGACGTAACCCATGAAGTAACTTTAAAAGACGTGGGTGCTATGTGGAGCTACAAAATGCTGTGCTCCCATTTACATGACATGGGCAGAGTTAGTGGAGTTTTCTTAATCTCGATTTTCCATTAAACTGTTGTGAGTGATACATTTTTCCACACTAACTAGGTCAACAGAAGCAGTGCCCATGCATGTAAGTAGTCACAATCACAGACAAAAAGGCAGAAATACTATAACATTGTGTTTAATTAAATAAAGCTCTATGTAAAAACACACACACACACACACTTTGATATAAAATCTTTTTCACCTTTCAGCACGGGTGGATCTAGGTTCACCCGGACCAAAGGGATTTTCAAAATGCTAGAGAGAAGCAGTGTACCGACTGTCTCAAATGAAGTACCAACTAACTGAGAAAGGACAATTGTTGGGTGAACCCAAGTACCAGGAGGAGGCTCCAGGCCCCTAAAGAGAAGTTGTCCTGGACGTACCATGACTTTTAATGCATTGGGTAAAAATGGGTGAAGATTGTACCCTATAGCCCCACAACATGTACAGCCAGAAATGCCTCATTTGGTGGAAATGTTCTCAGCATGCTGATCATCAAGGTCCCTGATTTACAAGAAGGGATTAATTGTGATGCCTTATTGGTGTGTCTTCCATTTTGAAATCTCAAGATGGCTGCCTTACTGATACCATTTTACAGTGGCCGCACCATCTGTGTTACAATCCCTTGGAAATAGGTTGTTTTGATTTTGTGCCTCAAAGGACGAGAAGATCACCAAGAGATGTGTCCTACATTATTTGTCCAAATATAGTCACCCTTCTAAATCAGCATCTAAGTCTGGGAAAACTAATCTGGATCTAGAATGGTCGCATTCCCTTGTCTTCTGTTTTGCCGTACAGGCATTTCTTAGCAAGCACAGCCAGTTCATTTCACATTTCACTTTCTCTTTCTGCCAAGGTTCTTAAGGGCATCCACCTCTTTTTCAATCAGGTGAGACTCCGCCATTGATTCAGTGAGCTGAAAACAAGAATCAAGTATGAGAACTGGTTAATGACTGCCATGCAAAATAAAATGTCTTTCAAAAGTCAACTTCAAGAAGCAAAGTATGATGAATTCTTTAAACAGTTAGAGCCAATAGCATATCATTTCTCTGAGCTGTTTTGCACTCTAAGACAGCAAATCCATCTATCAGATTACAAAGAAAAAACACCAAAATCTAGTGAGCAACTATCCCTTGTAGTAAACAGATAATACAGGCTCATACCTCGGACAGCATAACTACCACTCAGAATAACAAGCATTGGCATAGCCACTAGGTCTCGCCTTTGGGACCTTATAAGTATTTATCTTTGCAGTACAATATCCTTGGTGCAACAACATCAACTGTTGCATGGCTAAACACTTATAAGGTTCAAAGGTGAGACCTATTGGCTATGCCAGTGCTTGTTGAGTTTTTAATTGGGCCACATGAGTTACCGTTAGCTTGGGATCCACCATTGTTTGAACTGTAAGTGGGCAGGGCTACTACTTGCGGTCATGAAGGCAAACTGTTGTTTTTTGGGCACACAAAACATTACCACCTCCTCTAAATAAGAGGGGTAAAACTCAGAAAATGAAGATTTACCTGCTCGGTCAGGAAAGCAACCATGGCTTTAACCCCTTCGCTGCTCATGACGAGCTCAGCTCGTCATGCAGTACACTGGTCGTGTGCTTATGACCAGCTGAGCTCGTCATGAACAATGGGGATCCTGCATATGCAGCACAGGAGGGAAAAACCACTAGCAGCCAAGGTGTTAAAGGACAAAGAGGTAACTGTTTGCCACGTGACGAGGATGTTTGTTTAATTCAGGGACCTCGAAGAGCACCTGGTAGTGTTACATAAGCAATTTACCGCGAACAGAGTCACCGGTATATAATAGCTGTCTTGTGAGCAGGACACTTTAAGGCTTTAAGGACACTTTCTCAAAAACCTGTAAACACGAGCATATGGTGGAAGTAACCCCATAATAAAGTTATGAATTGTTCGAACTCAAGATTGCCCACAATGGGGTTTCGCTTTCACTTGCTCTTATAAAAGCTTCCACATTCTTCAAGTCTCCACCCTCGAAAAGCGCCATAACTTTCAGCTTGCATTAAAAGTGATGAACACACACTAGTATAAACAAAGGCTATGCTTTGTCATTCTTGAAGGAATTGCTTTTCTTCTTTGGTTTACTCTACAAATAAAATTAGCGGATTAAGGCAAAATATGCCCAGGTGTTTCCCTAAGAACCCACAATTGTGTTATATCAGTACTCACTTAAGTCTTCCAGTGAGAGGCCCAGGTATGTGCACTGTTTGATGGGAGCACACTGCTAGGTGTGCACATTGATGAAACGTTGCTCAGAATAAAGGTCAGTCTGAGGTTTCCGGGCCATGGCAGATCAGCACCAGTCAAAAATGTTTTGTAAGTGACAGAAAAGGTCACGCCTGCCTTCCAAATCCACTCCCAGTGATCACTGCAAAGACACCAGTCCCAATGAAACTGTCAAAGAGAGGGCGATTGTGTAATTCCACCAAAATCACGAGAGCAGTGCAAGTCACCTGACGTGTTCATAGTCCTCTTGAAAAACTCACATGCCGTGACTTCATGGGCCCTTTGTCCAAGATTAATTAAAAGCCCTCTCATAGGTCAGTTTGTAGAGGTGTTTCATTACACGAGGAGTCTGTCACTTAGCTCCTCTGCAACTGATAAGTATTTTAAGAGCACCTTCTACAAGTGGTGCAGTTACAGCGCCAATCACTGGCCAGCTCCCAGCAAGAAAGAACAATCAGTGACGCAGTGCTTTGCCCTTATCTCTGCTAAGCAGTACTGTGTGGACTTGGATACCTGTACGTCAGCAGCATTAAGCAATCTGTCACCATTTCGTACTGCAGCCCCCACACTTACTGTTCAACAAGTAACTACTTAGCGCAAAGGATGTGATTCTATGATACATTCATGCTAATCAAGCAGTCAACATGCACTGTCTAAGTCGACACCCCATAGTTGCTATTGAATTCTCAGTGACCTCTTTTCAAATGTATCTGCAAGATTGCAGGAGTATGCAACACGTCATTGTGTAAACGAGTTCACGCTAGTGTTACAAGCAATGAACTTTTCTTTGTGACCACACATCTAATTTTATCAAGGCTCCTCTATCAATGACCACATTTTCTGCTTATGTAATTTGCAGAGCAGTGTATGCCCCTAACCATGCTAATGCTTCTTTAAGAGTATCTATCAATTCAAACAGCAACTGAAAGGGATCCCTGTACCTTTGAATGCTGTGTGACTCCTTCCTAGCCCTGTGTAATGGAGACCAGAGTACACTTTGTGGCGCGTGAAGCCTGATGTGAGCGGCGGTTGGGGGCAGAAGGTTTGATAGAGCGGACGAAAGTGAAAGCGCAAGCAGGCTGCTCATTTTCAAGCACTGCACTCGTGCTTGTGGCGCGCTCCTGCTCACTCCAGCAGGGTGGATGCCGCTACAAGCAAGAGTATGTGCTCGGAAATGAGCAGAGCAACGGCTAAAGGTCTCCTATGCAGCGCATGCACGCTGCATAGGCGAGACCTAAAAAGCCCTCAACCTCACAAGCTAAGACAGAAACACTAATAAGTATAATAAATAGCAAGCTACAAAAATCTAACAGGCTTAGGCATCAGTGACCTCAGACACGTCACATGGTATCTGATCTCAGATGGTTCAGCAGCAAGGTGTTGTAGACATCACACAGGGTTTAATAGCAGAACTATCCTTAAGGCTACATAGATCACAGAGGCTCAGACTTCAGATATATTGGGTTTTATATATTTCACAGGCTATGACAGCTGAGGTATCCTTTAAGGTATACAGATCCCCTTGGGTCAACAGCACATCTGCACTTTTTGTTACAAAGATATTAAAGGATTAGGCAATATAACTATTCATTGTGTAGATATGTAGGAAGCTGGCTCTTTTTATAGTATACCCAAAAGATGTATAGTGTGCAAAGACAGAGTCTTGCTATAGCAATCCCAAGGTGCTCCTTTAGGGGGTGTGGTTCAGCAGCCTTAGGCTTACCATACAGGAGTGTTAGACATCTGCATTACACACACAGGCAAGGTCCACAACAATTTATAAAAATAACTCTTATCTTTATATAATGTTTGGCACCAAGATCATCAAAATCAGGTAAGTACGTTTCGAGTATACATTTTTATAGGTGTGGAAAACCAAGACTTAGTGCAGTTCCTGAAGTGTAAATGTTATCCTATGGAGGAAAG
The DNA here is from genome assembly GCF_964263255.1 of Lissotriton vulgaris. Taxonomy (NCBI): domain Eukaryota; kingdom Metazoa; phylum Chordata; class Amphibia; order Caudata; family Salamandridae; genus Lissotriton; species Lissotriton vulgaris. Next base: position 1,079,839,207 of record NC_141685.1, on the reverse strand, counting down.
ACATACACTGTATATAGGTACTTCGCAGCGTCTTATGGGCCAATCTCCTGAACTTAAGGTAAGTATAGGGCAAGGTCCAAGGCAACAACCTAGGCAGCACTTAAACAGCCATTTGCAGAGGTGCTTTTCAGCGTCTGGTGCACAATGTTATCTAATGGAGGATAAACTTGTACTGCATTCGGGCACTTCACGAGACTTACATGACCAATCTCCTGGACTTAAGGTAAGTATGGGGCAAAGTCCAAGGCCACACCTTCAGGTCACCTTTGTAGGCTCTGGGGCATCTGGGTGCCGAGTTGTGTTTCATCGTCGGGTGCCCATTGTTAGTCAACCTAGATCAGTCCAGTCGGAAAGAGGCTGCAGGTCTGGACTACGAAACCAGTCAGGCTGAAACAACAAAGGAGATCAGGTCTCACGATGCTCGGGGACCCCTTTGGTCCACTTCCACTCGGGTCATAAGCAACGGGTACAGAGGTGTCTTGAGGCATCAGGTTTTTACAGCTGAGTCACTCGTGGTCAGGGGGGCTGCACAAAGAGGCAGCAAGCGGCATCAAGGAGTCCTCTCCTGGCAAACCCAAGGAAGGCGTTCTTCTATGGAGGGCTGTGGGACCACACTGGCACCGTTGGCTCACTTCAACTCGAACTTGGAGCGACTGGTGCAGTGGTGCTGACTGGTGTCGAGTTTACGCAGTCTGGAGCCTTCACAGTTCTTTCTTTGGTACCTGCAGGGTGCAGTAGGCAGCTCCGCTGCTCCACGTGAGTTCCGGAGTCAAAACAGAAGTGCTGGTAGTCCTCCCAGGCTTTTGGAGGTCCAGTAGCTTACAGGATGAGTTGACTTTGGCACAATTATCTTGATCAGCGAGCAGACCAGCAGGACTGGCGCCAAGTCAGTTGCTTCTTCCACAGTTCTTGCTTGTCACAGCTCTGCAGTTCTTATTCTATTAGGTCAGCAGGATCTGATTTCCTGGTGCCAGGGGCTCCCTTAAATGCTAGATTTAGGGGCGTGTGGGTAGTAGCCAATGGACTACTTACCCCTGGGTCCAAATAAGTGTCAATCTTCTTCTTTAATGTTCACAACAGCATCGTTTTGAGTTCTAGCCAACACGTGTTTCGTCTAATTAGCAGTATATGCATGCAGACTTCATCAGGGCAACACATTTATTTACGATACTGGCAACACCACTGACTACCAGTTCCAAGTGGCGCGTTGAAAAATAAAGTCAAAGTTCAAAGTAGACTCCACGAAGAAGTAACACCTCAAGTTTGTGTTTCAAATGAGGGCGGCAGCACAAGTACGGCTAGACGCCGTACTCGTGCTGCCGCCCTCATTTGAAACACGAAATTTACCCAATTGCGTGACCTGATTATGCCCTGACGAGGGTTTCGATAACTTTTAAACTTGAGGTGTATCCCTAGTAGCAGCCCCAATAAGTTTCATTATTACTGATGACTATTGAGCGCAAGTGTATAACCTTCTATCTACTGTTCTTCTGCTTTACTTACCCCTGGGGTCACTATGCATCCTATTTGACCACTTCCTTTGGGAAATGGGCATAACTCTGTCCCAGAGTTCCAAAGGCTATCATCACAAGGGGGGTCAGCATACTTTCCTGTGAGTGAAGCCAGATTCACATACCAAAGGCAGTGGGCTCCTTGAAGCCCCCTGCCTTGGAATACTAATTCACAGGTCGTCATGTGGGGGAGGGTGTTCGCACCCTCTGCCTGAGCAGGCTTGGTTCTTGACCTGGGGGTCATAAACTAGTCTGTGGTGGCAGGCTGGCTAGGACCAGTCAGTCAGCACTCTAGTAGTTGGTAGGTTTTCAGGGGGTACCTCTAAGGTGCCCTCTAGCTGCATGTATTGATAAATCTGTCACTGGAATCAGTGTGGGTTTATTAATACGAGATGTTCAATACCAAACATCTCTAGTTTCAGTGAAGCCATCATGTAGCTGGGGAACTCGCTTTTGACCAGTGTCCAGCACATGTACTTAAAATGGCTTCATTGGTCACTTGTACTGGAAGTAATTGAACTGGCCAGCACAGGGGCATATCAGCTCATGCAGATATGTTCATACATGTAATATACTTCACCCTGCCTTAGGGCTTTAAGTCCTGCTGTAGGGGTGACTTACAATTATTAAATACAGTGTTAGGGAACATGGCAAACAGGTGTGCGACATATATTTTCACTTTTTAGAGCAGACAGTGGTAGTCTGTGTGAGTTTGGTGCTGGGGCCCTTAGAGTGGTGTAAGGTATGTTGGAGCTCTTAGGGACCCTATTTAGTACCTACGTCCTAGGTACCAGAGGAACCACTTACAAGGGACTTACAGAGGTGCTTGGGGATCAAATGTTTTGGGGGAAGAACACTCGCAATGGAAACATGTTTAGCAGGAACCCAGTGCACTTCAGCCAAAGTTGCATTAAATGACAGGCAAAAAGTGTGTGGGGGGGGGGGGGGGGGGACAGGGACTACTGCAACAAAAACCCAGTTTCCTACAAGATTTATTTCTTATGCCCAGGGTTCACAAAGGAGAGATTTTTCAGATTATACATATCTCACAGATACAGACAGCAGAGCCACTATCAATGTTATGCACATCTTACAGGTCAGTGCACGAGACCTGTCCCTTAGGTTTCGAAGATCATTTACAGACAGCAGAGCTATTCCTCAGATCCCACCCCTCTGCCCTCACCATGTCCAACAGAACCTCCACCTTCAGCCTCAGCAGGTTGTTCTCCTCCTCCAGCTGCTGGTTCCGTTTTTGCAGACGCTGTACTTCGTTCCCTGTACCACCAGACTCTACTCAAGACAAGAAAAATATTGAATATTAAACATAAACAGCCTCATTGGATGGCGGTAAAAGCAATACTGAATAGCTAATTCCTTACATGTGGTATGCTTGCACTGGTGGGGGGAGCTTTCATTTTTCCTTAAGTGGATTGCAGTGGATCTACTTAGCAATAATGGGCCAGATGTAGGTACGCTTTTCCTCCTCTCATCGCTGGTCATCGCTGGGCACTCTGTTACCGCAAACGCTGCTTCCGACCGCTGTGTGCCGCCCCTGCTCGCCGGACCCGCTTCGCGGGTCCCGCTTCGCGGATACACAGCGGCGGTCATCACACAAGGGGCTTGACCTAACCGGCAGGGCTGCGAGGGTAGAGCGGAGGACTCCATAGACCAGGAGTCCCCGCGCGCCCGTTACCAGCTGGGCTCCTCTCCCTGCCGGCCCCGCCCCCAACGCCGGGAAATCTGAAAAGGCAGCTGAGCTTCACTTCCTCGGATTCCTCCTCTCATCGCTGGTCATCGCTGGGCACTCTGTTACCGCAAACGCTGCTTCCGACCGCTGTGTGCCGCCCCTGCTCGCCGGACCCGCTTCGCGGGTCCCGCTTCGCGGATACACAGCGGCGGTCATCACACAAGGGGCTTGACCTAACCGGCAGGGCTGCGAGGGTAGAGCGGAGGACTCCATAGACCAGGAGTCCCCGTGCGCCCGTTACCAGCTGGGCTCCTCTCCCTGCCGGCCCCGCCCCCAACGCCGTAAATAGCCCTCCTATAAAGCAAAGGCAACAACCCCGCTGCGCGGGAGCGCGCGGGAGGGCGCCGGGAGAAGCCCGGGACAAGGGCGGGACCGTTTGAGGCCGTTCGAGGTCTAAGAGGTCTGGCCTGGCCCACCCTCCTTGGTTCCTTCCACGGCTATCGCACCTGGACTTTGACTCTAGTGAGTACCATACAGAAACCGTAACTGTCACACATTATGTGTACCCGGGGGAGTCGCAGTAAGACTGCGCTGGGTTTAACCAAGCCAAAAGGTACCTTGGATGATTTCCTTTTTAAAACAAACTTGGCAATAGATGCCGAAATTACAAAAATGCAGAACAGGGTTTCTATCGAGTTAGACGCTGCACGCAGACTCTCCCAAACATTTGCTAACTCAAAAAAATCCTCCCTGGGAAAGATTGCGTCCGCTGCATCTCCCCAACAGGCTGCACCCCCCCCTCCTTTGTTGATTCTCGCCGACGTTCATAACTCCCCCTCTTCTTCCTCTCCACCACCATTAGACTCTTCCTTCATCTTCTCACCCATGACCGTCCAACCTAGTGAGGGCGAACCACCCACCAAACAGGGAAACTCTACCGCCTTGCCGGTCATAATTGCCCCTTCCTTCTCTGTAGCAAAAAGTACAAACCCAAATCGCCAAGTTTTGAAAAAGAAAAACAATGCAAAATCTGCCTATGCTCGTAAGAAAGCCAAAGTTGCAAGGCAGCAGTTTTTCAATCATAGAAGAACTCTACCTAACACAGGGGATTCTAAACAAATACCACCTCCAGCTACCCAGCCAACAGGGGGTGATAGCAACCCCACTCACTTTACCCCCACTACTGCCCCTGTGCTAGAGAATCCTACTATCCCTGTAGATAACCTAACACTGGGAGGGCCAAATGAGACAGGGAGGGACATGGATAAAGTGGGTGATGATGAAGACTTTCTCCAAACAGTCTGGGTCACTTTAAAACAACTAAACTTGGCTTGCAGAGGAAAGGCATATCATGGGGTATCGAACATTCCATTCACCCGCTGCTCCCTCCACTCAGGGCCGTAATAAAGGGGGTCTGTGTATATACATCTCGAATGTAGGGGATATAAATGTGTATAATTTCCACTCTGACCAATATTTTCAAATCCTTTCTTTTAAATGGGGCACCACACAAAAGGTCATACTGGTGAACTTTTATAACAATATGCCAGTAAATGAAATGGAACTCATTTTGAATAAAATGTCAAACCACATCCATAAAGTGAGAGATCAAAACACGGGAGACCATACAGTTTTCTGGGTGGGAGACTTCAATTGTGCCGTCTGCCCACTTTCTGAGCTAGGTTTGTGCGGCCTTGCAGATCGTGAGGAGGACGGCCCTTTTCACTTCTCACACACCAAGCTGGGGTCTCTCCTTAACAGTATCATATTTGCTTTTGATCTCACCTTCATTAATCAGGCATGCTCTCCCCCAGTTCCCTTCGCCCCAACATATAATGGAAGAGGTTGTGAAACCACAATTGACTTTGCACTGATATCCCCCACTACACCCAATTTTATAACCTTTTGGGAGATAGGGGATGACCCAATGAGTGACCATTACCCCATTACCTTTGGGGTTAGGCTCCCAGTGGAGAAAGCAAAGAAAGCTAGCGGCCCATTTTATCCATTGGAGGTCACCTTAACAAAGATAAATGGCTATGTGCTTAAGTGGGAGAAATTGAACCCCACAATCTTCTTCCACAATCTAATATCATCTTGCTTTGCAGACATATCTATCTGTTTAGAAGAAGATATTGATCCTAAGGCGATTATGGCAGCTTTCGCTAATATTCAGGAGTACATAAAAGGTGTTCTAACTAAGAGCCACAAAAAGAATGGGAAACGTGCATCCGGGTGGTTTGACTCTAGGTGCACAGCTGCTTTAAAGAAATTGAAGAAAGCTTTAAACGTCATTCCGAAAAACAGGGTCCAAATCTCTGAGGCCAGAGGAGAGTATAAGAGAGAAATTAACCTCCGGAAAGCAACCATGAAAAAGGAGGCCTGGGAAGCGTTGGGAGAAGCTGCCAGGAACAAGGACACTAACCTCTTCTGGAAAGTGATAAGATCAGTATATAACACAAAAGATACTGACAATTGCATAGATGTAGCAATCACAGCAGAGCTTTGGGTAGAACACTATGGTAAACTCTACACCAACAGACAGGGGGACAACATGAATCAACAAAAGGCACTTTTACCCTTGAACAAATTCACGCAGGACTATCAGCCAAGTGATCCCCCAGTCTCCCCATATCCAATCGACTTGGTCTTTACCACCCTAGAAGTTGAAAATGCAATCAGGGAAAGCCCTCCAGGGAAAGCCCCTGGTCCGGACCACACACCAGTGGATGTCTATAAAACAAACCTGGAATTTTGGGCTCCGCTCTTAACCAATGTTTTGAATATGGGAAACAAATGCGGCTTAATTAACACCTGGTCAGACGCTATTGTGGTCCCCATCTTCAAAAAGGGAAATAGGGACGATCCGGCTTGCTACCGTCCTATATCTTTATTGGACGGCCTCATGAAAATTGCAGGAAGGATCGTCCTTAAGAGGATTCAGCACTGGGAGACAGAAAACAAGGTCATCTCGGAACTCCAATATGGCTTCCGAAAGGGACTGGGTACCCAGGAACAATGTTTAAACCTGTCCTTACTGATGTCCAAATATACTGAGGCCAAAAAAGGGGATCTGTTTGTCACATTTGTTGATCTTAGCTCAGCATTTGATTGTGTGGATCATCTGCAGCTCTGGTCAATATTGGAGCTTATTGGGGTGGATCCTACCATCGTTGTATTTATTAAAGAACTGTATAGAGATGCTGGTGCCAGAGTGAGGTTCGGGACCCAGGGGCAATGTACACAGAAATTTGCCATAAATAGAGGGGTTAGGCAAGGTTGTATACTTGCGCCCCTTCTATTTAGTTTTTACATCAACTCTGTTGTAGTCCATCTAACAAATCTCCAAAATGACTATCCGGCTGTCAATGGTAGGCCTGTACCCCTCCTATTATACGCCGATGACGCGGCTATTATGTCTAGGACTATGGTAGGGTTGCAGAGAGCGGTAAGAGAATTTTCATCCTACATGGGGAAAAGAAATTTGAAAGTGAACATCTCAAAAACTTTCTCCATGCCGTGCACCCAAAAGACCAAAAGGCCACAATGTTCGATTTACCTTGACGAGCAAAGAATTGAGAGCACAGACACTTTTTCTTATCTGGGTGTTGTTTTTGAGAGAAAAGGAGCCTAGAAACATGCAGTATCGGCTAGGAGGCTTGCCTTTACCCGTGCTATTGGGGCCCTGAGAACTTTTGCAGCGAAAATTGGGGGAAAACCAACTGCTGAGATGATACAGATCTACCAAGCAAAGTGTGTAGCGACAGTCACCTATGGAGCAGGCTTATGGGGCTTTGAAGATGTGTCCTCACTCCAAATTTGTGAGAATCTCTTTATTCGCTACTTATTGGGTGTGAGTAAATCTACTTCTACCTTCTTCACTCACATTGAGACTGGCCTCAAATACCTTAGCGACTCCATAAAGCTGTCACCGTGTTTGCTCTGGCACAAAATCTGGACTACCAGGGAATGCCAACTTAATAGAGAACTCATCACGGATTGCATGAACTTGGACGCCGCACCCAAAATTAAATGGATGCGACATGTCCGGTTGATGTTCTCCAAGATCGGTTGTCCTGAATACTATGATGACCCAGAGTCCTTAGAAAATCTGTCTAGGTCGTCCCTCAAAAAACTTTTACTTACATACCTGGAAGGTGCTAGATGGGATGTTGAGAAACGAAAAAATACCACCTTGAGTTACCAAAGAATCACTCCCATCGAAGGTTTGCAATTGTACCTCAGGACCGAAACTGCACCTTATCCTCGTATGCTTCTTACCAGGCTGCGCCTAGGCACCTTTTTCCGTATGGTCACTCTTCCAAAACAAAATGATTGGATTTCTCCGAACTTGATTTGTCCATGCGATGATCACTCATCACAAAGTAACATTCATATTATGTTCTTTTGCAATCTGTATTCTGCCCCAAGGAAATTGTACCTCTTACCTCTTCTTAAACACTGGGGCATAAGAACATGTAAAAACGCTTATTTTAAGTTACTTTTGTTAGATGAAGTGTATGTCATCTTTGTCGTTTCTCGCTTTTTAATGTCAGTGATGAAATACAGAAATTCTATGATGTAACCCTTACATGTTTAAATTTTTTCACACGTTTTTACATGAGGCCGATTGCCGTAACTTCATCATTGACTTTTTTATCATTCGTAAAATTCTTTTACGGATTCTTACAAAAGTTTCGTTGGGGATAACTTTTTAAATTTGTTGTATAAAATGTACTTGTATGCTTTTATGATTTTATCAAACAAATCGAATAAAGCTAATTTTGAATTTGAATTTGAATAGGTATGCTTTTACCGGTCGGTAACTGCCGAAATCGGCCGTTATTGACCGGTAAAAGCCTTTTCCTATGTAGGAGGCTATTTTACCGATTCGGTAAATAAGGAATCGGTATTTACCGATTCGGTATTTACCGAATCGGTAAATGAGATGTAGGAAAACAGTGCTTCTGGGCTTTAAGGATTCGCTATTTACCACCAACTATTAGTTGGTGGTAAATAAGGAATTCCTATGTAAATGCATAAATGTGCATTTACACCTGTGCCATGTGACAGACATACATGCCCTTAGGGCATGTTTTGTATGCCACATGTGCACACCAGCACTAATCAGGGGTGCAACAGGGTGTCAAAGTGACACCCTGCCACCCTTGACTTTTTCCTAATTTTACTGGATCGGTACTTACCGATTCGGTAATTGACATTCATTCCTATTGGCCACCAGGCCCATAGGAATCAATGGCAAATATCGAATCAGTAAATACTGATTCAGTAAATACAGATTCTGTATTTTTTACCGAATTATTATCTACATTGCAATTACTGATTCGAAAATACCGAACCGGTAAAATTCGGTATTTTCGAATCGGTCATTTACAATTACCTACATCTAGCCCGTAGTTGTTTGAGACACTATCCGCGTTCATAATGGTGCAACGGTTTAGGGAGCAGACCATAATGTTCACTAGTAGTCCTCTTGAACAACCATGTATCCCTCGTCTCTTTTTGGCCTTGCTTGTGAAACACCTTTGAGGAACACAGCCTGCACGAAAGTGGTAGTCTTGCCAGGAGAATTTCTCACCAAGCCAATCAGCCTCTAAAAGGGTAAACGGGCCAGAAGCAGTTAGTCATACACCAAGCTTTAGCTGGGCATGTGACTTATTCGACTCCAGTCTTACCCACGTTTCTGGAGTACTTCCCTGGCAATCAACTGACAGTGGCCACGGCATTACTGGGCTTTTAAAAAACCTAACGAATTATATTTAGGTCAGCCTACGTCTGATTTTCAAAGACTTGAGGTAGATCCCTACTCTGTTTACAAAATCTTTGCACTACCATAATTCTTCTGTTTGGGAGGCAAACACGCCCAAAACAAAATGCTCTCCCTGGTACCCACCAGCTCAGATGCATCATGTGCAGCAAAAGCAGAAAACAGTGCAAAGTTAGACTGAAGAGTGCCACTTATAATGAATGACTAATTTTGCCTCTTTGCAAGATATTCCTATATTTAGCATTCTATTCAAATTCTAGATTTTTTACACAAGGGGAACAAAATGTTGAGCCCCCGAAAATCTTCAGTACTGTGCCCCTTTGCTACTGGGAGGATTTGCCACAATGATGTGTGGCGTTCAGCAAGACTGGTCAGGAGAGATCTATTTTTGGCATATTTTGGAGCTTGTACTAAAAAGAATCTTAAACATTCTGAGATTAGTATTACTAAATCTCCTCTCACCCTAATAAATACAGATGGTACTCGGGGATTAGCTAAAGCCAATGTTGAAGAAACCCAAGACAATGGGAAAATTACACTTGTGTTGCGCGCCCCTGACTTCATGGAACTCTCTCTACCTGGTAAATTCCCGTCCATCGTTTTGTTGGCAGCGAAAGACTCTCAGGAAAATCTCTAGCACAATTACCATATAGAAGAACTGATGGTGAAACAGACGTAGATTATGGACACCATGAAGTGGAGGTGAAGGCTGCTCTTGACATTTCCCATTACAAAAGCAAGGCAAGCTCTGTGATGGAAGCTTCAGAACGGGGTGTTTTAAAATTACAGTACTAAATTCCACTACTCAATTAACAAATCAAGAGCTGGAAATTCCCAATCAAACTGTACAAGAAGTAGGGAACTTTACTCATACGTTTAGGGCAGGACATGTTTGGTATGAGAAAAGAGGAGGACAGGGAGTTTTCCATATCATTTATCCACCAAAAACTAGTCCCAAAATGGTGTAAACAGATGTTGACGTTTCCTCAAACGCCCATATTTGATCACAGAGTGTAAACAAAGGGGGGGTTCGAAATGTAAAAACATATTTTGCATGTGGAGGAAATAAAACACTTTTATAAAATGCCAAAGCACATTTCTGCTACACACATGTGAAAGACGCACAGGAGAAAATATGGAAAATAATTTCTCCTGGGTCTTTAACCTTGGCTGTTTATAATCAATATGTTTATTGCTGTTAAAAGTAAAGAAACTACTGTAGAGTTCTTCTAATTTTTTGGGAAACGTTGATGCAAACATAGATTTTCATTTAACAAGCAGTGAAACGTGCCATCTACTCCCTTTCTCAGCATTTTGCGCCTCTGTAGAAGATGACAGTCTATTCATCACACACATAGTAAACAGACTATGCCCACGAATCGACTAAAAAATGTAATGCTCTTTAGCCATGCAAAGTAATGCCCTGCCCAGTAGAGCTTATATAAAAATAAAATACAAATTTATAACAAGATACATTAGGCTGCTCCTCTTCAGGGTTTATAAAAATGTACATATTATGTCCTGAACATGTCTCTCCTGAACCAAGGTGAAAGTGGTCGCAGTCTGATGCCATACCATACTCTTGAGTCGCAAACTTCCTTTGCCCTCTACAATTCAGGAGATATGGAGTAAGATAAACGATTTTATCAGGTCTGTGCAGACTATCAGCCTGTATATCGCTTACTAGACCATACCTGCTATCCATTGCCCGTTTTCAAACTTCAGGATCTGCCCCGCGATGTTCATATTTGGAGGGCCATAGTCCAATCCCAGCTCTATCTCCCTCACACTACGATCCAGCTGAAAAGATGGACAAAAGGAGCAGGAGAAAAGGGAAACGTAGAGAAAGTGGAAGGAGAGAGAGAGGGACATGATGATGATGAATACAGAAGGGAACATAGATGAGATGAGATGTAGAGTAAAATGAGTAGGAGGACATAAGAAGAGGGAAAGCAGAGAGTGATGGAGGAGCAGGTAGACAAGTAGAGGAAAATAGTGGGGATCACAAGAGCAGAGGGGTGAGGGGAGAGAAAAGAAATGCTTAAGTTCACTGCACAACAGAAATTACACATTATTGAAGGATTTTTAAATTTATCAAAGGTTGAGAATGCTTAGTCCCTCTGAGTGCCATCAATCCTATCTAAAAAGAGAGAATGGTGCATTACAATACAAAAAAATACAGGCTAGATGTTTTGAAACAGCATCGGGTAGAGTTCACTGAGCACTGATCTGCTTTCCTTCATACAGAAGGCATTTGGATGGTGAGCACTAGTGATGGATAGCACTAATCTGGCACAGTGTTAACCAGGGAGACACAAGAACATTAAATGCTTTAAATTCTGCTGTTATGCACTCGTCACCCCCTGCGTTGTGGCCACGTTCTAGTAGCTTCCTGAAGTCATCAGTGGCCTCTGAGCCTTTTCTTAGAGTAGCCTTCCTCTCTATCCTTGCAAGAAGGACCCAGTCTCTCAACTGCACTGTCTTCCTACAGGACTCGCCACAGACTTGCACTCAGATGCAAGCACTGGGGCAAACTAGGAAAAATGTGAATAGAGGCCAACAAGAGCATGGGTTCAGATCGAGGGCATGTAAAAGAAGGAAACACACGTCACCCACCTGGCCCCCATTTCTGGTTTCCTAGCTGGGCTCTCTTCTCGATCCTCATTCTGAGCTAATCCCAGGTGTATCACATATTACAGTTAAGAGCATGAATGATATGGTTTTGCCCCATTACAGCACCCAAGATTTCAAAGCCATTTGTTTCCCTTTTTTCTTTATTTTGCTTCTTGCTGCCGAATGTTTCCTACTGAGAGATCCACAGTAGCACAAGGTACATGTGGATGTTACATGTGGTCCAGTGATAGCAAGGGTTGCCTGCCCCCCCCCCCACCCCCCAAGTAGCTCTGCACGTCAATCATAGAGAACCAAGCCTCTCTTGGGAATCAAGGCTGCTGTGACAAACACACAATGTTTCAGATCAGAAGGGATAAGCTCAGAGCAAAGTCTGCACATGGAGGGTATCAGCAGACCTTTCATTAACAGACAATAGTAATAGAGCACCGAGCAAGAATGCAGCAGAAAATGGTGCATAATGTCTATAGGCATCCTAGTGCGATTTTCCCCTCACACAGTAGCTAGCACGTGTGTGAGTTCTGCTAAAATTCTGCAGTTCACCGGGACCCAGATTCCCAATTACTTCAAGTGCAAGAAACCTAATGCAAATTAAAAGTATGCATATCCTTGCATGCTCCTCTGAAAATATAATTGCCATAATGTGCCCGGGCACCACTTGATAAGAGCAGAAACTTTGTCAATGAGCAGCCATACTTTAGGAATCAGAGTAAAATTAGTGGCATACAGATTTCTGTAGTCAATTTTAGCAGCAGAAATCATCAAGAATCCAAAAGGTTGCGTGCCTCCTTTTAAGAGTGACCACATTACTCCAGATGATCACAGACAAGGTCTCCAGTATTGAACTTTCACTTACTAATCTCTGATTTCAGGTGTGTTAGTCTTACTAGTTCAGTAGAAACAAAAATAGAATACAACACCCACAAGGCGTTAGGCCATCAAACAAAATTCCAGGATGGGAAATAGTGTCTGTAAAGACCTGATGGAAGTTGTCACATACTCCTTTTTGACAAATTTGAGGAGAAGACCATGGGGCAATTAGATCAACACAAAAAATCCACAAGGTTTTTATAATCACCACTGTTAATTCACAGTTCAGACTTAAGAGGATAGGGTTATCAAAAGATATTTGAGACGTTGTCTCACCCTTAACGTAGCAAGGCATGCTTCATCATCATTGGCGACCTCTCACACTGGGGTAGGAAAAATGCCACTCCAGTAGACTCAACCGATGGAAAGAAATTCCCTGAGAGTTCTTACAACTCTTGTTTCAGGCCAAATACTCAGGTCCTGTTTGAAGGAAAAATAATAAAAAAATACCTAGAGGTATATTCACAAGATTTCCTTTATTAATGAGTGCCCGTGGTATAGTTAAAAAACACTAAACATTTGTCTTCTGGTGAAGTACAGGAATTCACCTGGCCATCTTGTATCCATGAGTTACTCATATGTTTCGACCTATACAACAGTTTAGAAAGGTCTATGGTCTTCTTCAGGGTACAAGGACTCCCTAGCTATGGTATCCAGTCTCACCATGCAAGCAAAAGGAATTATTAAAACCCTACAGGTCCCTCCTTTGGATTGGTTAGTACCTGAGTCATGTTAAACTACAGGCATTGTGGTTGAGTGTGGGGAACGTTTCCTTCGTAATCACACATTCATCAGAAGGTAAACGTTACCTCTGCACCTAGCGAGGGCCCCCTCTGAGGTCTGAACTGTGAATTAACAGGATGACTGGACATGAAGAATCAGATCTGATATCTCCAAAACAACTCAAGACAGACAATGGGAACTGGGTCAGTTCATGCAGCAATTAAAATCTTTAGGTGCAACAGTCCAAATGCGCTTCCCCGCCTCATTGAAAATCATGTGGGACAATATAAGGTATGCACAAAATAAGGGATCCAAAGGAGGTTGAATGGTTCATAGAATGTATAGAAACACAACAAAAATACCACTCTTAACTAGGAGAAAAAACAAAAAAATAACAAACAAGCTCATCAGAAAGGCAAGGAGCTCAAAAGGGCAGAATCTTGCCTAGAAGAAGGAAAGAGGAGGCTTCTCCGGGGAGGCAAAAAATTCACTCAGGAAAATGCCGACATTTTACAAAAAATGCGCAAGGTAGGGAACATAATGGGGGGGAGGGGAGCCCAACAAAAGCAATATGGAGGAGGAAGGGTTCCCTGAGAAATTGCAGAGCAAACCCAAGGATCATACTAAATATTACCAGAGGAACCGAATCAATGGCAGTTAATATTCTGTCTTGGAATATAAATGGCCTCGGGATAAAAAAAAAAAGAAGTCAAAAGATCCTGGAATACTTGAAATTAAATGACAGTGAGATAATCATTTTGCAAGAGACACATCTGCTGAAAGAAGAAGGGGCAAGAATACTTAAATATTAGAAATGGGTGGATTCATATGTATGCACAAGCCAGGATTGCTGTACAAAGGGAGGGGTGATCCTGTTTAAAAAATCTCTGAAAGCAAAGATTGAATCAGCAGAAGTGGACCGAAAAGTAAGATGGGCGATAGTGAAAGCTAGGTTTCACAATAATTTATACCCGATAGTGGGGTATTATGGCCCCAATATAGATGATCTGGTGCCTCTTCAAAAGGTATATTCTCAACTTTTGACCACTCAAGCACCCATAATAATGGGAGGTGATTTCAATATAATACTGGATCCTAAAGAGGATAGACTCCCGGCCAAGAACTGTCATAACGTACCAAAAATGAGAGTGGGTTGGTTTATGCATTAAGGACCTAGGATCACAGATATATGGAAAGAAAAGGGAAATAAGACTCATAAATTTACATTTCAAAATAAAAGATTGGGACATTCCTCTAGGATAGACTTATTCCTAATAGATAGAAGCTTAATCAGCAATACACAAAATGTAGGTCATATACCTGTCCATCTTTCTGATCACTCGCGGTCTCACTGTGCCTTCTGCTAAAATCCACCCACTCCAGTTCAAGATGGCCAGTAGACAGAGTCATTTTTACGGATCCAGCCCATACAGAGTTATTAGCAAAAGAGATCGACTTGTTCTTTCAGCTAAATAAAGAAGGGACCTCAAAACAAATTGCATGGGATGCATACAAAGCTTTTATAAGAGGGAAAATAATCAACCTTGCAGCATACAAAAATAAGAACACAAGGACCTGTATCAAACAGCTGGAAAAAGAAATAACAACATAGGAAGAGGAGTTAAGTAAAGGGAAACCCCCACAGGAAATATCCAATATAGAAGAGGTTAAAAAAACAAAAGAGGATCCGTCAGATATACTAGAAGCAATTATTAGGGATAGCTGGGAGGCCAGTAAACACTTGCATTACGAATACGGCAAAGGATGTGGCAAATTACTAGCCTGGCAAACAAAA
The DNA here is from genome assembly GCF_964263255.1 of Lissotriton vulgaris. NCBI lineage: Eukaryota > Metazoa > Chordata > Amphibia > Caudata > Salamandridae > Lissotriton > Lissotriton vulgaris. Next base: position 1,079,824,202 of record NC_141685.1, on the reverse strand, counting down.
ACAGAATTAACACGCAACAGGGTAGCAAAAATACAAAAAAGGGATCCACCTGAATGCAGCTCAGCGGATACTGAGATAAGATAAGCGTTTCTAAAATTCTTTGACAACTTATATACTGAAGAGACCTTAGCAAGACAGATAAAACTCTTACTGGACAGGATAATACTTCCCTCTACATCTCAAGAACAAAGAGTGGAGCTTAATCAAGAGATCACAAGAGAGTACAGTTACAGAAGTAATTAAAGGCTTAAAAAGGGAAAGGCATCCGGCCCAACGCACTCCCAAATTAGTTATATGTAAACTTTCGAGAGGCACTGGCCATGCCCCAGATGGAACTCCTGAATTATATCTTTTTTTTAACTAAAAAGGATCTACCAGACACCTGGGATGATGCAGTCATCAGTATTCTACTAAAACCAGGTAAGGACCCTGTTAAATGTGAGTCTTATAGACCAATCTCACTTTTAAATGCCGATTATAAAATAAATGTTAGAACCACGTACTAAATGTAACTGTGCCGATTGAGTGTAAGTGCCGGGGATGGAATGGATGGGTGGGGGGAGTTGGTACAGAAGTAGTTGGGAGTGTAATAGAAAATTGAAAATGTTTAATACACGTATTGCCATGTTTCAAGAATGTGAACTGTAAGATACAGGCTACTGATCCGTGAGACGAAATGTATGTCTATGTTCATGTTTATACTGCTAATAAAGAGGTTTTTAAAAAAAAATATAGTATATGCATACTTCGGCTTCCAATCTTCTCTCTTCATCTAATGTAGTGTTATTCAAATTTTGCCTTTGCCCACCACAGCATACAGCATCTGACACTAGGTCAGTCCACTTCAGCCATGGGTTTACCTGACTATGAATAACAGCATTCTGATCTTGCACAATGTGCACATCCGTACAATAAGTAGTTCCATTCAGTGCGAGGGACTACTGGTGCAATCTGTGCTTTTACATTTTAAAATGTCTGTTGGCTTTTAGGCAATGCTTTTCTTATTACTTAAAGGAGGGCCTGGTAGCTTCCCCCAATCTGCCTCTTTTATATCACTTATTTTCATATGAAAAATATTAACAAACAGAATAAGCACAGACTAAGCTAAACGGTTAGCAGCCAACATAGACCTATTGGCTTTGCCAATGCTTGTTATTCACATTCAGCCATTCCTGATCATTGCTTATAAAAATATTACAACACATCTTCTCACTTTTTTTTACGCAGCACATGTTTGGGATAACTGGATAGCAAGAAAAATACGATGAAATAGAAAGGGGGAGGAGAGTGAATGGGAGGAAATTCTGGCCCACATGGCAGTGTTCTGGACTTACCGCATGTAGGTTGGAGAGCGATGCAGACTTCCGAGGAGGTGTTTTCTTCGGGCTAAAGTTGTTCCCAAAGAGCGGCATGATGCAGAGTTTTGGAAAAGTTGTACCGTAAAGCTAAAGATCAAGTGACCGTCCTCGGAAACACCGGGCAGGAAGCCTGTGAATGACAAATAGTGGGGTATCTCGATTGTCAGAGAATGTGAAATGTTGCTGCCTTCCTACCCAATCAAGGGATAAACATACAACAAAATAGAATTGAACATAGACCATGAATAAAGTGTCACAATATAGGAGCTAAAGAATTGCTTTGGGAGCATGGTCACAGCACTTAACCAAATTACGTGAACACCAAGCTGATATTCCTTCAGATGATAATGACACGTGAGGCCTGCAAATCCATGCCAAGTGTAGCCTCAATTGGATTCTGGGAACTGTATTTCTCCCTTTCGCATTTGCATGCTGGTAGCTGACTACAACACACATGCTGCGAGATGTCGTCTGAATCCCTCCCACAGTGCATGTTTGGAGCTGTAACTCGACCACATCAGCTCCTATAAGGCATTCTGTAAAACACATTCATTACATGGACTGACAGTGTGTTTGAGTACATACACTATAAGGACATAGTCCATCTACATATGTGTGTTACAAATGGTTTTAGCTCTTGCCTAGGCAGCGTTTGCCCGGTCTCTTAGAGACATGCTATATTCAGAATATGGGCATTCAGCAACACCCATCTTTCTGATTGGCTCCTTTAAATGTCATTTGTAAATGGCTGCTTTTCATTGGTTAATATGATAACTAGTCCCTCCTTTTTAGGTCTCGTCATATTCCATTCCGCAAGGAATGAATAGGACGAGACTATTGGGGCTAAACTAAGAGCTAAACTAAGCTCTTAAACATGCGGATTTCCAGAAGTGCATGTGTCCCGTGCACGCGCTTCTATCCGCCTGCCTGCCTGCCTCGCATCACCACATCAAAGCCAGCCATCTGTTGCTTCCCCAGCGTGGTGCCGCCAGCAGCTTCACTTCAAAGGGATCCGCTCCGCCCCCTGCTGCATCAAAGGCTTTCATTTCGCGGCCGCGTTTTTTCAGCCCCTGTTAGGCTCGTTTTTTCTGCCTTTCTGCCCCTATTAGACTCGTTTTTCCCCGTTTTTCTGCCCTTCTGCCCTCTGTTAGACTCTCTTTTTTGTGTATTTCTGCCCCCGTTAGACCCGTTTTTTGTGCCCTTCTGACCCTGTTAGACTCATTTTTTGTGCCTTTCTGCCCCTAGACTAGTTTTTTCCAGTTTTTCTGCCCTTCTGCCCTCTGTTAGACTCGCTTTTTTGTGCATTTCTGCCCCTGTTAGACCCGTTTTTTGTGCCCTTCTGCCCCTGTTAGGCTCGTTTTTTGTGCCTTTCTGCCCCCATTAGACTTGTTTTTTCCCGTTTTTCTGCCCTTTTGCCCTCTGTTAGACTCGCTTTTTTGTGCCCTTCTGCCCCTGTTAGGCTTGTTTTTTGTGCCTTTCTGCCCATATTAGACTCGTTTTTTCCTGTTTTTCTACCCTTTTGCCCTCTGTTAGACTCGCTTTTTTGTGCCCTTCCGCCCCGGTTAGGCTCGTTTTTTGTGCCTTTCTGTCCCTAATTGACTTGTTTTTTACCGTTTTTCTGCCCTTCTGCCCTCTGTTAGATTCGTTTTTTGTGCCCTTCTGCCCCTGTTAGACCCGTTTTTTGTGCCCTTCTGCCCCTATTAGACTCGTTTTTTCCCTTGTTTTTCTGCCCTTCTGCCCTCTGTTAGACTCGCTTTTTGTGCCTTTCTGCCCCTGTTAGGCTCGTTTTTTGTGCCTTTCTGCCCCTATTAGACTCGTTTTTCCCCTTGTTTTTTAGGTCGAGCCTATTCCATTCCGCCAGGAATGGATAGGATCGAATTTTAGTGTTGCATCAGGAGAGCTAAACCAGCCGGCGGATTTCCACAAGTGCATCGTGATCGTGAACGCGCATCCGCCTGCTGGTTTAGCTTTCCTGATGCAACTCTAGGGATCCGCTCCGCCCCCTCCTGCACGCGCTTTCCATCTGCCTGCCTTGAGCGCGTCCACTTCAAAGCCATCTGTTGCTCGGCCTCACTTCTCCACTTCTCCTCCCCCCTAATTACATCCCTGTTCACGGCCGCGAGGCCGTGCTTCAAAGGGATCCGCAGTTCCGCCCCTAAAAGCTTTGAGGTTCACTTTCCAGTCACAGCTCTGCACAGTGAGGACACGGACAGCTTTTATCCCTGTTTTCAACACAGGCAATTGTTTACATTCATTTTAATGATTTACTGTTTTAAGTTCGTCATGGGCATGAGATGTGTCTTTCACGCACAGCATGTTTTAGAAGTGGTGTATCCACGTTAGTGACCGATGTGGGTCCAGATACAAGGTGTTTGTTGTCTGTTTTCATTGGGATGGCTGTCACCTGATGATATCACATGGTTTTATTCAAAAACTCTCGGCACATTTGCGTTGGTTCAAACATTGCTTTTCACTCGTGGTGTGGGAGTGGTAGGGTGACCAGACGTCCCGGATTTGCCCGGACAGTCCCAGATTGTCACCAGCTGTCCCGGCAGATTTCTGTAATCTTGGCTCATGTCCCAGAGGGGTTGTTAATCTCTTCAGTTATATCTTTTACTTTCTCTCCCTGCCCCTATCTCTTTCCCTCTCTCTCTTTTACTCTTTTTCATTGTCTTATACAATCTTTCTTTTATGACCTAACAAGATGTTCTCTGCCTCTCGCTGTATCTATTATACTCTCTCTTTGCCTTGTGTTTCTCCCATTCTCTAGTATTTTTCTCTTTCTCTCACTCCTCCTCTTTTCCTTCTAAGTCTCTATCGTTCTTTGCCTTTGTCCATCTCCCCCTCTCTCCATTCATCTTTTCTTTTTCACTCTCATTTTCTTTGCCCCTCATTCTCTCTCAATCAATCTTACGTGTTCACCCTCTCTGTCCCTCTTCAGCATTCCCTTTCTCTCTCTCTCTGTTCTCTCTCGCTTTCTTCTGTTTCTAAATCATCTTCTGTTTTTCCCTCACTCTTTATTACACATTTTCTCTTCCTCTGCCCTTCCCAAGCTCTCTGTCACTGTATGCACTCTCTCTTACACTGTCCATTCATCCATCCATCATCCAGCCATCCACGCCACACAATTTCACTCTACTGAATACAACACACACTCCACACAATACCACTCAGTGCCACATAATTACACGCCACATAATTACACTGCACTCAATGCAACATACTCTCCAAATACCACTCAGTGCCACATAATTACACGCCACATAATTTCACTGCACTCAATGCAACCTACACTCCAAATACCACTCAGTGCCACATAATTACACAGCACGCAATGCAACATACACTCCACATACCACTCAGTGCCACATAATTACACACCACATAATTACACTGCACTCGATGCAACATATACTCCAAATATCACTCAGTGCCACATAGTTATATGCAACATAATGACACTGCACTCAATGCACCATACACTCCAAATACCACTCAGTGCCACATAATTACACTCTACTGAATGCAACACACACTCCACACAATAATAGTAAGTGCCTCATAATTATATGCTACATAATTATGTGCTACATAATTACACTGCACTCAATGCAACATACACTCCAAATACCACTCAGTGTCACATAATTACACTGCACAATATTACACTCTACTGAATACAACATACACTCCCCAGATTACCACTCAGTGCCACATAATTACACGCCACATAATTACACTCTTCTCAATGCAACGTACATACACTCCACATAATACCACTCAGTGCCATATAATTACACACCTCATACTTACACTCTACTCAATGCAACATAAATAAACGTTATCTGTCTATCTATCGCCATCACTCTATCTGTCTATCTATCTATCTATCTATTGCCCTAACTCTATCTATCGCCCTCCCTCTATCTATCGCATCACCATAGCATCACTGAGCACCACCACAGAATCATTCAGGGGCACCACAACATCACTATGCGCTACCACAGCATCACTGAACGCCACAACATCACTCGTCGCCACCACAACATCACTCTGCGCCACCACAGCATCAATCTGTGCAACCATTCAACAACAACAACTATTTCAAATATGTTCTCTCAATGTTTCAAGCTTTATTACAAATGTCACAAAAAAATGTTAATATTTCACTTCTGTTCTTGGATTTTCGTAACAATAAAATACAATGAACATAATCTTCACAAAAGTTATTTACAAAAGCTATTGCCATTATAAATTACAATAACTTTTAGTTAAGTATTAATTATTAAAAAAATAAAAGCCATTTTTATGTGTAATATCAATACATCTAAGTCACGTAAACACAACACATATTGCATTACAAATGCTATAGGTGTCACATTTGCAAAAGTTAAAACTATTGGCATTGTAAAAACCAAAGCTATTAATTTCGCTATTTTCAAAACCAACACATAAATAAATAATTTGTCATTTATAATACCAATAGCTCAAACTTTTATAATGCGAGACCTATTGCATTGCAAATGCTTGTCTGCTCTTCTGCCCCTATTAGACTCGTTTTTTTGTGCCCTTCTGCACTCTGTTAGACCCATTTTTTGTCCCCTTCTGCCCCTGTTAGACTCGTTTTTTGTGCCTTTTTGCCCCATTAGACTCGTTTTTCCCCTTATTTTTCTGCCCTTCTTCCCTCTGTTAGACTCACTTTTTGTGCCCTTCTGCCCTCTGTTAGACTCGTTTTTTTCCCCCTTGCAACCCCAGCATCACTCAGCGCAACCCCAGTATCACTCTGCGCAAACCCAGCATCACTCAGCGCAACCCCAGCATCACTCAGCGCAACCCCTGCATCACTCAGCGAAACCCCTGCATCACTCAGCGAAACCCCTGCATCACTCAGCGCAACCCATGCATCACTAAGCGCAACCCTGCATTACTCAGCGCAACCTCAGCATCACTCAGCGCAACCCCAGCATCACTCAGCACAACCCAGCATCACTCAGCGCAACCCCTGCATCACTCAGCGCAACCCCTGCATCACTAAGCGCAACCCCTGCATCACTAAGCGCAACCCCTGCATCACTCAGCGCAAGCCCTGCATCCCTCAGCGCAAGCCCTGCATCACTCAGCGCAAGCCCTGCATCACTCAGCGCAACCCCAGCATCATTCAGTGCAACCCCAGCATCACTCAGCGCAACCCCAGCATCACCCGGCGCAACCCCAGCATCACCCGGCGCAACCCCAGCATCACCCGGCGCAACCCCAGCATCACTCGGCGCAACCCCAGCATCAATCAGCACCACCACATTATCAATCAGCACCACCACATTATCACTCAACACCACCACAGCACCACTCAGCACCACCACAGCACCACTCAGCACCACCACATCATCACTCAGCGCTAACCAAGCATCACTCAGCACCACCACATTATCAATCAGCACCACCACATTATCAATCATCACCACCACAGCACCACTCAGCACCACCACAGCACCACTCAGCAGCACCACACTATCACTCTGCAACACCACAGCACCACTCAGCACAAGCCCAGCACCACCCAGAACCACCATACCACCACCACTGCATCACTCATAACCAACACAGCTTCACTCTAAACCACCACAGCACCACTCAGCACCACCACAGAATCACTCAGGACCACCACAGCACCACAAAATATCACTACAGCTTCACTCAAAACCACCACAGCACCACCACAGCATCACTCAGGACCACCACAGCACCACGCACATCCACCACAAATTCAATCAACACCACCCAGCACCACTTACCACCACCACAGTATCACTCAGAACCACCACAGTATCACTCAGCACCACCACAGCACCACTAAGCACCACACAGCATCAGTCAGCACCACCACAGCACCACTCAAAATCACCACACCTTCACTCAAAACCACCACAGCACCACTCAGCACCACCACAGCATCACTCAGGACCACCACAGCACCACGCACAACCACCACAAACTCAATTAACACCACCCAGCACCACTCACCACCACCACATTATCATTCAGAACCACCACAGTATCACTCAGCACCACCACAGCACCACTAAGCACCACACAGCATCAGTCAGCACCACCACAGCACAACTCAGAACCACCACAAAACTACTCAGCACCACCACAGCAACTCAGCACTCCACCCTCCAAATCCACCCTCCAAATCCACATTCCGACACCAACTACACCCTCCACCCTCTAAATCCACCATCAAACAACAGACTCAAAAAACAAAACCCACAATCAAACTCCACCCTCCCAATACAAGTACACCAAGTTATTTGCAAAAGTTTTACTAATTACCATTATACATTACAATAACTTTTATTTAAAAATTAATTCATACATTTCATTAGAAGACATTGTTATTTGTAATATCAATACATATAAGTCACATACAAACAACACATATTGTATTACAATTGCAAAAGGTGTCACATTTAAAAAAAATTAACTATTGACATTGTAAAATACAAAACTATTCATTCCTATATTTTCACAATTAAAAAACATAAATAAAAATAAATATCATTTACAATACCAAAACAATAAACTTTCCTAATGCGAGACCTATTGCATTGCAAATGCTTGTTTTCTTTTGTAACCTCCCATGAGGACTTCCCCTCTCACATGTGTTGTTACTCGTCATGTTATTTATTACTGTCTGAGCACTCTTTTTTTTTCGCTTAGACTCAGGAACTCGCTCGTGCCTACGCTTGCTCCCTCTCCTCATAATTATAAACAGCTGCTATTTATATTTGCTATTGCTTGCTCCCCCTCCTTGGTTACTGCTCCACCCCTTCACCCCTCCCTACCTTATTGCCCCAACCACCTCTCTGAGGTACATTTGTTTTTTTCTTTTAATTTGTCTCTCCTCTCCCCCAACACTGCTTGACCGCCCCTCCGAAATTGCTGTTTTTTAAAATTATTATTTAAATTAGGAGATCCCTTACAGGAGATTAAGAGATTTGCTAAGAAACACAGAATATTGAACCGACGCCGAGGCTCGAACACTGGTCCCAGGTCCCGAGTCTACGTAATTCCAGGCTCAAATTCATACAATATATGGTACTACACAGGGCCTACCTCACACCACACAGATTGCATGCTATGTTTCCAAGGGTATTTAAAGCATGCCCCAGTTGCTGTGAACAGGATGCAGACGTTATGCTTGCCCCACGCTTTCATTCTACTCGGCATAAATAGGTACAGCACTGAAAAAAGCGGTGGGGGGACTAATGAGTACAGCTGAAAGATGCTTGCTTGGAATGTACCCCTGAGCGCAAAAACTACAAGGTGAAGGCAAAATACGCAGACCTGGCACTTCTTCTCTCGAAATGCCTAAATAACTAAAAGATGGAAGTCGGCATCCCCTCCCCCAGGCATATCAACTTGGCGGTGTAAGAAGTTGGCCTGATATATGATGCTCACTAGTTCTAGTGATTACCTTGTATCAGTCCAAACAACCCTTATGGTGATTGGTTGTAAGTCAACCTTATAGACCAGCTATCCTAATGGTAGCATGGACAAAGCAGTCTTTAGGCTAAACTCTTTTGGCATGTGAAGCCAGCTGTTTTACCACATATAACCCCTTGAATACCAAGTGAAAGGACACCACACAGGTTGTTATGAAAATAAACAAGTATTTATTAACTAACATACACCTCAGAACTCTTTATGAGGTCAGAGGGCTAAGCACATGACAAACTCTTAGGAAAAATACGTTTAAGTTGCACGATTTACAATGGTGCCCTGGGGGCACGACAAACCATATACTAAGTAAGTGGAATTTGATAGTCAATAATAGGAATGGAGCTGTCCAGAGGTTGTAGGATCGCTGGGACCACGCTATACTAACTTGAGGTAAGTACTAGGAGGCCCACGGAACGCGTGTGCAGAGTGTGAACTCACACGCGAGATGCGTACAAACGTCTGTGGACAGTACAGTTTAAGAAAAAGGTGAGTACGGACGTCCCTGACTATATAGGACCAAAACGACTGTGGAACTGGACACTAGGAGAGTCAAGCTACCCTTGAGCACCGAGATGCTCGTGTTACCTCACCCACAGGCTGCGGGTGCATAGGTGCCAAGTCGTGTCGGGTTCCGGCGTTGAAGTGTATGGAACCTGGAGGAAAAGATGCTGCAGGCGGTCAGGAGGAAGATGTCCGGTGTGATCCAAGGGTGGATCAGTGAAGAGAAGAACCTGAAAGCAGAGGGGACAATGTTCAAAGTCACTAGCCAGTGACTGGAGTGGAACCAGGAGTGGAACCAGATGTCGTCGTCGCGATCAGGTGAAGGTGGACGCTTGTCTCTGCAGCCACGTGGACCAGGTGGTGTCTTCGACGACCAGGATGGAGGTGAGTACGGACGTCCCTGACTATATAGGACCAAAACGACTGTGGAACTGGACACTAGGAGAGTCAAGCTACCCTTGAGCACCAAGATGCTCGTGTTACCTCACCCACAGGCTGCGGGTGCATAGGTGCCAAGTCGTGTCGGGTTCCGGCGTTGAAGTGTATGGAGCCTGGAGGAAAAGATGCTGCAGGCGGTCAGGAGGAAGATGTCCGGTGTGATCCAAGGGTGGATCAGTGAAGAGAAGAACCTGAAAGCAGAGGGGACAATGTTCAAAGTCACTAGCCAGTGACTGGAGTGGAACCAGGAGTGGAACCAGATGTCGTCGTCGCGATCAGGTGAAGGTGGACGCTTGTCTCTGCAGCCACGTGGACCAGGTGGTGTCTTCGACGACCAGGATGGAGGCACGAGCTGTCCCACGCAGGCTCTCGCTGTCGGCGGTGTCGGCTTCGGATTCGGAGTCAACAGGCCTTGGCAAAGGCAAACCACGCGGTGAGTGGAAACGGCGTCTGGAGTGGACCAGGAGGGTCCGGGGTGATCCTCTTTTGGAAGGGAGCAAGGGCCAGTCTGGAGCAACCAGACCAGCAGTGAAGATTTCGCAGTTCATCGTCTAGGAGGCCACTAGCCAGCCGGCAAGTGACCAGACAACGCGTTGAGCAGCAAACAGGCAGAAGGGCCCCACGCAGATCTCGTGGATGCTGGAGGGCTGGACTTCGGTGCAGGAGCTGCTCGGGGTCGGGGCTTCTCAGTCCGCTAAGCACTTGGATGAGGATACCTCTGAAGTTGTGCTGGAGCGAAGTGCTGCTTCTTTCAAGATGGCCGGTCCCACGTGTCTCGTCGCACCCACGGATCTCAGCTGAGCTGCAGATGTAGGTAGAGGTCGGAGAGGTCTGGGAATCCGAGTCTCGTCGGGCTCTGAAGTCTGGATCCTTGCAGGAAGACGACAAAGGGAAGCCGCTGTACGCTGATGGTGCCTGCTTGTGCAGGGTGGACACTCCTTGCCCACAAGGGAGATTTCTTCAGTCTTCTGTGGAGCAGAACGTCGAAGTCCAGAGTTTCTTCTTGTAAAGTTGTTCAGGATAATCTAATTTGGATTGGGACCAGCTCCTACCTTTACCTGGCTAAAGGGGGCTGCATTTCGACTAGGTCCCTCCTCTGGGTGGGACCAGGAAGGGGGGTGGTTACACCCCCTATCCTTTGTCCGGTCTTGCGCCAGCTCTGGGGCTGGAGTGCCCCAGGAACTGGTTTAGACCGGTGTATGCACAGGGACACCTTGTGTGCCCCAGGCATGTCTCATTCCTTCAGCCCTGTCCTACCTAATACACAAAATCCTGTCTGGGGTGGTGCTAGCACCTCCCAAGGCAGGAAACCCTTAGTCCAAGCCTCCCTCGCTGGAAGGACTCCCAGCAGCAGGAGGTCACACTTGTGTCTGCGGTGGCAGCATCCATTTTGTGATGCTGAGGCTCGAGTAAACTTTAACCGGGGTTCACAGTTACATACATGTCGTGTCCCTCTAAAAGGGTGGAATGCTACCCCCGTCGCCATAATTGGCGAGGGGGTAGTATTCCAATTAGTATGACACCTTACTCGACATGTTTTGATAATGCTATACCAAATTTAGCAATAACCGCGAGGATTATAATGCACTTAAGAGTATATGGTATAGCGTTATCATGGAAACAGCTAAAGGACTTGGTTCCGAAAGCTGCAGACAGGCTCAGCTCATGCTAGAGCACCATCTCACATAATTCCAAGCACTCAGCCTTCAGGATTGATAAGGCCTGCCATAGGAGTGACTGATAGGAGGATATGTGTCCATTTTAGGGTTAGATATAGGGATACTATATCTAAAGCAAAAGGTGATTACACCACCTTGCCCCAGCTGATTGATCAGCCAGTTGTGTCAGATTTGGATGGCCAGCCAGGGGTGGCATAATACATGCTGCAGCCCCTGGTAGGCCCTGGGTGCACCTACGCCCTGGGTACCTAAGGTACACTGTACAGGGACTGATAAGGTGACTCAGTATCCAATTGGGTATGGACCTAAGGTACATGGTTGTCAATTTTAAAGAGATCACAGCTAGGCTGTGGGTCTGATTAGCAGGCCCACAGCCAGGGAACTCATAAACCAGTGAAGCAAAAAGCAAAAATTGAGGGTGACCATAGGATTGCAGACCCTACTCTCCTACAGGCGCGAAGATATTTTACAATAGGGGAAGGTGGAAGGTGATGCGCTCTGCAGAGAAGAGTACAGGGGATTACGGAAAACACATATAGCCATTTAATGGGGCACCCTACTACAATCCTTAAAACCTAGACATACCAAGAACCTGAACAACACATGCATTGACCCTGGTCCGCCTGGACTTTGAGCGACCACTAGTAAGGTACTGACTGATAACAAACCAGCCAAACATTATGAAATAGAAGTCATAAGTATATCCTCATACAATTGGTCACGCCCCGGATACCCCAATTTATTATACTGTATTGAGGTTACTGTCCATACTAGAATCCATTAGGAGAGTACTGTCCATGCAACCAATTCCACCTGCAACTCAGCTTTGAATGTTGATATCTGCCAGTAAGGGGGAGGTGAGAGCGGGTTTGAAGTTTTACCATATTTAGGGATACTCATGTAATGTACACAAAGTTCTGCATTGCACGAATACTAAACGTTGTACTGGCTAAATGTCTGTTACTGATCCCCACTGTGATAGCACACAAGATATACGTAACAGTGGAATATTTGATCATAATTGAAGTGCAGAACCGCAATAACACCAAGCATTGTATGTATTTTAAAAAATCCGATAAAGCTTGTGAAGAAAAAAAACTTAGTAAGGGTTCTATGTGGGCCATAATATGTGATGCAGGATTTGCACAGGATACGTTGTGCCAGTGATAATAATTATTGAGGTGCAGAGATGCAACGTGAAGGCTTGCACTGTTACTGTTGGTACTATTCCATTAGTACCTGCCCGAATATGGGGCATTCGGGGTTACGCTGTTTGTTTCAAGTGAGGTATGACATTTTTTGGTAAAGGAGTGCCACTAGAAATGTATTCTCGATTGGTATGTCTGTCCTCCCAAGCTTCATAGATTTTAGCCAAGCCAGCTCGTTATGTTGGAGAGAATGTGGCTTGGGAATAAATTTGAGCACCAGCAGTTTTTTAGGTCTCGCGTAGAGAGAGACCTATTGCCGTCCACCCACAAATGACTTTTTACGAGCCGGATTTGTAGAAGTGCACGTGCTCGTGACCGCGCTTCTATCACAGCCATCAGCCTCCCTCCCACGGGCAGCTTGGCCTCAGGCATTCACCCAAGCGCGACTTCTCCTCCCCCCTAATTACATCCCTGCTGTTACGGCCGCGAGGCCGTGCTTCAAAGGATCCGCTCTCCCATCGTTCGCCAAAGTCCCGTCCCACCCTTCCTTAGATCTTCACTTTTGTTTGAACTTTCAGTGTGAGTTTTCACAGGCCTGAAGGCACTGGAGTGATTTACATGAGCCCGTACCAGTCTGTGCGTTTTTTAAATACAAATACAGTTTACTTTTTTTTTTTAACCAAGTCACAAACCTCACATGAACAATGAGTTTCCAAAACACTTCAGCAGTAATCCTTTTTTTAATGGGACAATGTCAGTCGGTGGCATTTACATTTTTTAACCAACTCATAAAAAGCTCGAGGCATTTGAAATACGAAGCAGTGGTAGCCCTCTCAGCTTTTCTCAGACACCACTTGTGAAGAGCACTCAGCTCTTTTTCTTGAGCAGACAGCGCAGGGGGAGTCACGCTTTTCGGTTTTTTTAATATTATGGCACGGCACGGCAGGCCAGTTGTACCAGGCTCCCATCATTGCACACTCCAGAAACTAAAGATAATTCAGCCTGAGCGAATATGCAGTAAGCATCTCCCTGTGGTATGCGCATGTCTTGTGCCAGTTTCGAAAAGAGCTTTTTCTGTTCACAGGTAAATATTTAATTCTCAGGAAAAAATAAGCCACGTCTCTTGGGTTTCCAGGACATGTCTCTTCTCAAGAGCTGCCTCTACAGTCGATGACAACAAACTGAGATACAGTTTCACTCCAGGATAGGATTTCTGAGTCTTAGTGGAAATACAACTCATGTGAGCTGTGCTTGGGGTTGCTCTACGGTGCCGTCGAGACAGTCTTATTTGGGATATACCGCAGGTGTTCGTTGGGTTCTAGACTCCGGTTCATTATGGGGGTAAGTCAGCCATTTCCTCTGTTTTCCGTGTCACTTATCTAATTGATGTAGAAGCGCACAGCCGATCCCTCACCTGCAGCAGAAATAGACGAGTTTCAGGAACGAGCTTTGCATGTTTCATCGTTCATTCATTGGTCCATTCAGTCGTCTAGGCCTGCAATTGGAGACTGCCTTTTGTATTGAACTATTTAACACAAATAATCCCTGCAATTGATTACTCAAAACATGTCAACATTACAGTCTTTTCACTGTCCTTAGATTCCACTTTTGTGAAAAGTTCCTCGTGTTTGTTTATAACCATTTCCATTGTGCAGAAGGTCGACAAATCAGAGAGCAAAAGCTGCAGAAATGAAGGCTTTGCATCGGCCGCTCTGGTGTCCGTTGCGCATCCAGTTCCCTTTCAATGTACAACAGCTGCTTTCTGTCTACATCACTCCCACTGATGCACCTTTAAAGTTGCTGTCTGCAGCAGGTGCTGATGTGCACCAGGAATAGGAATAACAATTGATTGCTAAATGCATTGGTATGGTCGATGTGCACCAGCCCGACTTTAGACTCTGCTCTGATTGTTCTATTAGGAAACGGGCAGTGCTTAATTTGAGCCTGTGATTTCCGTGCTTAGGACCAGCATTCACTTTTCAACACCAGCACTTATGAAAGTCTGCCACGTGGTGGCTGGTTTAGAGACAAGCACGAAAACAGTTGTTTATTAATTTGATATATGTTAAGAATTACTAATACCTGACGCTAAAGCCATTGTTTTAGATTTGGGGGCTTGGACTAGTCTGAATTGCCACATTTGCAGAAGTGTAATGTTTAGTAGTTTTGTTGGTATTGTCACTGGTAGTGCTGGAAGGGGCAATGGGTGGTGGAAATTGCAGTGCCCTCCTAACGAGGGCCCTGGCATTTAAACATTTTTTTAGGGCTCGTCCTATTCTCGTGAACACGCTTCTATCGGCCCGAGCCGCCTGCCTCCACAGCAAAGCCATCTGTTGCTTTGCGCTCCTCCCCTAATTATTCACTGCTTGGCTGGCCGGCACATCAAAGGCTGCTGCTCCCCATGCGTCTCCTTTATTTTTTTTGTCCCCTCTTGGAACAGACCTCGCCGACCCCCTCCCTGTTCTCACAGTGCCCGCCTCCCTGCCCCCCAACCCAAAATACCTCCGGATGATGAAAGGCCCCTGCATGCTACCAAGGTCTCTCCTGTAGGCACCCCTCCCCTCCCCCCTCTCAACAACCCCCTGCCCGTGGAGGTGCCTTCCCCTGACTATGGAAGTGCCTTCCCAGTGCCTTCTTTCTTGTTGTTGGAATGTTTACCATTCATTGCAGTATTATCCTTGTTTCTATGTACCGGGTTCCTCTGCATTTGCATTGTCTAGGCTCAAATATCATGTCTAATTGCTTTGTTTATGCCACTTCTGCTTGTTGTCGGTGTTTCTTGTTCCTACTGTATTGCACCGTTTGCTCCTCTTGTATTTTGTTTGCTCACGATTGCCACTTTTGCCTCATATAATGTAACGTTTGCTTTTGAAATGTGTTCGCTTGTAATGTTCTCTTGTTTACATTGAAATATGGCGGACACGTGTTTTGTGTTATAAACATTTGACAGCGTGTCCATCTCCTCTGTTGCATGAGGGACTAAATCATTTGCGTGTATATGTCGGGGCACTTTTATCAGTGTTTATTCTGCTCTGTGTGCAGTCACTACACCTTAGTTGTGTGCGTATCCAACTATGTGTATGTCTATTTCTCTGTTGTATGCACAGTTCTCGGCGGGCTGATAGCTGTGCATTTATTCATAACATAAGTGTGTGTCTAGTCCTGTGTGTTTCAGTACATCTGATTCGTATCAACTCGTACCTGGGTCTGTTTCTTTTCTGAATAATTTTATTTTCGCGTGTCAATTATTTGAAAAAATACAACCCATTGTTATTTTTAATATTAATACATCTAAGTCATGTAAATACAACACATAGTGCATTAAAAATGCTATAGGTGTCACGTTTGCAAAAGTTACCACTATTGGCAGTGTAAATGACAAAGTTATTAATTTCGCTATTTTCAAAACAAAAACATAAATAAAAAATGTGTCATTTACAATACTAATACCTCTAACTTTCCTAATGCGAGACCTATTGCATTGCAAATGCTTGTTTTAAAGGGGGCCTCGAAGTGGGTCTCTATCGGGCTGAATTTTGTGCCCTGGCACAGGCGCTCTGTTTGCTCATACTGCTCACTTCTCACTAGTGGAGAAATGATGGCATTACGTTATGCCACGTGAGCGTTATAGGGGAAGGGAAATCCATTAAAAAGAGTTGGTTTTTCTCTGGATTTCCCTTCTCTTTTTGAAACTCCGGAGCAGCAACATTGTCGTAGTGTCACCAGGGCTTTAAGTGGAATCTTTTTCAATATTATATACAAGCCATAGTAGCTGCTTAAGTATCTTACAGAAACTAACACCCAGGGCACGAGTCGGGGGTACACTCGGGTGGACGGCGGCCACCCACTTTTTTCACAGGGTGGACGCTGCCCACCCTGCCAAGAAGCTGGGCCCCACTGATAAAGACGTTGAATTCGTCACGGTGTAATTTCCAAACACCAGGACATTTTCAGCAGCGCCTGCACGTTGCTGTCTGCTTTTGATCCACAACAACCTCAAGGCGTGACGTGGTTTTCTTAGTTAAGAATCCTGCGCCCCCCACAGCGCCTTGAGACCCTCGCGGGTGAGTAGCGCACTAACAATTCCATGATTGATTGATAACTAAGGCCAAAGTAGAGGTGTCATCAGGCCTTCTTTTGTTCGAGTCTCCTGGCTGGCAGCAGTCAGGAGCCTCACACCTAGAAGTAAATGCAGCAAAGGGGAAACAAAGGCTCACACCTTTGTTAGCACTTCACACATACTTAGGAGAGGCAGCTTTTCACTTTGCTCAGGCTCTGTTTAGGAGATCTGCATGCACTGTAAGAATGTTAGATGTGTTGATCTTTCCCAGTATTTGCACAAAATAAATAGCATTTATATAGTGCATACTAACCCTGAGGTGTTGAAATAATTTAAATATCACTATTTTTTCTTTTAAAGCACTATGGCTAGAGGAAGCTTTACGCTGAAAAAAGGCAACATTGTTTTATGTGTAGCATACAAAAGTGGGAATCTTCTGTCTAAATCAGGAGGGTTTGCAAGTATACTCGAAATGTGCTCAAATGTACTCATGATACACCTGCTAAACATGTATGTGAGGGCTTAAGATCTGATGTCACTTCTTGTGATGCCACTTCCTGTGATGTCACACGCTGTGAGGCCACTTGGTTACTGATTAACTAGGTTAGCCCCCACCCCACTTCTTTTTTAGGACTTGTGCCCTGCTAACAACCATTGACAAAGCCAATAGTCCTGACTTGTTGTAGGTATTATGTTACTTCTTGTATCCTATATCTGGATGCAATGACAGAAACAGCAAAATACAAGTCGGGCGGTACACAATGCTAAGCACGGATTTTTAGGTTAGGTGTTTTTGAACCACACCCTTATTTATATTGCCGCCCCCCCGTTTTTCACCCCACTTATAGCCCTAGGTGACAAACACCTCTTCTCCTGTACATGCTGTGGATTTTATTATTCACACTCCTTATAAGTGCACTTTGGGAGCTGTAGTTCCACTGCGGCGTGTGCTGAAAGCAGTAATTGCCGTTTATGGTGCAAGTTGGGCGCTGTAGTTTCTAAACCCTGGTATACTGGTAGCAGTGATCCTAAGAAGCATTTTGTATGCTCCCTCATTCGTTAATTAACAGACATAAAAACTATTCCCCATCCCCTTTGCGGAACTTTATAGTAGCTACCTCCCCCTCCCGCCTCCTTTCACTAGTCCTGCCAGTCCCTCTGTTAGACCCTCAAGCTGCAGTTCGCCACTTTAGGCTTCTTTCTAAACACCCCAGTTTCTTACCTTGCCTTTTACTCCTGTCTCTTTAACTGCATGGATTACAGTGTCCCACTCTACGCAGGCGCCACGGCCGTCGCTCATGCGCACTGCATGGCTCAACCTTGGGAGACACCAAATGGCAGAGGTAAGAGGGGTCATCGGTATCTCGGGAGGCCGTTCGGAGAACTTCTAGAGCCCTGAAACCCCCTAAAAACCGAGAATATAACATTTATTTATTACGCTTGCAAGAGAAACTGCCTATGTTTTTAAGTAAACTCCCCACCACTAACGGTTAGGGTCGCCCAGCATTGCAGTTAGGGTCGCCCAGCGTCCGTCACTATGGCGACCGCGTCAGACTGTGCAGCGGGAACAGCGGCGGGAGAATCCACTGAGCTACGAAGAATGGGGGAGCTTGAGGCGCGGTAGACAGCATATTGTAAGTGTGCCGAGGGACAAATGTAACATGAATTGGGTCGGGGGGAAAAGGGAAACGAACAATACTCGAGAACAAAGGGGTCAAGGGACCTGAAGAACAGTCCTCACCGGGTAGTCCACTTCTTGTCTTAACGCATTCTGGGATATGTAGTTCGTAACCCCCGTTTAGCAAAGCGTACCCCCTCAAAGAATGTGCAGCTTCTGACCAGAAAAGCTCCTGCCAAGAAAACGAAAAGCTACTTTCACAAAGCATTCCCTGGAAAGGTATTGCAGGACTACCCAGCGCAGAGAATGAACATCTTCTCGAAGTATTCTGGAAGATGTAGCGTATTGTAATTGCATTTATATAGCGCGTCGAAGCGCTTTGTCGGCGAGTAGCACGCTACTCCGGAACCCATATAGGATTAGTGTTGAATTAGTATAGTGAAATATAAAATTTGAAAAGTGTAGTGCTCGACCCTCCTACGTGAAAGACCAACACCTACCGCAAAGCTTTTTGGTGGAGGTAGCACCCCTCTCCTTTTTCACTGAAGTCCGCTCCTTAAATTAGTCTGTGAGATTTAGCACCAGACCATACCCATAGAAAATTGATTTCATTTATTATTTTTAACAGAGGAAGAGAGTTTTGAGCTTGCTTCAAGACACTATTCTGAGGTACTTTTTTTCTATAACAGAATAATTTGTACACCTTGGCAATAGCCACTGTGTAGTTATGTTCAAGTTAGACTTTCCTTGAAAAGTTTTTTTTTTAAGTTGCCTATAACTTTTGTCCTCATTGCTCATTTCCACAAAACTTGGCAGTCGGTGAACTCAGTCGGCTAAGTTTCGCGAAGGTCTGTCCAGTGAGCTTGGTTTTAGGAATGAGCAAAATTGCCTAGATGACCTAAAATGGGAAAACACTTCGTTTTTCCCCCTGAACAGATCTACTCAAAGATTGACATGCCGGACCTGAGCTGACTCTGCCAATCAACTATCCATTTGGTGCAGATCCGTCCATGTGGTCAAAAGTTGTAGGCAAATCAAACAAGCATTGGCATAGCCAATAGCCCTCGCTTTTGGGACCTTATAAGTATTTAGTTATGCAGCACAATATCCTTGGGGCAATAACATTAACTGTTACATGGTTAAACACTTATAAGGTCCCAAAGGCGAGACCTATTGGCTATGCCAATGCTTGTTTAATGAGGGCCTTGAAACGGGTCTTAATCGGGCTCTGTTTTGTGTCCTGGCACAGCCGGTCCGTTTTTTTTTCTGGACTGCAGTGACAGCACATCGATGTGCGTGTGCTCACACCGCACACTTCTCACCAGTGGAGAAGTTACGGCATGACGTCATGCCAGGTGAGCGTTGTAGGGGAAGGGAAATCCTTTAAGAGAGTCATTTTCTCTCTGGATTTCCCTTCTCATTTTGAAACTCAGGAGCAGCAACATTGTCGTGGTGTCACCAGGACTTTAAGTGGAATCTTTTCAATATTAATTACAAGCCACCATAGCTGCTGCTTATTTATCTTATGCAACTAACAACCATTGACAAAGCCAATAGTCCTGACTTGTTGGTATGATATTACTTGTTGTATTATATATCTGAATGCAATGACAGAAACAGCAAAATAAAAGTCGGGCGGCACATTATGCTAAGAAATGATTTTTAGCTTATGTGTTTTTAAGCCGTGCCCTTAATTACATTGGCCACGCCCCTTTGAAAGACCCCCAATTTTTCATCCCACTTAAAGCTCTGTTGGTGGCCCTATGTGCACTACGCTCATTCTCTAATCTGAAACTTCCCTGACTCACTCAGGGGGTGGAAACTCAAACCTTGGAGTTTTGATCGTACCTGACACACTTCACTTTGCAAAATTAGAGAGAAAGTAAATAGGCCCTTTAAATATGTTTACAGGTTGAGTATGCATCCCAGCCCCTAATGAGAGAGACTCCACGCCCACACCCTTGTAATGAGGCAGAAATGCGTCTGAGGGTTGTTTGTGTAATTGCCAGAGTTCATATTAACTCGAGAAGTAATCGACGGTGACATGCGCTGTGTGCACGCGCCTGGGAGGAGTGGGAGTAATGGTGCTAAAGCAACATCACACCTATGGTTGTAATAACGAGCGACATCACAAACTCGGCGAATTACAGCCACTCCAATTACACCCATCTATCAAGTGACAGATTAAGTCAATAATCAAATATATTATTGTTCTTTGATATGCAGTGTAAAAAAAATTCCATACTCCGGGCCTGCCCCGGTGGCTCCATCAATAAAACGTGGTGCATTAGGGGAGGGGGGTAAAATGATTACCTTGGCCAGGAGAGTGATAATACTTATGAATTTATTTTAAAGCGAGTGAGCAGGCTGGCTGCTGTTAGAATAATGGGAACACGAGGAAGCAGGTAATAAAATATAATGATTGACACACCAAAGATGCGGCGGCACGCGCCCAGGCGCCCTGATGCATCCGTGGGGTGGGTGGGAGAGGGGCCTTTGTAGGATGGAAAGACAAGCTGTCATTTTTGTAAGAAGGCTCTGCTGACGTCATTGTCTGCTGAGTGACACTTGAAAGGCACGCCGGCGAGGAGATTAAATCGCTCCTTTTCACGTTCAGTCCCAGAGGGGAGATGTGAAAAGATGGATGCCGCGTGCTCTGAACTGAAGCATAATTGTGACAAAATGAGGCAAGGTTTGTATGTTGAAATATCAACTTGCGCAAGTTCAGACTACAAGCTAGCTGGTTTTATTAATAGCTTCGGTGGGGATGCAGCGCCTTCATCACAGCTCAGTCGGCACCTGCCCTGCAGGAGAAGGGTCAGCCTTAACAATCTAACAGAATGAACTTATATGGAAGGTAAAGGTGGCCCAGATGAACACACAAGGTACAACACAGCTCTCGCCTTTAAACAATACAAAGGAAACAAGCATTGGCTGCTAGGGGCCGCTAGAGGCGATCTGTGGTGGGGGAGGGGGAGAAGCGGGAGTTGTGTGCGCGCAAAAGTGAAACAGATCGTGATCGCGCGCCGAAAGATGGCGGCTGCGCGTGTAACCGATAGCTGGTGGCCGGCAAAAGCCTCTGGTGTCACTTTTAAAAGCAACTCACTAAATGTCTCGCCAGACCAGCGCAGGCGCTGGCTCTAGCATGACCTAAAAATGCCTACAACGTTTGTTGGTGGCACCACACAGTAGTGACATACACAGCAGTGGTAAGTAGTTGGCTGATGCCAAGAGGTTGGGCTTAGGTTATGGCCTGCTGGGGGTCAAGGAGGTGGTTGACTGATGGCTTGAAGGCCGAGGCAAGGTCTCGCCGTCGGTCCAGTGGAATCAGGGTTTGGCTGATGGCAGGCACAGTGCCCATCCTCCTGTGTGCACAGCTTAAGGATGTACACTGCATAGGTATGCTCAAGGCAGGGGGTTGGGGGAAGTTCCATCCTCTGCCCACTCCCTGCTACTCGGGTAGAAGGCTTTGTACCATGGGTGTTTGCTGCTGGGTGCAGAATCTGGCTGCAGGCCAGGCTCGTCCCGAACTACTGTGAATGGCCAGGGAATGGCTGATGGGAGGAGGTTTGCTGGCGGGCCTGGCCTGTTGCCAAGCCTTTCACTCACTCGCCATTGTGTTGCATGGGTTGGAAATTACATGCATCTTAAACAAGCATCTGCAATGCAATAAGTATTTGCAAGAGTTTAAGGTATTGGCATTGTAAATGACAATGCATTTTATTTATGTGTTGTTTTTTTAAAACAGATAAATAAAAAGCATTGTAATTTACAATGTCAATAGGTTTAAACGCTCGCATATGCGAGACCTGTTGCATTGCTTCCTGTTGCAACTGAAGAGTGGTAGGGAACAGGGAGGAGTCGGCTGTAGTGAGCTGTGCCGATTTAAAATAAATAGGCATTGCTCACCGAAGTTGATATTTTTTTCAATATTGTAAGATTTTGGTAAGGAGCACAGCACAATGCTTGTGGCACACTGCTCACTAAAAGCATACAATAATAAAAAAACCTTTGGTGAGCCGCGCTTTCCTTTATTTCGTCATGGCTTGCCGAAGTCTATTTTTTCAATATTGTAAGATTCTGGTGAGCAGCGCAGCACGTAACCTGTGTTGCGCTGTAGAAGAAAATTATTAAAGAAAATAGTGCTGACAGACTATAAAGAAAATATATGTGGTTCTACACAAGTAACAGGGCCAGCCCTCATGGGAGGTTACAAATGTGGACCAGGCGGTATTATGGAAAACTAGCATGCCTTTTAGGAAATCAGAAGCCAACATTTACAAAGGACAATGACACAAGCCAATGAAAAATATAGGCGGAGAGTGGGTGAAGTTTCAGGTCTATAGATGAACACTGCATGCTTCCCAGAGCAGCGCATGCTCTGCCAGGCTCGACCTAAAAACAATGACATTTACTCAAAAAAGCACAGTTAAAAACTGAGCTATAGGTCTGGCTCAAATACGTAAAACCCCTGAAATTCGCCAGCTAAGGTTCTCAATATACGCCATAACTTGCATGAACCACCATGCTCAAAACACCAATTTGTCAATGGCACAGAAACAAAAAAAGAGCCAACAAGAGAATCTGCTCAAGTTAAGGCATCTGTTGCATGCCTAGATAATCCTCCCTACAGTGTTCACTTCTCCTGCTCTGCAACTGGCAGTCACCCCTTCTCTCTTTCATACTCTTATTTTTATTCCCTCTCTTTCTGTCTCTGTCCTCTTTAATTGGTGAAAACCCTGACTTCAATAAACGACTCTTACCCTCTCTTTCCTCTCTTTTCCTGTATTTGCTCCCTATAGAAAATGATGGTAAATGAAAGAAACACTTTAGCTGCAAATGTAGTCTTTTTCTGACATTTTTCTATTTCAAAATGAAGTCTCAGGACAGAGAGAAAAAAAGTTAAAAATACGAAAAATAAATAAAGCAAGACAGAGTTGCCGCAGATTGTGCAGATTGGTTTTACGCACACCCACACACATTAGTGCCACTTTACAGAGTTTGCCAGTGAAGCGCTCCTTTTGTTTTTTCCCGGGTGGGGAAGTGCACCATTCCTGGCGGTACTGCAATACCTGGTTGATGTGCAGAGTGAAAAACGTTTAATGTGATCCTTGTCAGCTGTTTTCTTTTGCCAAGGGTAAACATCCTTAAGAACTAAGCCGGAATACCGCGGTGTCTTCACAGTGCCGGCAATAGAATAAACACGTCTTTAGTACACATTCATTCAGCATGCAAGTTGTTAGAATGACTTTCCCTAAGGGGTGCATTGGTGGAATGATGTTGGATTTAAAGTCCAACACCTTCCCTACAGTTGGGGAGCCTGGAGTTGAAATAGTGAATTAACCTATATCAAAATCCAGTGCCCCCCTAAGGCAAGTCATTATAACGACTTGCTGAACGAATTGGTACTAAAGACGCGTTCATTCTAATGATGGCTCTATGACGGCACAGAGGGATTCCGGCTCGTGGAATACCATCATATTTATTTATTTGTGGTATTTGTAGAGCGCAACACTCATCCCAAGGGATATCAAGGCGCTTATACCAGTACTGAGACTACTGCGAATTGTACTGAGATGAACATTAACATTTGGGGAATAAGTGGGTTTTTAATTTCTTTCGGAACAGGAGGTAATTGGTGGTTAGCCTTAAGTCAAGGGGGAGCTCATTCCATTTCTTTGCAGCCAGAGAGGAAAATGAGCGTCCACCAGTCCTAGCTTTGTATATGCGCTTAGTTCTTGCTAGGGCGGACTGCAGGGAGCGTAGGTTCCTGGTAGGGACATAGAGTTCAATCTTTCCCTGGAGGATGATGGGGCCAGTTTTATAGAGGGCCCTGTGGGCATGGCAGAGCAGATTAAAAACAGACCTTTGGCGCATTGGCAGCCAATGAAGTTTTCTTAGGCAGTCCGAGGCAGAATCAAACTTGCCTTTATTACATATAAGTTTGGCTGCAGAGTTTTGTAGAACTTGTAGACGTGTAAACTGGTGCTCATTCATACCTACGAAGAGCGCATTACCATAGTCTAGACGATTAACCAACAAAGCCTGTGTGACAGCATGTCTGCAGTCCAGGGGGATCCAGGGAAACATACATACATTCTTGCTGTAAGTTTAAATGCGTTACAACATCCTGCTTGCTTAATGTTCCTTGCTCTTCTGCACATGCTTAAAGCCCTGAACACCCTCATGCTGCATACAGTGGGTAATCCCCTCCTTTGGGATACAAAGATGAGCTTTAGCTACTGCTTCAACAGTGCCACAGAAAGGATGACACATGTCCTCTGCCTCCCCAACCCCACCTTGCCTACCGCATTTGATTTTTGTATTTTGTTTAAGGTTGTGTCGTGGTAGCACAGAAAACGGGTGCTGTAACCGCTGGCCCCCCCCCCCCAAATGGTACATGTGCCTCGTTGACAGAAAAAAGACGTCTAAACTCTTAAATCCACAAGCAAGAATGTTTTATTTATTTGTATATGTTTAATCATAATGCACGCCTTTGGTCCACTAGTCGATCACATTGAGCACATCAGCACGGTGTAGTGGCCCCCCTTCTGAATATGATGAAGCCCACCCCCTCCTCTTCACCACACTGATCTCACACCACCCACTTCCCTACAGTGTTGACTTCTCCGGCCATGCTGCTGGTAGCCGCCCCCCAACTCTCCTGCTTCTTCTCTCGCTTTTTGTTTCGCTCCTCCTCACTTGCTGAAACCTGTGAATTACTATCTCTTTCTTCTCCTTTCCTTTATTTGTTCCCCTGTGAAATTAATCCAACAAAGAAAGAGACACTTCTTTGTAAATGTCATCTTTTTCTGACATTTTTGTATTCCAAAGTGCAGCTTCGGAACGGAGAGGAAAAAATGTTTCAAAATACAAAAATAAATAAAACACGAAATAAAGCAAGTCAGAGTGGTTGCAGAGTGGCCAGATTGGTTTTATTCACTTCCACACACATTAGCGCCACTATACAGAGTTTGCCAGTGAAGCAATACTTTTTTTTTCTCATCTTTCTTTGAACAACATTGTTTGCCTCGGAGTGTGGGGGTCCACCATTTCTGGTGGTACTGCAATACCTGGTTGAAGCGTAGAGTGGAAAACATTTTATGTGATCCTTATCAGTGGTTTCCTTATTTTAGTTTATAAAATGTGTACCGTGTTCAGGGATGTGGTCCTTTTAAACCAATACTACTTACATTTTGTCAGGATATAAGCAATGGACTTTAAAACGGGTCCATCCCGGGCCCTGTAGCCATGTTTTTAACTTTTTAGGCAAAAAAAAACTAGAAATCATTTCTCAGTAATAAGTATAAAAGTGTTAAGGGAACCATGTTGTTCTTGCTTACATTTCACATGCTTTACCTTATTTTGCATTCCCTATCAGTGATTGCTTTTTCCAGGATGTTGTGACTTTTTTTCTTCCAGGCAGCATATTACTCGTCTCACCTCCCTCATAACCCATGTTCTGGTTCTCCAGCGCTGCAAGGTCATAGGCATGGAAATAGCGCTATGCAAATATGATTTTAATTTTCAGTGTCAAGAGCTCTAACTTTCACAAATGCGAGAAAGATTGCATTGCAAATGCTTGGTTTTTAATTGTGGTCATATGAGTGATATTTGGGGAGAATATGTAGCCTTGCGGCTAGAACGGTCAACATCGAAGCTGGAGAACCGAGTTTGAGTCTTGGCAACGACGCTCAACATCCTGTGATTCTGGGCAAATCACGTAATCTCCCAGTGCCTAACAAAAATGAATGTGTCCTTGTGTAACGAAACTGGTGCTATGTAAAGCGCCCTGATACCCAATATCTTCAGGTCTAGCTTGTGCTATATAAAACTCTAAAAAAAAAAAAAGAATGTATGGATAGAATACATGCGGATGCGCAGAGTTTAATATATTATGTATTACTATTATTGATGGTGGATAGGGGCCAAGACTCACAGGCGGAGAAGGCTCGAGTCAGTCATGATGCCCTTCCCTCCCTCAAAGTAAAGAAGAAAGCTGGGCGAGAGTGTGAGAGCTTTGAGGTTCAATGACAGAAAGGGTCGAGTGGTGCAGAATATGGCTTTGCTGTATTCATTATGCTAATTAGTTTGGTTGGAGATGTAGTGTCAAAGTGTGGGAGCATAGCTGATTAGAATTGGGGTAAAGTGAGGGTACAAGAGGGGGCGATCTGGCGGAGAGGCTAGCAGTGTGCTCCCATCGTTGATTCTTGTTATAGGGCTCCTGTGAGCCACCAAGCTGACGAGCTTTTGGAGACGCACCTGCGAGCCTGAGAGGCAATGAGGCCTGTGACGGTTGTTTGGTGGCCTTCTCTGCTACCCCAGAACTTTTCTCAACTAATGAGGGATATGATCCTGAAACACGAGCCATGTCTCGTGTCTAGAGATACTGGAAATACCAAGTACTTACTTGCACCAACCTTGGTGAAACACTCATGAACTTTTTCCCAACTCTTCAAATCATACGCACTGCATATACCAGAATGCAGAGGGGCGATCCGGCGGAGAGGCTAGCAGTGTGCTCCCATCGACGATTCGTACAAGAGGGTGGTAGAGGTTAAAGAAGTTTGATCAGGGTGTTTCTAATCATTGTGATTTTCGAGAAGTATGTGGTAAAGTTATTTAATTAGGATGGATCGTTTATACGTGAGCATGGAAGAGAAAGTAGGTTATTAATATTATGTGCAAGTCTGTGTCCATGAGGCTGATGTGAGGTGGACAGGTTTTGTTAGTATATGAGAAAAAACGGTATATTTATTAATACTAACTGAAAGTTATGTCCCTTTCTTGGCAGGCGCCAGAAACCAGTCACTATGGACTCCATCAATCGCCTGGCTTCGCCGATGGCCCTGTACCAGGAGGATCTGCAGGATAATCCTCTGGCACAGGAGAGGCTGCGGGAGTCAGTGCGCCGCAGCGTGCTGGAGCCCCCAGCGCGTATCCTGTCACGAAGCTGAGTTCTTGTGCAATATATACATGGTGGGAGATGAGAAAAGGAGCGCAGAATACCCCGAATGTGAAACTTCCTTATAACTAGAGTGAAACCTCTAAGATGCGGGGGAAAGGGGATAGACAATGTGAATAAGACACTGGGACAATGTACTAACTGAAGAGACGGGGTTCAAGATGGCAGTGTGATAGCTACAGGAACAAAGCAAAAGAGGCAAAGTGATAAGTACAGGTATCTGACCCTGGGGACAGCAGTTTAACTTCAAGAATAGGGGCACAGATTGAGGTGTAATCACACAGGACCAAAGCCTTAGAGCAGTTTCATAACCATAGGTATAAGGTCCAGTGACAGTGTAATCTCTACTGGAGGAAGGCTCCAGGAGGCAGCTAATAATTACATAAAGAAGTATTCATGGGTAGTGTAATAACCACATGACCAAGGCCATCAATGGTAGTGCAGGAACCTCAGAAATAAGACCATAGACCTAGGGACAGTGTAATAAACCTACATATAAAACCCTCTAGGGCAGTGTAATAGCTAGAGGCGCAGGGTCCTATGAGCAGTGTAATGCATATATGCAGCCTTATAGTGTAATATTATACCCATATTGATAAGACTCTAGACAATAGTGAAATAGCTACTGGAATACAGCGTAGGGAACTGAGTTACAATGACTATTGTTAGTCATGTCACAGGTTCCTTAACTCCTTACTTCCCTCAGCGTTCCTGATTGGCTCCATGATGACAGTGAACCAAAAGATTGCCCATCTGGAGTTACAGCTGAAGACTTGCAGCAATGAGGATCCAGTGAGTAGTTACAATTACAGATACATATAACCCAACACAACAAAGTTCATGCAGAACTTGCAATTAAACCATAAAGGACGGCCTTGTGGTTGTACAGGATCCAAGAGTCTTTCAGTGTGAAATGACAGACCAATTGTTTTCAAAGGACGTACATTTAGGGTCTGATTACGAGTGGTGGGTTAGTTCCAACCCATTCGTAAACCCCTGTTTACACATGGGTCGGAATTATGAGTTCGAAGGTATTTATCGCTTCCAATAATTATCAGATGTGTTAAATACCTCAACCTTCGTTGAATTTTGCCAGGTCAAACATGCCAAAATGTAATGGGGGGGGGGGAGGCGTACAGTAATTACCATATCATAAGGATTTTGGTGCGTTAAACAGCAAAATCTGCATGTCATTAACCTCAAACTCGTAGTAGGTGGTATTTATTGCGCCCAATAAAACCCGTACACCATGGTATCGTTATTTACCAGGTGCGTTAAATAACTTATAAACTGGGAATCAGGCCCTAAGTATTTATGCAAAAAAAATATGTATGAAAAGTTCACACAGAAACCTGTAATACCAAAACAAATATTAGGACTAAATGTGTCCATTTCTGACAAAAAAAAACACTTACAAAATAACTTTTGAAAATTGTTGCAGATGGTATGGCAAAAGCCCCCACAACTTAGTGGTGCCTCAGAATGGGAAACAGTCTATACAATGCTGCCCTTACTACGCAATGCCTTTAACCCCACAGCCTTTACTATGCATGCCTTTCCCACCAAGGGAAGTGTTTGTGCCTTTACCATGCATGGGAAGTATTGGTAAGTGTATATATATATATTTATGCCGTGGTGTAGGGGTTGTTGGTGGTAAAGGATGGTAAGGGCAATTTTAGGGATTAGCGGTAATAAGGGTAATTTTGTGTGTGGGTAGGGGTAAAGGGTGGTGTGGTAATTCTAGGGTTTAGGGGTAGGAAATGGTAAAAGGGTGGCAAGTGTAAATGTAGGGTTTGGGTGGATAGTGGTAAAGTATGGTAAGGGTTATTTTAGGGTTTGGGGTGGTAAGGGTACATCAAGGGGTTTTAGGGGTGGGCAGTGGTGAGGGTAATTTTAGGGTTGAGGGATGGGTAGTAAAGGCAGGTTTTAAATATATAATATTGCGGTTTCACTTACCTTTGTATATTTACAATGAGTGGTAAAGGCATCTGCATAGTAAAGGCATGCATTGCATCGTCACACCACCTTCAGAACCTTTCAGGAGAGAGAGTCTTTCAAAGATCCGACCTACTGCCAGCTTCTCCTTAACATTAGATGGATTCAAAGAAGCCAGAGTAAATTTGACCTAAACCATACACCATTCCGATGAAGACGCAGTACCAGCCTCCTCTCTAGTAAAATGCATAATTACTCCCCTGCACAATTGCCTCAACAGGCTCAACGTAACTTTTCCTTCACCACGGAATGGGAAATTACTCATTTGAATCCTTCAAAAACATGTGGCAAACATCTTCCACATTTTAGCTTGGAAACGCCAAGAGGGTGGGAAGTAACAGAAAAAACAAAATATTAAAGTTCTCATTTATTCACAGAGATGTCTGATTAAAGTGAAAAATACTAATAATAAGGTACAATGTACATTTAATCCATAATGTCACATTTCATTACCGTTGTAATAATCTGTACCTAGGCAGAAATTATTCTTAAAAATGATAAAACAATGTATCTACTTGCTACTATGGAGCGTTAGTGTATTTTTACATTGTGCTAGTCATTTAATTATTATGATACTAATAGTATACATCATATTAAACGTGAGTATTTTGCTTAATTAATTATGTTAATCTTACATCAAGAAAGTTATATGTAATCTAATAATGCATTCACAAAGTTATTTTGTTAATATTGATAAAGTGCTCTATTGCATAGAAGAGTGTCCTGTAACCAAATTAAACAGGAATCAGTGAAAAAAGACAAATGTTTAGTCGAATAACAAAGTTTTCTGTAGTTTTCTAAAATGAAGGTGGTAAGAGGTATCCTTCAGGGAGCAAGGAAGGGCGTTCCAATTTTTATATGCAACATAACAACATGCGCATAATCGCCCCTTCTAGTTTTTCTCGAACAGGGTTGGTTTGAAGCGTACCCTGCAAGCATATTTAGACATTCTTTAGACTGGAGGCAGAGCGTCTTCTTATCAACCCTCATTGCATATCACATTTACTTTCTCCTCTGACACCAGACTCCTTTCCATCTACTTTATTCTTGATATTCATTGTTGAAATTCTTCAGACTCTACACATCTGAGCTGTAAAGGCCACATAGGTTCGATTCGTACTGCGTTACCTGTAAGTAAAGCCAATCTTCATACTTTAGACCAGTCCTGGCTCCTTGCCAAAACTAGAGACCAACGAAAACTGAAAATGCAAAAAGAGTTTGTTCCACTTCAAAATGGGGGTTTTTGAGATTTTTGTCTGTAATTGTTTCAGAATAACTTACATGGTGTGCCCATTGACTTTATGAAATCATATCGCGCTATGGTTTCAATAATCTATCAAATGTGCTAGATTCCCTACTTAATATTTAGGCCAAGATATTGACGAAGGCCCTGGAGAATCGCCTAACCACAGTTATGACTACACTTGTGCCACAAGATCAATTCAGCTTTATGCAGAGACGTATGTCACAGTATCAGACAGGTTTCACTGCCCTAGCCAGGAGCAGCAAATTGAAAGGCCCATTGGCACTGTTTGTAGCGGACATCGAAGAAGCCTTCAATAATTTGGCACTATCTCTTCCCCCCTTATGAAGAAATAAAATATGGGACCTAGATTCTGCTTATAAATTAATATCATGCACACTCACCTCAGATCCCTTGTCAGGGTCTTTAGAACCACTTCAGACGACTATATGATTAGCAGAGGAACCTGACGGGGATGATCCCTCTCCCCGCCCCTCTTTGCCCTTGCAATAGAACCGTTTGCACATTGGGTTCAAATTGATGTGCAAATCATGCGATTCGAATGGGCACCAGGGTAGAGAATAGAATAACACTCTATGCTGATGACATGTTTTTTTTGGAAGATCTGCAGTGGTCTGGTCCTCGCCTGTTGCAGATCTTTAGTATATTTGGCACTTTTTTAGAGTTTAAGCCTTAACAAGATCATGCCCTCCTTATGTCATTGGGTATAAACTCTGGGCTGGCATCATTAGTAGCGCTGAAGATGATTCCTGAAACCTGGGAGTTTCTGTCTCCCCAGAACCTCAGAAGGCCTGGCATAGCACAATTCAACCCCTCTTGATGGCTTTGACGCAAATATTTCATTTTAGTTGGCCCTACCCCTATCACTCCTAGACCGATCAGCCATTTTCAAGATGGTCTCACTCCCCGGATTCTTTATCAGCTGCAGAATTATCCATACCCGCTACTCTAGAAGTTCTTCACTAAACTGGAAGGGAACATGTGGGATTATTATGGAAGGGTGGTGGTCCAGAATCACATTGAACAAATGCTACAAATTCACATACGATGGAGGAATAGCAATGGCAGATATGGCATTATATAATAGAGCCACACAATTAACAATCCTTCAT
The DNA here is from genome assembly GCF_964263255.1 of Lissotriton vulgaris. NCBI lineage: Eukaryota > Metazoa > Chordata > Amphibia > Caudata > Salamandridae > Lissotriton > Lissotriton vulgaris. The sequence goes on along the minus strand of NC_141685.1, from coordinate 1,079,792,561 downwards.
GAATGGTGGCACAACAATGAGAACAACACAGCTTTTGCCACTGAACTGCGGGCAGTGCAAGGCTTGTCACCTCATTTACGGCGGTAAACACACTAGATCCCTCACCAGCTACAATAGTAATGTTACAGACCTGGTACGCCACAGTGAAATCACCATGGTGGAAAGACAGGCTCTCAGAGGGTACTCCCTTATGGCAGAGGAGCCAGCTCCCCCTGGTGAGCCAACTGAGATAATTTCGCAGCTGGGACACCAAGGAATCTCCTGGTTGGAGAATGTGATGCAAGGCACCACTATGAAATCATTTGTTAACCTCAATCCGAATTTAATCTCCAGCACAGCCAATTTTTCCGGTACCTTCTACTACATCACACACTATTAACCAGTACCCTAGAGAACAAAATACTAGGGTAAGACCTAGGTCCTCATAAGATTTCACAGATTTAAATAGTCTTGGCGACCAACACTCCTGACACATTCCCAAATCTGTGGGAGGCATGGGCATCGGATCTGGGCCTGTCCAAGTAAGATAACTGGACGAGATATAGACTATGAAGATAGGGGTTGGTGCCCTCCTCAAGGAGCCTGTAGTGCCAGGGGGAGGATGAGATTTGCTATATATAGTGTGGTCTTGTGGGGCATTAGCCCCCCTTTTGGAATGGAGTGCAATCCATGCTTGGGGAAGTGAAAGTTTTAACACACTAAGATCATTCTCTTATACACCATTGCACATTACAATATTGCATAGTCCTATTGCATATGGCGTTTTTTTGGCTTTCGCGACGTTTCGATGCCACCACTAGATACTGGGCATCATCCTAAGGACAACATTATATTTCATTGTTGTCTTTATGAATTTACAATTGCACTATGCCTAAATCGCATTACTGCAAGTTGGATCAGAAGCGGGCGCGATAGTTCGGGGTCACAAGGGGCGGTTAGCCAGCTGATAGGGATCGTATTAGTTCGGGAGTCCACTTGGATAGTCGAGATGGGGATTCCTTACAAGTGCGCAATCGCACAGTTTCAAGATCAGGAGCTCGATGGCTGGTCCGGCTTCAGGAAACGCCATATGCAATATGACTATGCAATATTGTAATGTGCAATGGTGTATAAGAAAATGATCTTAGTCTGTTAAAACTTTCAAATAGGAGTGTACAGACGTATTTCACTTTGCCCTTTGGGCATTCTGTGCTTCGTTTTGTTGTCTCACTGTTTCGTGGGTCACAGCTGTGCCCACTTGTCGTTGAATGTTTCTAACAATTGAATTTTATATATATTTGCAAAATAAATGCTTGTCCGGCTGGACAAAAGGCATACTACCTATTTAGAGTATGATTATTGTATATAAGTGATGCTTCCTCTGAAAATAGGGACCATTGTTTTCTATAACATGATACTGCCCAAGGTCCCTACACTATACCTTTTGGGTTCCCTTGTTTTTTGTAAAAACAACAGCATACAAAGCAAAACATGAAGTGAAACTAAGACAGCAAGCCGTGCTCCACAGCAATAACCCACATTTCTTTCTTAACTATGATCCAGGCACAAGGTGGTCAGGTGAATCCCTCTGCACCAGAGACTCTCACTCAGGAGTCAGCGAAGGATGGTGAATGCGCAAGAAGAAGGCTCACAGCTCAAGCGATGACCAGAGGCAAGAAAAGAAGCACTTACAGGGCGGGCATGGACGACTTGTGATTAGCAGACTGTAGTCTGCCTGCTGGGGCTGGTCTATAAGACATCAAAGGTTCCTCACATCCCCTCCGAGTATCTGTCACATCCTCCTTTATCCCTAGCTCCAGTGCTTTTCGGACTATGAAAATTTCACATTGGGGTCTAACATTCTTGGCTAAATTCTGGCATTACCCCCATCTTGGCTGTCTGCATGTGCCAGTCAAATCCTGCCACATACATATTGTTGATGTTCTCTCTCAAATATCATTATTCTCTATCCAAGATCCTGAGATTCCATTACAGGGAACCCAGAGACACACTAGTCTACAGGGCTATTAATACATTTCTTGACAGTCTAGTTCTAATTGAAGGCCTGCAGGGCCAGGGAGAAGGCATCCACATGGATAAGCTCTTGCAGAACCTCTGGCTGCCAGACTGGGCTGTGCAGAGGAGTTAATAGGCTATTTCGTTTTTTTCTCCGCATCAGTATTCTGTCTAAATTTGCAGTCAAGCTCTCTGTAAATGATCTGGCTCTTATGTTCTGATTTTTTCTAGAAAGAGATCGACAGGAGCTGCGAACATTTGCACAGAAATATGAAAGGTCTATGCACAAGATGGATTCCTCAAAATACCCTCCCTCAAAGCAAGTTGCAAGGAAGGTGAGAACATAACACCAGACTTTTCCCTAAAAACTTAGACCCTCATCTTAGATTTTCCTGCATGTCCTTTCATCTCCTTAGGAGTCAATGATCGACTCCAAGGACTTGGGCAAACTTCACTTCAATTCCAGACCTTTCTTTCTTCTTGTCATAGAAATTGATACAACTCCCGAAGTTGGTGGAAATACAGCGGTTCCCTGGATTATTGGAAGACGGCCCGACTCCCTTGCCAAATGGGGCACTGTTGAGCATAGTTCTTGAGAATGTGGCGGCCGCCTTTAAAAGGACTCGGTGCAAGGTCTGGCATGTAATGCATGAGCTCATGGGGTTCCTGCAAATATATTTTCAGAATTATTGAGATTGGGCATGGAACAGAGTGTTGGTCTGACGGTGCAGACATAAGGGTGCTTGAGGAAAGCTGGAATGAGCTGGAAGGCAATGTGTGCTGGCACCAACTATTTGGCTGCGCTTGCTCTCAGGAGTGTTTTTTTCTGTCACGCACCGCTCCACTCCGATAGCAATACAAAGCAAACTGGCAAAGCCCAACGATTATACTTTTGTAAATGAAGAAGCCTTTGCGTTCACACGCATGCAGGGGCTAGATAAGTAGAAGAAAGGGAGAGAGAGAGAAGAGGTGGGGAGGGTATACTAGGAGAGAGATACTGTACTGCAGAATAATGAAAGAAGATAGCAAGAATCCAGATGGCAGTGAGCCAATAGTGGGAATAGGGAGGAGTCTGGGAGGGGAGTATATGATGATGGAGGAGGTCCCTGTCAAAGGTAAGCCAGTGACTGGGAGAGAGGACCATGGCAGAGGTAGGCTGTGATGCGGAATGAGGACTCTGAGATGCTGACCTGGTGATGTCGCTAGGATGCGCCATAGGAAATGTGCAGGAGGTGAGGCATGAGGACCCCTAGCAGGTGGGCTGGAGCTGGAGAGTGAGTACCTTGAGCAGGTGAGCAATTGGTGGATAGGGAAGGTGCTTAGCAGGTGTGTTGGGGGTGGGGATCATGTTCACTTGGCAGGTGAGCTGGTGCTGGAGATCGAGAGCCCTGAGGTAAGTGAACCGGCTATAGAATATGGGATAGTAGGGTGGAAGCACCATGAGGGATGTGGGCTGATGGGGTAAGAGAGCCCTCTGAAGGAAGTTTGGTGGGGGAGGTGAGCAAGTGGTGGGGAGTGAAGGTCCTGAGGGAAATGAACCGGGTTTAAAGAGTGTGGGCTCTGAGGAGATGTTCCATGGTTTGGTGTAGAACCCCGAGAGGGAGCCAGTGATGGAGAGGAAGGACTAGGGTAGATGATCCGGGGATGACAAGGGCTTCATTGTTGTGAAGAGCTATTCCGGCATCATGAAGGTCAGTGCTAACCTTTCATTGGCCATAGTTGAGCCGTGAGATATTTAAAGTGGATAAAACACAGGCGGATTCTGTGTAGTACAACAACGAGATTGTGGAATGCTTTAAGTCCTTCCCTGACATCCAAACTGAATCGCATGAGGTTCCAAAAATGGCTAAAATCCTGATATACTCAAACACGCTTTCCAAATGGACTCTGAGGGTCCCGATCACAAAACATCAGTTTTGGGGCTTGTGCCCTGTGGAACTGGCCAGAGTCTACCCTTCATCACCTTCATCAGATAGCACTCTACTCCTATCTCCTTTGGACTCTGAGGGAACCAAAGGTACACACAGCGCAATACAAAAACCTAGCATAAATAAATAAAACTCTTGCAGGAGAGTATGAAGTAGAACGCCATAAGTCTGCTGGAAAAAAAGTGTTTAAAGGGTGGGCAGGATGGGCCCTTAAAGGCCTGCACCCGTTAACATTGATTGTACAAAGCAGTTCAGGAATGATCTTCAAATTGCCCTCATAAAAATACTCTTCGCCAAATGGCGTGGTTTAAAATCAGTTTGTAGCATTGGCTAGGGATTTGGCAGTTAGGCCCCAAATCTTTAATTTTGTAGAAGGGTGTGCTGGGTGCAGAATGAAGTGGCAGCAAGCAAATACTTACCCCGTCTGCCTCTTTGTAAATAAATAATGCTTTCAGGGATGTGAAGAGTGCTTGATCTACACTAAAGTAATAATCTTTCCTTCGTGCACCAGCACAGCCAAAACTAATAAAAAATAGAACATCTGTATGTGGCACTGACACCCCTGGAAGGCTGGGGGACCAGAGGCCTCCAAGCCTTTCCAACAAGTGTCGGACATATGACTTAACTCCCCTGTATTATGCACCTTTATTTAATTTTCACAACGTGACTGGTATCCTGTCCACCGCATTACAAGTATAAGCTTGATAAGGCGAACAGGATATCTGTCATGTTGTGACACAGTAACATGTCCATCAGGCTCTGTATCTCTAAAATGAATAGCTGATGTGAGACTAAGATTGTCTCTAGCCATAGCAGTCTTTCAGTGGCATTGTGGGTTTAAGAACATCTACCAATGTTCCACTGGCCGCCGGTAATTCAAGTGGGTGGGGAGCAGGCAGGTGGGCCGCACTCTTACACACACTCAAAGTTACCCATCTACATTGTATTGTATTGTAATTGCATTTATATAGCGCTCACTACCCCATACGAGGCGTTGATGCGCTTTTTCGGTGGGTAGCACGCTACTCTGGGACCCATAGAGGATTAGTGTTGAATTAGTATAGTGAAACATGCAAGTACATTTTAAGTGGTGGATAGGTTAGTCAGTTATTTGGATATAGAATGATAGCAGAAGGATAGAGGAGGACAAAGGTTTGTATTTATTTATCGCTTGTTGATGCACGCTATTCCATATGCCTATAAAGGATTCACAAGTGTGCACACATGCATACATCATTCACAAGCACATACTCATGTACACACACATTCACAGCACACAGGCACAAATACACATACATTCATATATATACACAAATGCCCACAACCATTTTTTGTTTTAATATACTGGTCTGCAGCCTGGATCTCAGGTGGCAGGAGGGAAGCTTCAGTTGTTTCTGGAGGACTGACACTAAACCTCCTTTCATTGGCTGAACTTTTTATGGGTCAGACCCTGAGAGGAGGTAGCAGTCCCTCACTCATCACAGAGTGGGATGGGGTCAGTTGGACTGCTGAACTCACCCCACTTTGTGACAAATGTCACTGATGAACAGTCAGCTCTGTGCACTTCTGAGCTCAAAACTAAAGCGCCCGGTTCCAAGTCTATCTGTGACGTGCCCCTTGTCATGAGTGGGATGACCTCCAAGCTCTTTGCCGGGCTTAAAAAGTAATGCCCACAGGTGCTGTGAAATCTTTAGCTGGCAAAGTTCAACTCGGGCAGACAGACACCAACGCAATTTAGCGCATGTGCAGTGTCTGGCTGCCTGACCTGAACATAAGAATTTCTATCAGGATGACCTGTGCTCATTTTTTTCTGAGCTTTTCATGTTTGCAAAAAGGTGAAGGGAGCCCTCCGCCCTTAAGGACAAACCTCTACTGACTGCGATGTTCCCTGCAAACTTGTCCGCATATGAGCGATACCAAGCTGGACGGCCCTATACTGGGCTAATAGACTAGGAAAAGAAGTAGATTTCATGTTCATTGATCCCTCATGTGTTTTTTATGCATTTATATATGCCAACTCTTTCTTTCCCTCCTCCCTCTTTCCATTTTTTTTCCTCTTCTAGTTTTGCTCCATAAAAGGAATTCTCAAGTTTCTCAACACCCCAGCTGTCGAACATATTGTGCTCAACAGCTTTTGGTGGATTTTTCTCCACAAGTACCAGGTAAAAGTGAGAAGGTTGGTGGTTTCTTAGAAAAAGACTCTTTGGCTTGAATGGCTGGATGAGACACTTAGTACCCCCTGTGTGAAGGGAAGATACTCCAGCTTCTTGATTGAGGGGCTCAATTTAAAATCTTGTGTAGGGTGAAATGTTGGGAAGATGGTATAGTGGGAATGTTTTTATTCCTCAAAATGAGACACTGGGTTGACCTGTGTGAGGGTGACGTTTTTAGGCTTGTGTGAGAGCGAGACTCTAGGCCTCCTTTGTGAAGGTGAGGTTCCCAGTCTCCCTGTAAGATATTAGAAACGTTCTGATTCCTATTTTGCACATCTACTTCACTCTTCTCTCCTTCAGCCAGACCACAAGAGTCAGACTCTGTTGTTTGACCGAGTTGCCGAAAGTTACATGAACCTCCTTCTGCAGGGCCACAAAGGGCACATCTGGGACACCTTAATGAGGGTGAGTATGAGTTCCATCAGGACATAAGTTCAATGAAATTAGGCAGCTGGGCAGGACTGGCTGTTGTGCGGACATATTGGCGGGGCAGGGACAGACGAGGAGAAGGTGGGGGTAAGGAGGATAAAAGGATATAAACATTTAGAAATTAAAACCACTTACCTTCTGCCTGCCGCCCGACACTCTTCTTTCTCCGTGTCCTTCCTTGCTGCAGCAGCGGCTCCCAGCCAATCCTGACGCTGCTTTCATGTTAGAAAGCAGCATCAGGATTGGCCTGGGCGCTGGGACTTTGCCTTTTCTCTCCTCAACCCAGCAATGCAGCGGGTGTTTGAGACAGTTCAGTGCACATGTGGGTTTGGCCGGCCTCAGACCGCTGCCCAAACCTACATGCGCACTGCTAGCAGTGCTGCCTACCAGTCCCTCTCCTGACTGCTCCGCGATGGCCCCGCCCCCTCGATGCTGTAGGGAGAAGTTGAAAAAAAAACATAAACATGTTTTATTATCGCTATATTTTTCAACTTTTGAGGGTGGTGGAGGAGCTGCCACTGTAGATGCATATAATGACAGGGTAAACCTCTATACAGTCTCCCCTGTGTTCATATTTACATACATAAGGGGTCTCCTCTGTGTTCCTAAGCGCAGATATGAGGCCTCTTAAGTGCTTCTATACACACACACAAGGTCTTCTCAGTGCTCCATATGCATAAAGTTGAGGTTTCCTCAGTTTTCCATTACACACATGTATTCATTGCCTCCTCGGTGCTTCCATACACATATGTAAGAGGTTTTCTCAGTATTATTATACAGATATATACGTTTTCCTCATTGCTGCTGAATGTATGTATAAGGTCTCATTGTTTCTAAGCATATATAATCAGTCTCCTGAGCAGTCCTTTTCACATAACGTCTCCTTGCTGCTCGTATACACATATGTCAGCGGTCTTCTGAGTGCATCAATTCACATTCATTAGGTCTCTACAATGTACCTAAACACAAATAGAAGTACTCCTCAGTGCTCTAATACCCATATAAAGTCTCTGCAGTTCTTCTATACATATTTGTGTGTGTATGTGTGTGTGTGTGTGTGTGTATATATATATATATCATCATGTGATCAAGCCTCTGGCTAGACGCGAAACGCGTCATGCGGATTTGCATGGGTGTTATTCTGTTACATTGATGGAATAAAACACTGTTTGGCACAAGAATTTGGGTCTGACTTGTTCGTTCTGAAAGCCAGTCTAAGCAGTATGACTGGGATGCGGCAGCGTCGAGCGAAGTGAATGGAATATATATATATATATATATATATATTCCGAATTTCACACACATACATATAATCTCTGTGCACATACGCAGGAGTTATCCCTAGTACTCTTGTTCCCATGTGTCCAAGATTCCTCAGTTCTTCTATTTAGATGTGCTGCATTACGGATGTTTCCTTCATTCCCTCTTGTCTTGCAGAATTTCCCCTCTCTGATGAGCCAAGCAGTCTATAGCTGTTTTTGCTTGTCCTTTCCCGACTCTAGTCGCCAGTTCCGTTCTGATGATTTCCGGACTCTGATCTGTAATACCCTCTGGGAATGGATTGCAGGTAAGGAAGTCAGGACAACTGTGAGACATTGAGCCAGAGAGGCAACGCGCCCCTGTAGAGTATGTGAGAAGAGTTTCCTGGTTAGCTTAACCTCCATACATAGAAGCACAAGTAACTCCTGTATTTCTCAGCTTTGTTGAAAAATATGAGATCTGGACTGTTTAGCCCAATTTCGGGTATCAGACATTGCGTATCGTGTCTATTTCTGAACTTTACACCAGTTGTATATTGCCATATGTGGAGGCTACGTTCAGAATGCTGTAGATCTGGAAGTCGCATTTGAGGGCTCGTCTCCATTTTGGAAGGTAACGTTATCAGACATCTGGCACAAAGAATCATATGAAACACCAATAAGCTTCTTCATTGCTTCACCAAACAAGTTAGCAGAGCTCACCCCATGGCTGCTGGCCTCTGGATCATTGGTCCTATCTGGATTGTTGTCTCCGGTTTTAGAGGTGACAGTCTGCATTAGAAACGTTCCAAAGAGATGCAAGGGTTTACATCTGTAGTATTTGTAGGGAAGAATGGAGATTTTAAACATGTTGATGCTTCTCAGGTATGGATGATGTAGAGGAGGGAGAGGAAAGCTATGCCACAAACAGTCCTTACCTCGGGGCACAGAAAAGCTAGAGGAGGTGGGCTTGGCTAAGCAAGGATGTAATTCTTATTGGAACTATATGCAGTGTTTCTTACAGTTGCTATCACAAACATGGGAAGAGTGTAGACCAGTGGTCTTCAAACTTTTTAATGCTGCCCCCACCCCCGCCCCCAGTGGGGGAAAAAAATCATCAGGCCCCCCTCAGAAGTTTTCACAATTATTTTATTATATTGATAATGTTTAAATATGTCTATACATATTTAACCATTACAGTTACGCTCTGTTAGTGTTTTAAAATGCAATCAAATACATGACTATTCTGGTCAGGCAGGCCTTACTAGCACATACAAGTATCCACAATGTGACCATTATAAGTGGGGGTGGGAGGTTTGAAGAATATTTGGAGTCCCTTCCCTTTTGACACCTTACCCCAGCGAGGATATAAATATCAAAAGATGTTAGTGATGGCCCCTTACAGAGCAGCTTGGTGCCGCTCATTTTTTCCAGCCTAAAACAAAAGACTGTTATCATCACAATGCTTTTTTTGGCAAGAGCCTGGCGCCCCCCCCCCCCCTCCCCCTGGGATCACTTGAGGCCCCCCAGTTTGAAGAGCCCTGGTGTAGACTATGTGGTCCTTGCTTTTGTTATCTGTCCTTCATATCTATGCCCATCTATTGCCGCTCTCTTTCTTTTGCCATGTCACTTTATTCCTAGTGTTTTGTCTATTGCTCCTGTCTTTTCGGGTGTTCCTCCTTTCTCTCTTCTCACTTTTTTGTAATTCACCTCCTCCTGCCTTTCTTAATTAGTTTCTTCCCTCTGCTTCTCCATCGATCCACATTGACCTATCTCTCTCTCTCTCTCTCACCCTCCCCCCTCCGACCCATATGTCCTCATCCTGTAGGGCACCAGATTTCTATGGACATCTCCAACGCTTGGGATTTTAGCTCACTGGAACACAAGAAGAAAGAGGCTGAGGACCAGACCACACAAAACGAAAAAGAGGGGAAAGGTAAGTCCGCACTCCGTGTCCTGGATAATCAACATAGCAAGTTTTTAAATAGGATTTGCTGACCTAGATTCATTGCTTAATAGTACCACCAATCACTGTTTTGCCACTATCCAACTGTACCATATTTTTCTTGAGTGTAAGAAATCTCTGGGCACCTCTATTAACACTATTGGTACCTGGATAAATTATATGGTCATCTGCACAAACCATCTGTGCCCCAGCAGTAGGTCTCTGGGCACCTCCATGAACTCTCTTGACACTTGCACAAATTATTTGGATACCTGCCTAACTTCTTAGGGCAGCTGCACAACCTCTGTGTGCAACTGCCGGAAGTCTCTGGGTACATGCACATCCGCACTTGGCACTCATCTCAACTCTGAGGCAAATCATGTAATCCCTGTGCATCTATTTGGGTTGTCTAGGACTCTGGACAAACCCTTTGGGCACCTTCATGAACTCTCTGTACAACCTTATAAACTATGTGGGCACAGGTTCTATGGACATCGTCATCGACTCTTTGTACGGCTACATGAACTCTCTTGGAATTTCCATTAACTCTGTACTCCTGCATAAAAAAACATGGCATCTGGGCAAACTCTCTGGACACCGAGTTGAGGTCTTTGGGCACCTCACTGGACTGTCTGGGCACCCAGGGTAGCTCTATAACCTTATAAGAACACTGTAGCCACCTGAATGAATTCCCTTGACACCTTCATGACCGCCCGGTGCACCTACATCAACTCTCTACGCAATCTACATGAAATCTAGCCATGCGTATGAACTCCCTGGCTACCTGCATGAGCTGGACAATTGACTGATACTAAACCTTGCATTTTCCCGTTTTGTTATGCTTGGGTATACCAACAAAGCATTATCTTGCTTGTGTACATGCAGAGTATACCCATACAGTTTGCAGCATTTTTGGCCACCCTCGGCAATGACTGGTGGGAATACTGTTTCCAGCTAGTAAACACATTGAGAGGCTCTCAAATGCAAGTCTCTGCTCCTAGCCAGCGCCATTTTATCACCTCTTGAGCCCTCTGCGTTTAACTTGAAAATAGTTGCTTAAGAGTGAACATGGCCTGGGGAGCAGCCTGATTAGAACCAGAACTTCTGAGTGGAAGACAGGCAGCCACTATATCTCAAAGGAAACAGACTTTTGAAAAATGATGTCTTCAGCTACTTCCTGTAGGAGGAATGATCTCAAAAACCCTTATGCACATTAGTGGCGAGTTCAAATCCGTTTGGCTTAGTAAAATCATTATTTCCACCATCCTCAAATGTCTTTCTGCCAAGAACAAAATGAGATGAATGCAACTGGTGGGTGGTTCCCAGGGAAGTGTGAGCAAAGGTAAACGGGCCCTTTTTCCCAGATTAGATTGAAGCTTGCGCAGTGTGTGCAGCCCTTTTGCTCAGTTTGGCCAGTCTAGTTTTCTTTTATCATTCCTGTTTGATGTAGGAAATGGAGAGAGAGGACCTAGTCCTACTACTAGTGTTACTAGCTTGACTTTATATCACCCAGACAGCTTGGTTCCAGTCCTTGGGTTTCTGTTCACCAATCAGTGCTTTATGGGAGTTGTAGTTCTGTTTCCTTTCAGTTAAACTGATTAGACTGACACACTTCAAAACATTAATTTGTAAACGGAAATCTAAGGTTGGTGATCTCATGTCCTGTTACAAGGAGCCGTTGATAACCCAAAGTGTGACATGATTACAGCTCTCTTGGGTGATGGTTAATGTTTCATGGGTAGAATAGGGGTGATGTTCTGATTGAGTTTCAGACGGAAATTGCCAATTTGACTCTAAAAGAGACTCTTTTGTTTAAAGTACCCCTGAGGTTGTAATAATCTTGAATTTGATTGGTGAAGAAAGGTTAGGAGAGTCAACGCTGAGAGGGTGGGGAAGATTCTATAATGAGAATTTCAGTTTAGCCCCCACTTATGGCTAGCCAGTTGCGTCAGCTGGTAACTCAGGGTCTGTGGGACTAGTCGCACGGGTTTCTGCTGGGTTCAGTTCATCCGTCACCCTGTCTGGTTCACTGTTGTTGGGTTCTTCGGTCTGAACTCTCCTGTGCTCCGGAGCAATTATCTCCTTGAACCGAGATATATTACAAGTGATTACTTCTCCGTTCTTTTCCGCTTTAACGGCAGTCCCCTTAATTGCTTTGACAGTCCACAGTCCTGGTTCCTAGAATGTGTTAAATTTCCCCCCAATCCAGCCTTGGTTGTGCTTTTTGTCGCTGACTGGCCCTTTGATTAGTTGCTAGCCTACGGGCTTGAGTCTACTCAGGATGGTATGGCTCTGGCTCCCAATTCTCAGCTGCTGGGATGGTATCTCGTCGTTGTTCTGAAAACATCAGTGACTACGGTGACCTTTGAGTGGTGCAATGAGGAGTGCTACGGTATTCCCGCAGTAAATTCTGTAGTGCAACTTCTGGGTCTACTTGCTCAGCTGTCGCTATCCGTAGAGTTTTGTTAAGGGTTCTCATGAAACGTTCAGTCTCCCCATAAGCTTGTGGCCATTGTGGAGTGATGCGATTGTTTTTTATCCCTAGTCTTGTTAGATATTCTTTAAATTTGTTTCCTTGAAAGGGGGGTCCATTATCTGTTCCTATTGTATGTGGTAACCCAAATAGGGCAAAAGTCTTCTCTAACATTGGTAGTAAGTGGTTAAATGCAGTTGATGGTAGTACTTCCACAATTGGATATTTGGTGTATCTGTTGATTAGCACTGCAGTGTTTCGACCATCTGGAAAGCTTCCAAAATCCAACCTTAACCACGACCAATGTGACAGTGCTGGTTCTTCAGTTACCACAGGAGCTGGTGACTCAGAGTTCCAAGTGATTTGGCATGCTTGGCGTTCGCGTACCAGCTCGTCTACGGCTTCTTCTAAGCCTGGGAACCACACTTTTTCCCTCATTCTGGATTTTATTTTCTTTGTACCTTGGTGTCCTTCATGCGCTAGAGAAGTAGCTAGTTTCTGGAGATTTAGAGGTATTACTATGTGGGACACTCTTAGTATAATGCCACTGGGTGTAGCACTTAGCTTTTCATGCATTTTCCATATCGTCCCTAGGCGGGTCCGGTCTGCATCATTCCACCCATTAATGTTGTGGAGAAAGTTTGTCCTTGTTCCTTTTTTAGAGCTTCCATTATTCTCTTGAGCACAATGTCAGTTCGTGTGTGGGCTTTGATTTCTGAAATTGTGAGGGCTTTCAGGCATGCCCATTGAGTTATCATATTGACAAAATCTTCAGTTTGTTCCTCCGTTTCAGAATTGTGATTCGTGGGTTCAGCAGGGTGTCGTGACTAAAAGTCTGCTGGGTTCCTTGCACCAGGTTCATAAACCAAAATGTAACTGATAATGTTGAAGTTGAATCGCCCATCTTTCTATTCGGGGTGGCGGGTGTGGAGCAGTACCCTTGAATAGTGGGATCACGGCTGGTGATCAGTTACTACACGAAACGGGTGCCCTGAGATGTACAAATGAAAGTGGTTGCATGCCTATTCTATGGCCAGTGCTTCTTGCTCGATTTGTGAGTATCGTGTTTCCGTCGCCGTAAGTGCTTTGCTTGCGAAGGCTAGTGGGACCCACATTCCTGGTTCTGTTTCTTGGGTCAGAAGGGCTGCCTATCACGTCAAACAGAGGAACTCAGCGGTAACAGCGAGTCATAGCGGCTCACCTTTTGTCAACTCGGCGCCAATCCACCTCTCGGCGCACCCGCTCCGCGGGTGCCCCTTCGCCTGTCTGAGGAGGGAAATACACCAGCTGTTGGTAGTGAGGAGCGTTGAGGCGGTAAGGAGGAAAGCGGCACCGGGCGTGTGGCTGCAGCGGGGCTGCGAGCGTGCGGGGACTTCATTTCCCAGAAGTCCCTGCTAGACCGACGGAGAGCTTCCGGTCCGCTCTCCCTGCTGGCCCGCCCCCCGCCCTCCTGAGGCTTCAAAACAACAGTCAGCAGCCAAAACGAGTGGGACACCCTTCTGAATTGCCTATCACGTCAAACAGAGGAACTCAGCGGTAACAGCGAGTCATAGCGGCTCACCTTTTGTCAACTCGGCGCCAATCCACCTCTCGGCGCACCCGCTCCGCGGGTGCCCCTTCGCCTGTCTGCGGAGGGAAATACACCAGCTGTTGGTAGTGAGGAGCGTTGAGGCGGTAAGGAGGAAAGCGGCACCGGGCGTGTGGCTGCAGCGGGGCTGCGAGCGTGCGGGGACTTCATTTCCCAGAAGTCCCTGCTAGACCGACGGAGAGCTTCCGGTCCGCTCTCCCTGCTGGCCCGCCCCCCGCCCTCCTGAGGCTTCAAAACAACAGCCTACTCCCGCAGCGCGGGACGCAGCCCGGGCTAAGACTGGGCAAAGACAGGGCCGTTTTAGGCCGTTAGAGACCGTTTTAAGACCGGACCGGGCCACTTCCCTTGGTTTTATCCTTTTGAGTCTCTGTAGCTAGTATACTTGAATTTTTATATATTTATTGTAATATCCTTCCCCCACAATGTCCTCACGTGAAACTCGGAGCAAGGCAACTAAGACCTCCAAAAAAGCCACAGGCACCCTAGACGACTTTATCACCAGGAACAGCCTCTCCATTGATAATGAAATAACTAAACTTCAGCACAGAGTATCAACTGAACTTGAATGTGCTAGGAGGCTTTCAACTGAACTTGCGCTTAGGAAAAAATCTTCCCTAGGCAGCATTGCTACCTCCAAAACTCCTGAACGTATTTCTGGTCCAAAACCAATTATAGCCCTAGCCGAGGTGCACTCGATAGTAGAGGAATCAATTCCTCCTAACATTCACGAACCCCATGGGCCTTCAGCTAGGGCCGAGTCAGGAAGCTCATCACAGTTGACTCTCTCAAAGGAGAGTGTTGAGGACCTTCCAGATGGGGCGCCCTGTAAGTCACCAGCAGAGACGATACCTAACACAAGCCCATCATCTACTTGTCGGTTGCCAGATGAAACAGAGTCTCTCAAAAACAAATCACCCGCCAAAGTACCATCAAAGCACAAAAGAAAGTGCAAACATCTAACCGCTTTCGCTAGGAAAAAAGCAAAAGTAGCATTTAGTCATAACATCAAGGGTGGAACTCCAAACACGCCCATTGTAACATCCGAGATCTCTGTACACGATGTAGCACTAGCAAATGTAGATAATACTAACAACAGCATAGATGAACAAATCTCCATTGCTATGTCTGATCAATTAGGTAGTGAGGGGCAAAGAGTCTCCTGTGATATGGTAGAACAAGATGGTGGAAGAGAAGAATTTTTAAAAGTAGTATGGGAGACGCTTAAGAGATTACTCAAACCACTAGAAATTAGGTTAACTGGAATTGAGAACCAGCTTCTCGAGGTTGAGAAAAGTGTTATCACTCTTTCAAGTATAAGTCTCAACTGTACTGAAGCACCTAGAGACACCCAGCAAGTTCCAGTCCCCGTTCCGGCTACATCAAAAAACTCACATATTAGTCCATTGGATGTGCAGCAAAAAAAGGTGGGGATAGCAAGCAATACAAACACTAATCAATCAACTAGCACCAAAACCCAATTGAATCCAACCCCCTCAACTTCTACAGCTACAGCTGTAAATACTACTAGCAAATCCATGCAGAAAAACCAGGCCCATACTAACACTCCCCTACCACAGATTCCTTCTTCCTTCCACTCTTCCAATCAGAGTGCTTTAGCCTCAAATAAACCTCAACCCAATCCCCCTGTCTATCCCTATGTCAGTTCTGCAGGCATCCAATCCCTGCCTGACAAAACCTTTGCAAATACCTCTCATAAGCCAAACTACCAGTTTAACCATACTCGCAATAATTTTAGAGGAGGGTACATAGATTTACCACCAGACGCTAGTACATTTGTAGCTGTTCTCACAGGGGTTCCAGAACTGGATAGTCAATATGAAGAAAATTTTCAATCACTAAAAAATAAAGTGATTTTTTGGCTAAATAAATATAAACCCATTCCCAACCAGATGAAAAGTAAGATCCTTATGGTTAGGAGGGTACCATGGGTAGGGCCAACGGCAAAAACAATCACGGGCGATTGTATTGTCATATCCTTTGAAGAACCCCAGAGTGCTGAACAAATCTGCAATTGGAAATTGTACGGTGTGAATCCCCCTATTGAAGCCAGACCCCTATCATTTTTCTACCCTCCGCCAAGACCTATCCATCACGTCCCCAATTGGAATCCTGTCAACCAGTACTATGACAGTGCTCCCAACTTGGCTAGACATGGTGATTATAATATGTGGTCTGGTGCTCCAAATATAGCTCGACATGGTGATCACAATATGTGGTCTGGCATTCCCACCTTCAATAGATTTAGCTGCCTAGATGCTGTGGATTGACTTGTCACTATGCCTGACTGCATCTATGAATTATATGATACCTTCCGTAGATTGGGCAAAGGCTATTCCAAACCTAAAAATGTCGTACAATTGTATGATGATGACCAGACTAATAGGAATATGCTGCACAGGACTAACCCAGATCCCCAGAAAACGGAATCACTTTACAAGGCTGGAAATGTACGTTGTTGCACAGCTGAGGGTGGTCGGGATGGGAGATTAATTACTGCAGTGAGAGAAAAAGTAAAGGTTGCAGAGAAAGATATAACAAATCTGCAAGTAGGCAACCGGCCCAATCAGCGTGTAGTTAATTCCCCCCCTGTCAATCAGAATACTGATCCTTGCTTACGCATCTTATCATGGAACATCGCAGGCGTTTGTAAGAACTTAAAAGACCCTGAGTGGGCAAACTACATTGACACCTGTGACATCTGTCTACTACAAGAAACTTGGGCTATAGAAGTTCCTCATCGGGTAGGATACAAAACTTATGGCATTAAGGCAGTTCAGTCTGACAGAGGAAGACCATCAGGGGGTCTATTAATTTGGCTAAAAATCACCCTGGTCATGCAGGTTGAAATTGTAGATACAGGCTCTCCGGATATTTTAGCCCTAAGGGTCACTCCACCGTGCGGCATTGAATGGTACATCGTCAATGTTTACAACAGACCGACCAGTCACTCCAAGGTGTCAACAACACTTGAGGCCCTGGAGCTCCTGTTGAAAAATGTAATTGGAGATATCCCGGTCATCTTGGGAGGAGACTTAAATTGTAACTTTGAACCTGTTCTGGGCATCTCTGAAGTGTTCGAAGATGAGGACTCAGCGTACAACATCCCCCAGCTCGAAACCACCAAATTTGTTAAATATTCAACATTGGCCAGCCAACTACTAAGATTTACCGCAGACCATGGCCTTAGAGCAGGCAATGGCCGTCTCCCATTGGACCTGCAAAAACAACCAACCTTCTCTAAAGCTAAAAGCAATTTAGATTTTGTACTTGTTTCTCTTAGCATCTGGCACTTTATGATAGATTTGAAAGTAGTAAGTAGGGGGGAAAGTGATCACTACCCCTTGGAACTTTACATCAACAAGAGCATGGTTAGTGACACCACTTTAACTTCAACTGAATCCACCCAAGTCAGCTTATGTGAGGACGTCCACATAAACAACAACAGACGTGCAGTAAGATGGCCACGTGTTTTGGCGGATGGTAATGCCTTAGCGCTGGTTTATTCTCTTTTTGAACAAACATTTGCACATATAGCTGACTATGCCTTCTTACCCGAACACTTTGAACATTTTATTGATCTACACAAAGTCTTCTTTTCCGAACTAAAAATGCACTTATCAAAAATGCCGAGAAAGAAGCAGCAAAACCAAAGAGTGGCCAACCACGGAAAGTTATGGTATGACCACTCGTGTAGAACTGCCAAATCAAACTTATTGCTTGCCATCAAAAACAAGTCTAAAGAAGAAGTAAAATTTGCAAGGGTGGAATACAAACGTACATTAGACACATCCAAAAAACTTTGGGAGGAATCAATCTGGGCCGAAATGCTATCTGCTGCAAAAACCAATGACAATGTTGGCTTCTGGAGGCTAGTGGCTAACGGGGGGCATGCTGGGAGAGCTGTGAAAGATGTATTCCTGGATGAGATGACCTGGGTAACTCACTTTACAAACCTTTACAAGCAATACGATAGTGATAGCCAATGGAGCTTAAGGTCCCCTCCCCCTATTGAACCACTCAACTTCACATTGGAAGAGACAGTAAGGGCGATCAATGAACTTAAAAATTCTAAAGCCCCTGGTCCGGACAGAATACCGGGGGATCTTTATAAACATGAAGTTGACGTCTGGGCCCCCTATCTGAACCGTCTGTTCAACGCCCTATCCTCAAATTGCAACTTTCCAGACAGCTGGCGGGCAGCTGAGGTTGTGCTAATATTTAAAAAGGGGGATAGAATGACACCCTCCAATTACAGACCAATTAGTCTGATGGACACACTTCAAAAACTATACGCCAAACACCTCTTATTCAGAATCAACGATTGGCTTGAAGCCTCGAATATAATTTCCAAATTCCAAGCAGGTTTCCGGAGTAAGACCAGCACAACAGACCAAATTTTTCGTTTTTGCTGTTTGATTTGGAAATATGTGCAGCTGAAAAAAGGTCATCTGTATGTAGCCTTCGTTGACCTGAGGGCTGCATTCGATTTAGTCCCACGCAGTCTACTTTGGAAAACCTTGCAAGAAATTGGTTTACCGGGATGCCTCCTAGCCCAAATAGTTGAGCTGCATGCTGACAATTTCGCAAACATCAGGTGGGGCCCTAATGGCGAGTTGACTCGCAACATTCCTATTGAACGTGGGGTTCGCCAGGGATGTGTCCTGGCCCCTACCCTATTCTCTCTGTTTATTAATGATGTCCCTGATTATTTAAATGCTTGTGTTAATGATTCGCCGCAGCTCAATGGTGTAAGGGTGCCTGCGCTGCTCTTTGCAGACGATACTATACTCATATCCCAAACAAAAAAGGGACTCCAGGCACTCCTTAACTCCTTCAGCTGCTACTGCCAGACAAAGGGCTTGGAAATTAATGCAAACAAAACAAAATGCATGTCACTAAATCCCAGTATGCCAGACAGAGGGTTTTTGACCCTGAACAGCCAAAAACTAGATACTGTGGATAACTTTTCCTATTTGGGTGTTGTACTCGATTCCAAGCAAAGCTGGAAACCCCAAATCGAGAAAAGTAAGATAACATACGCCCAAAATGTCAAACCAATTTTATGCAAAATGAATTCTAGTACAAGCAAAAGTGTAACCCCGGTTTTAGAACTTTTTAAATTTAAAATACAATCTGCTGTACTATATGGAGCAGAGATATGGGGCCCATGGGCAAGGAATAGCTTTCAAACTATGGACAACAAATTCATGCGGGCTTCTGTAAGGGTTCCTATTAGTACACCCCTTTTACCACTCCAACTTGACCTAAACTTTAGGAGAACAGATCATCTAGTTATCTTAAGACCACTATTATTCTGGGTTAGGCTCTGGACTACCCCTGAGTTGATAGATTATAGAAATGGCCTGCAAGAACTGATGACGCTCGATTCTTTTAACTCCATCCATTGGCTAGTGCACATTAAAAAATGGCTTATACTTTTGGGCCTATACTCAATGTGGGAGACTCCAGACAAAATGCCTACCTTTTCCAAACTAGTAGTTAAGCGAGCCTTCTGGACCCACATAAGTGGGAAGCTAGTGGATGGAGTTAGTGTTGGTTCTGCAGTCCAGGCTTTTTTATTATTTAAGGACGAGCTCTGTTTCGAACCATTCCTGGACGAGATTGAGCCACCCATTGCAAAAACCCTTTTCTTAAAGTTCAGATATGGGACACTTATGCTGAATTACAATACTGAAAGATGGGCACAAAAAAAACTGGGAGCCTTGTCTGTTAAAACCAAGTGCTGCCCTATGTGCTCCATTGACTGTTCCGAGAATGAGGTTCACATGTTCTTTGTTTGTAGCGCATACACGAAACCTAGAAAGAAATGGCTGAAACCAATGTGTAACCTTCTGGGGACTAGGTCCTGTTCAATAGCCTTTAGGATCATGAAAAGCAATTCAACCCAGTTCATTGTATTTAGTATAAGTAAATTTCTACATTCTGTTTACATAATCCGTAAAAAACAAGGACATTGTCTCTGAGTTGGAAAAGTGTATATGTTTACTTAACCCTTGCATTTGTGATATTTTTTTAACATAACCTTTTAGAATTTTTTGTGAAATGAAATATAATGCATGATTCTCCATGTAAAAATGAATTGTAAAAACTACTCCTTGCCCGTATAACACTTTCTTAAATATTGTCATATTAATGTTTGTTTTTTATGTATGTATGTGACTTTTATGGCCAAATTGGCCGAAATAAAGTAATAATAAAGAAGGGCTCCTAACCCTACTGGGCTGGCATCCACTATCAGTTCTGTTTGTCGTGTGGCGTCGAAATAGGCCATTGTGGTCTTTTCTTGCAGTGCTGACTTTACTCTATGAGATGCTCTTTCTTCCTCTTGGCCCCATTTATACCCAGGCTCTTTCTTTGTTAAGCTCTGTAATGGTTCAGCAATGGTGGCCAGGTTGGGTATGAACCTCCCACAATAAGTCGCCATACCCAGTAAACTCTCAACTTCTGACACAGATGTCGGTGCTGGAGCAAGCTGAATGGCTTGAGACTTCCTTGGGGCAACCGTTACCCCTTCTTGGTTAAATGCATACCCAAAGAACTCAATGGTTTTCTTAAAAAATTGCATTTTTCTTTGTGGAGTGTTACACCATAATCTTGAAGGCGTTGAAGAGTAGCTCTGAGTCGTCGATGATGTTCTTCAAGTGTAGCAAAATGTATTAAAATGTCATCACTGACATTAAGCACTCCTTGTAGACCAGCTAGGATTTCTCTAACTGCATTTTGAAAAAATTTCCGCGGCCGAAGATATTCCAAAGTTTAATCTTTTGTAGGGTCGAAGTCCTAGTTGTGTTGAAAATGTGGTTATATATCTGCTCTCTTCAGCTAGTTTTAACTGGCGGTATCCAGCGTTGAGGTTGTTTTGAAAGCCACTGAGACCCATTAAGATCAGCAAGAATATCATCAACCGTGGGTGTCAAATGTCTCTCCCTGTGTATTGCCTCATATCTATGCAAAGCCTGATTTAGCCGGGTTGTTTTGGTTTTTCAGCTATAACCATGGGTGACACCCAGGGGGTTGGTCCAGTTACTTTTTCTATCACCCCTTGTTGTTCCAGCTTTTGTATTTCTTGCTTTACCAGTGGTCGCAAGTGAAATGGTATGCAATTGGTTTTAAAGATGTTTCGATATGTAGCTTTACTGGAGGTCGTTTTATGCATCCTAAACCTTTGAATAGTTGCGGGAACAGTTCTAGCATATCTTCGGCCTGTAGGGTTTTTACTGCATTTGCAAATGTTATGAGGCTCAAATCTTCGTCTGTATGGCTTCCCACTAATATGACTGTTTCCCTGTCGACTACATGGAATGTTGTGTTAATTTCGCGGTCTTCTGACTTTACTTGCATGGTCATTTTCCCCTTCGGAGGAAGCGGTTTCTGACTGCTATACGGGAGTATTCTTACTTTGGATGGTACTAATAGCGGTCTTGGGTTGAGCTTTTTGTAGTGCTGGCTTCCCATCACATTCACCGATGCTCCAGCGTCGATGAAGGACGAAACTGGTGATCCTGCGATTTCTATGCCACATGTTGGCTGGGGACACCTTCACCGTTTTAGGTCACTAGCGAAAGAGACAAGGTAATATTCCTCCTCTTCATCTGTGGATGAATCTTCGATGCATTGTTTATGTGTCATCTGTGTTTTCAATATTCTTGGTTCGCTGGGATCATCTTGCGAAAGATTTTTTACCGACCTCGCTGCGGGTTTTCTCCCAGCAGTTCCTCTATTACGCATGCCGCCTCGACACACACTCGAAAAATGGTTGAGGATTCCGCATTTTGAGCATATCTTGCCTTTCGACGGACATTCATGGTGTGGATGTTCTTCTCTTCCACAGTACCCACATTGGGGCTGTCGTGGTCTTCTGGTGGGCCATCATCCCCGATTTCCACAAGCGGGGATGCAAATTACATCTATTCGCTCTATTTTAACATTTGTTGCAGGTTCACTTGGCTTGTTAAGCGCTGCTTCCATGGCTGTTGTCCTGACATCAGACAGTTCATGAGCGCATGCTAAGATTAATATGTTTTCCAGAGAGATACATGGTTGTCGGAGAATGAGGGTCCAAAGTGTTTTGTTGCGACACCCTTGAATGGCCTGAGCTCGTACCTCCTTCTCTTGATCATCTTCTGTGCAAGTGCTGGCTAACTCTCTGAGATGGGCATGAAAAGTGTCCATAGATTCTCCTTCCCTTTCACGGGCTTGTCGCAATCTAAAACATTCATAGTCCGGGTTCAGTTGAGGGTCAAAATGTGCATTAAGTGCTCGAACTGCAGCTTCATAGTCAGTTGACTCTCCAGTGTTTGGTAGATGTGCAAATAGTTTGTATATCTCATCCCCTGCAAAATGTAGTAGTAGCGATCTATTTACGTCACCATCTGTCTCCCTCGTTGCAATAAAGTAGTTATTTAGATGGCCAATCCATACGTTCAAACTTGGTGACGCAGTGGCAGGGTCAATTAATTCAATAATGGCGGGAGTGCACTGACTTGTGAATGTGTATGTACAAGTGCGGCCACCGGAGTTGGGGGTTGTGGAGCGGTGATAGAAGTACCCTGTTCGGTCATGGTGATTCAGCATATGAAGTTGGCTTTGTCAAAGTTAGTTAGTTTGATAACGCTTGGTTGTTTTGTAATGCTGTTGCTTTAGTTCGCAGACAATCGGTTTTGCCAATGCTTATTTGTTTTCCAATGCTTGTTTATTCTTGTAATGTTGTCGCTTTAGTGTGC
This sequence comes from Lissotriton vulgaris, assembly GCF_964263255.1. Lineage (NCBI taxonomy): Eukaryota > Metazoa > Chordata > Amphibia > Caudata > Salamandridae > Lissotriton > Lissotriton vulgaris. Next base: position 1,079,769,987 of record NC_141685.1, on the reverse strand, counting down.
AGACAAATAGTTTTGCCAATGCTTGTTTGTTTGCCAATGCTTGTTTTTTCATGAAACGTTGCTTTAGTTTGCCGACAATTGGTTTTGCCAATGCTTGTTTGTTTGCCAATGCTTGTTTGTTTTGTAATGCTGCTGTAGGTCACAGATAATTGGTTTTGTCAATGCTTGTTTGTTTTCTGATATTATTGCTTCTGCTAGCAGACAATTGGTCTTGCCAATGTCTGTTTGTTTGCCAACGTATGTTTGTCTGTTCAATTTGTTTCAGTTTATTAGGTCTTGCTGGTGTTAGCAGCCCGTAGCGCTGCATCCAGCGAAAGACCTATTGTTGTTGGTTTGCCGGGAATGGAGGACAGGGGATGGTTACGCGCTTTACCTCTGCGATTTCACCTCGAGGACGCGCTTCTGCTGGCGGGCTTGCATCACGTGTACAGCTGCTGCTCGGTGCCGTCGCTCTGCTAAAGGCAATTTTTGTGGGCATGCTTCCGAAGACGTGCTAGGCTATAGTTCATGTTAATTACTTTTCTGTTTTGTTTCAGACAATTGGCAATTGTGATTCGGTGCCCGTGTTACTGGTGTAAGTCACATTTACGTTAGATGTTAGCATTTCTGGTTTAAATACTTAAGTGCTGGCTTATTCTATCACATACTTCATTTGCAAGCAGTTATAAACATGTGTTAGCGTCCAGTATGCAATCGGCAATTAGTCTTCGGCGCCCGTCTTACTGGCGTTCGGCACCTTTATAAAGTTGCATTTATATTTGGTGTTAGCCTTCTTTTACCACATACTTTACTCGCAAGCACGCTCATAAAGACGCGTTAGCATCCAGTATTTAGAAAAATAGCTTATGTTAAACTTGCGCCAAACATCATGCTGTGTTAATGGGTTCCCTGCTCTCCCTGCTCTGTTGTTCACCACAAGTGTTACAGCTTTTGAAGAACTTGGGTGGTCGACTCGCTGACGTCTTAAGTGCTTCGTGCTTTCACAAACAATACTAAATGTACAGTTCCCTCACCCTCTCTTTACACACACACACAGCATGCCCCACTTTCACACATACAGCTTGCCACGCGCTTCGCACATACAGCATGCCCCACTTACCATGCGGGGTGGGCTTCCATAGGACTTCCCTCTGCGGGCTTCAGCAGGCGGGGCTCCCTCAGCTCACAGGAGCCCCGGACACTGCCGCGCGCGCCATCCCCGCCCATGTTCCAGGCAAGGTTGGCAGCACGCATGCTCAGTAGATAAGCGTGTGTGCACGAGCAGCTATTGTGCCCTGCGCTTTCAGGTACTCTCCCCGCCCGCTTGTTTACAATATCGATTGCGAGTGCTTGTTGCTTTCCCTTTCCGAGCCGAATCTACGTGCATTCGAGCTTGTGTAAGCATGCGCTTGCGACGGCCATGATTTTTTTTGTGTCTGAGTTCCTGTGTGTTTTTGGCCGGTTGGACTCTGTCATTAGAATAGCTCAGGATTAGAGTATCTCAGGAACCACGGTGAGCTTTGTGCTTGATACAACATTTGTTTTTCTGCGGAAGTTATTGGGTTTTCGGTTGAATATTGTGACTGGCTTCAGGGCCCATGCAGTAATGGAATACGAGGAAGGGATCGTGACTGTGCACTCTTCAAGGATCCTTATAGCAAATTGCCCAGCTTTTGTATCGGCCGTAAATCTAAAGCCTCTCTCTATTCCCATGTCGCTGGATGTCATCATTGCGTTTTTTTTTGCGGAAACACAAAATTCAACCCATTTAGACGATTAGAGTTTTCTGTGGTGCCAGCCATGCGGCGCTAGTGATAGACTTTATGTATATAGTATTGAACTCCAGTAAGGTCATGCGCACTCTGCTCCCTTTTATTTAGCTGGGCGCCGTGGAGGAGGGATGGGTGTAAGCAAGTGTAAGGGATAACTCTTTTTGGAGAGTGAGTTGCCAAGTGATGTGTCCTGATGTTCATTGGGTTCTTTCCAATGAAAAGTCCACTGTGATAGATGTGTACACCTGGACAGCTGGCTGCAGATGGACGTGCTCATTGTTTAAGTTGCTGGTAAGTCAGTGAGCGGAAACGTATACAGACGCGATGAGCCTTTAAGAGCCTTTAAGAGTTCGCAGATGGTCCATCTTGCTGAAGCTTTTAATGATTAATGGTCGTTGTCCAAGAGATAAGACTACGATTTAGGGAAGGAGGGTTGCCAAAGTCATGTTGTTTGTGATGTGTAACCTTCAAAGGCAGTCTTCAGTAGAGCCCCTCAGTGTCCATCACCTGTCTTAGATTAATTTGTTGATTTCAAATGGAAACTCTGCCATCATGAGTGATGCATGACTTTCTATTAAAGACTCTGGCTGAACGACAATTATATTCTTGCCAGTTTCAGACCATTGCAAGCACTGGGCCCGGCAGAAGCTATAGCACTTCAGTAACTAATTCTGATATAATGTCTAACTTTAACTACAAACACCAAAAAATACTCGATACTGACTGTGATTTGTAATGCAGCACCACAAATAAACTACTATGCTACTGTAATCGTGCATCGTGTTTATTTAAATATTGTACATGTAAGTAGATAGGTGACATGGATCAAATTAACTGGGACATTTTAACCTGTGCTGTTCGCTTTCACAGACTGCGTGTGAGTGATTGTGCTATAAAAGTACTGAATATTTCTTTTACATGGGACCCTTCCTTCTGGCTAATCTACATTTGTGTTAAAGTACAATATAAGGTTTGCTCGCTAAGACAGAGCCTTTCATAAGCCTCAGCGGTGTAAGCAGTTAATCAATTGTTCATCAACTACATTATGCTTCATAACATTGTAAGCATCAGGAAGTCTAGCCAAAGCAATCTGTTTTTTTAATGCTGCTGCGCCTACTTCATCACACTGAGGGTGAACATTTTTTCTGCTAATGCTGTTCAGTAAAAGTGAGCTCATTGTAACACAGGAAAAGGCAGCTGTGTGGGCCCAAAACCATCTCCAAAACGCATTGGTGCCAAAAGCTCAATTTCACAGCCTCTATCCGACAGGGGCTCTTCTATTGCAACTTTCCAGATTAAAATATAAAAAACATTTAGGCATTGTAGATGTAGATGTATAGGCATTTATATAGCGCACTACTTACCCGGAGGGTCCCAAGGCGCTTCGACCGCTGCGAAACCCTTCCTGGCTTCCCTGCGAGATGGTCCCTTAATGGGTATCTCCAGGGTGAGACCAGGCATCCCCGGCGGTCTGGTGGGGCCGTTAGTGAAGATGAGGCAAGCTAATGCCCAGAGTTGCCGAGTGTGATCGCTGATCAGAGTGGGCACCGAGGCGAGAGAATTATCGAGTCCGCTGACCCTGGTCCAGAAACCTGCCGCGCCGGGAATCGAACCCTGGTCCCGGGCCGTCCTCTGCTCTCGGGTCTGCCGCCTCTAACCAGTGAGCCACACTGGGAGGCAGAGTGAAGAAATCTATTTCAGCAGCTGTGGAGAATGAGTTCACCTGACAGGAGCTGACCTCAGACGTGAGGGTTATAGGTGTGGATTAAGAGAAGGATCAGAAATCGTTCACATGGGTGCCATTCTCACCTCCTTGCCCCAGAGAGCAGATGAGCACTAGAATGAGCAGGCCATCAAATATCAGTCCTCTGAACTGTGCAACCCAGCGGCTGGGTCTATTCCTAGGAAATTTTAAAGGTGGCTTTGCATCTCTCAAACAATACCACTCAGTGCCACATAATTACATGCCACACAATTCCACTCTACTGAATATAACATACACTCCACACGATACCACTTAGTGCCACATAATTACATGCTACATAATTACACTGCGCTCAACGCAAAATACACTCCAAATACCACTCAGTGCCACATAATTACACACTACATAATTACACTTTACTGAATGCAACACACACTCCACACAATACCACTCAGTGCCATATAATTATATACTACATAATTACAATGCAACATACACTCCAAACAATACCACTCAATGCCACATAATTACACGCCACACAATTACACTTTACTGAATACAACATACACTTCTCATAATACCATTCAGTGCCACATTATTATATGCTACATAATTACACTGCGCTCAACACAACATACGCTCCAAATACCACTCAGTGCCACATAATTACCCGCCACATAATTACACTACACTCAATGCAACATACTCCAAACAATAACACTCAGTGCCACATAGTTACATGCCACATAATTACACTATCTATCTATCGCCCTCACTCTATCTATCGCCCTCACTCTATCTATCGCCCTCACTCTATCTATCGCCCTCCCTCTAGTTATTGCCCTCCCTCTATCGCACTCACTTTATCACATCACCACAGCATCACTCAGCACGACCACAGCATCACTCGGGGGCACCACTACATCACTATGCGCTACCACAGCATCACTGAACACCACAGCATCACTGAACGCCCCAGCATCACTCGTCGCCTCTATCTATCTATCGCACCACCACAGCATCACTCAGGGACACCACATCATCACTCAGGGGCACCACAACATCACTATGCGCTACCACAACATCACTATGCGCTACCACAGCATTACTGAACGCCACAGCATCACTCGTCGCCAATACAACATCACTCAGCGCCACCACAGCATCAATCTGTGCAACCATTCAACAACAACTGGTTCAAATACGTTCTCTCAATGTTTCAAGCTTTATTACAAGTGTCACAAAAAAAGTTAATATTTCACTTCTGTTCTTGGATTTTCATCACAATAAAATACACTGAACATAATCTTCACAAAAGTTATTTACAAAAGTTTAAGCTATTGCCATTATAAATTACAATAACTTTTAGTTAAGTATTAATTATTTTAAAAAAATTTAAATCCATTGTTATTTGTAATATCAATACATCTAAGTCACGTGAATACAACACATATTGCATTACAAATGCTATCGGTGTCACACTTGCGAAAGTTATAACTATTGGCATTGTAAATGACAAAGCTATTAATTTCGCTATTTTCAAAACCAACACATAAATACAAAAATTGTCATTTACAATACCAATAGCTCAAACTTTCCAAATGCGAGACCTATTGCATTGCAAATGCTTGTGTACAGTTGGTTTTGCCAGTGCTGGTTCTGCGCCAATGCTAGTACGCCTGCTGCTGTTGGACAATTTGGTAGTTTTGCGCGCTTTTTCCGGGCGCCTCAGATTTCAAGACTCTCTTGTCAGGCACAGCTGATTCTGACTATAGATGCACGCACTTCAGATTTCAGCGCGGGCTTTGCCGTGTCTCCTCAACAACGTTAGCATACAACTTGCTTCGCGTATACAAGCAGTCTTACAGCAAGGGTGCAAGGCAGGCGGTACCTTGATGTTCCTGACTTCTTCACGGTCGTGTCTCACTGTGCTGACATGATCGGGTTTCCTTGCGCCACCACAATGTCTGTTATATTTCTTTCTTGGCATCGGCAGGTTGACGGTTACAGTTGCTACATGGTGGCTGTTTTTGGGAACAGCATTGACATTTTGGGCCCTGTTGTGGGGACTGCATCTATAGTATCACATTTAGTTATGTGGGTCTTTTCTGCATGGCTGTGACAAATTCTGGAGACCATATCTGTAGTACTCCGTTCTGGAAGCCTCACTAAGGATATTGAGTCCAGGTCTGTAGGCCTCATCTGGAACATTACATCCAGGTATCTAGGCACCCTGTGGTATTGTGTCTAGATTTAGAGCCTCATCTAGAGTATTATATCCAGTACTGTAGGTCATACCTGGAGTATTTCACCCAGTTATCATGGTGTTATAATCTTTGTAAATCTCTTGTTCTATGTTCCAGATTCCTCCACTTCCTTACTACGCCTTCACCCCACAGGCACATCAGTGTCCTCCCGGATTTCCTCCGTGCGCCGGCATAAACTGAAGTGTGCCCACCTACCACAGATGGCCCGCAATGTGAGTCAGTCTTTTATAATGTTCATGGTTTTCAGTTCTGCCTCAGACGCACTTTCAATAGGAAAAATCTGGAAATGACCACGTGGCCTTTGTCCTTGACAGGTGGGTAAAGCTGGAGTGAAACTGTCACATGTGAGTTACTGCAACTGAGAGAGGGTTTAAAGGTTCAGAGACCATAACTCTTCCAATGGACTGTACACTTGGGGTAGACCTGGAGTGTCCAACTTAGGTACAGAACAAATAAATTCGTTCCCAGTTTTAATGATAACCACTATGTAATTCAGCTCCAGTTTGATTAGCTGTATATAAAACGTATTTAAATGTATTTAATGTTGATATCCTAAAAATCCAACATGGATTTGGCTTTCCTGGTCTCACACTGACCTTGTGATGACCTTTTGCAGAGGGCTCAATGACATCCAGGGTTGTTGGGCACACACACACACACCACACACACCACCACACACCACACACACCACACACACACTACACACACACATACCACACACAACTCCACACACACAACCCCACACACACTACACACCACACACTGCACACACACCCCACACACACATCACACACACACCACACACACACAACCCCACACACACACAGCCCCACACACACACAACCCCCCAAACACCCAACCCCACACACACAACTCCACACACGCACTACACACACACACAACTCCACACAACCACACACACACACACCACACACCACACACTACACACACCACACACACTACACACACAACCCCACACACACACACACAACCCCCCCCACACACACTACACACAATACACACACTACACACACAACACACTACACACAAGACCACACACACCACTCCACACTACACACACAACTAAACACACACACAACTCCACACACACACAACTACACACGCACACAGCTCCACACACACCACACACACCACACACACTACACACACAACCCCACACACACACAACCCCCCACACACACAACCCCACACACACACAACTCCACATACACACACACAGCTCCACACACACACAACTATACACACACACACTACACACACCACATACACTACACACACTACACACACACAAACACACACACACACAACTCCACACACACACACTACACACACACACTACACACACACACAACCCCACACAAACAACCCCACACACACAACCCCACACACACACAACCCCACACACAACCCCCCCCACACACACACAACCACAAGCAGACACACACAAACAACCACACACACCCACAACCACACAACCACACACACAACACACACAAGCATACACAACCACAAGAACACACAACCACACACACAACCCCAAACACACAACCATACACACACACAACCACAAGCACCCACACACAACCACACACACAACCCCACAACCACACACACACAACCACACACACGACCCCACAACCACAACACACAACCCCACAACCACAACACACAACTCCAAACACAACACTCAACCCCAAACACAACACACAACCCCAAACACAACACACAACCCCACACAACACACAACCCCAAACACAACATACAAGCCCAAACACAACCCCACACACACCACACACACACACACTACACACACTACACACACTACACACACCACACACACCACACACACACTACACACACACACACAACTCAACACACAACCCCACACACACAACCCCACACACACACACACAACCCCAGATACACATAACCCCACACACACAACCACATACAAACACACACAACCACAAGCACACACAACAGTCAACCACACACGCAACACACAACCCCACACACAGCCCCACACACAACCACACACACAACACCACAACCACACAAACAACCCCACAACCACACACACACACAACCACAAACCACCACACACACAACCCCACAACCACACAGACAACCCCACAACCACAACACACAACCACACACACAACACACAACCACACACACACAACCCCACACACACAACCCCACAACCACACATACACAACACACACAAGCACACACAACCACAAGCACACAACCACACATAAGCACACACAACCACAAGCACACATACAACACACAACCCCAAACACACAACCCCAAACACACAACCCCACACACACAACCCCACACACATACAACCACAACCACACACACAACCACACACAACCACACACACAACCCCACAACCACATACACAAGCACACACACACACAACCACATGCACACACACAACCACACGCACAACACCACAACCCCAAACACAACACACAACCACACAAACAACCACACACACAACCCCACACACAACCCCACACACACAACCCCACACACACAACCCCACACACACAACCCCACACACACAACCACACACACAACGAAACACATACAACACATACAAGCACACACAACCACAACAACACACAACACACACAACTATCTATCTATCTATCTATCTATCTATCTATCTATCTATCTATCTATCTATCTATCTATCGCACTTACTCTATCTATCGGCATCACTCTATCTGTCTATCTACCGGCATCACTCTATCTGTCTATCTACCGGCATCACTCTATCTATCTATCTATCTATCTATCTATCTATCTATCTATCTATCTATCTATCTATCTATCTATCTATCTATCTATCTATCTATCTATCTATCTCTATCTATCTATCTATCTATCTACATACCTCTCTCTCTACATACCTCTCTCTCTACACCCCCTCTCTCTCTACACCCCCTCTCTCTCTACACCCCCTCTCTCTCTACACCCCCTCTCTCTCTACACCCCCCTTTCTACACCCCCCTCTCTACACACCCCTCTCTCTACACACCCCTCTCTCTACACACCCCTCTCTCTACACACCACCTCTCTCTACACAACCTTCTCTCTACACACCCCTCTCTACACCCCTCCCTCTCTCTACACCCCCCTCTCTCTACACCCCTTCCTCTACACCTCTCTACACCCCTCTCTCTCTACACCTCTCTCTCTACACCCCTCTCTCTACACCCCTCTCTCTACACCTCTCTCTCTACACCCCTCTCTCTACACCCCCCTCTCTACACCCCTCTCTCTACACCCCTCTCTCTACACCCCTCTCTCTACACCCTCTCTCTATCACCCTCTCTCTTTCTATCTAGCAATCGCCCTCAGTCAATCTATCTAGCTAACTGTCTATCAATCTATATATCTATTGCCCTCACTCTATCTATCGCCCTCACTCTATCTATATATCAGCCTCACTCTATCTATCTATCGCCCTCACTCTATCTATCTATTGCCCAAACTATATCTATCTATCTATATAACACCCTCACACTATCGATCTATCTATCTATCTATCTATCGCACTCACTATCAATCTATCTATCTATCGCCATCACTCTATCAAATTATCACCTTCACTCTATCTATCGCCCCTCAACATATCAATCTATCGCCATCACTCTATCTGGCGCACCTCACTTTATCAATATATCTATCTATCGCGCTCACTCTATCGATCACCCTCACTCTATCTATCTATCGCCATCACTCTATCGATCACACTCACTCTGTCACCCTCACTCTATCTGTCCATCGCCCTCACTCTATCTATCTATTGCCCAAACTATATCGATCTATCTATATAACACCTCACACTATCTATCTATCTATCTATCTATCTATCTATCTATCTATCTATCGCTATCACTCTATCAAACTATCGCCCTCACTCTATCGCCCCTCAACATATCAATCTATCTATTGCCATCACTCTATCTGTCGCACCTCACTTTATCAATATATCTATCTTTCGCACTCATTCTATCTACCTGTCTATCGCCCTCAGTCTATCTATCTATCGCACTCTATTGCCATCACTCTATCTATCGCACTCTATCGCCATCACTCTATCTATATATCTGCCTATCTGTCTATCTATCTATCAACTTCTCTCTATCTATCTGTCTATCTACCGCCCTCACTCTAACTATCTATCTATCACACTCACTCTATCTATCTATCTATCTATCTATCTATCTATCTATCTATCTATCTATCTATCTATCTATCTATCTATCTATCTATCTATCTATCTATCTATCTATCTATTTATTGCCCTCCCTCGATCTATCTATTGCCCTCCTTCTATCTATCTATCGCACTCATTCCATCTATCTATTGCACTCACACTCTCTATCGCAATCACTTTATATATATATATTGCACTCAATCTATCTATCGCATCACCACAGCATCACTCAGAAACACCACAGCATCACTCAGGGGCACCACAACATCACTATGCACTACCACAGCATAACTGAACCACACAGCATCACTCGTCGCCAACACAACATCAATCAGCATCACCACAGCATCAATCTATGCAACCATTCAACAACAACTGGTTCAAATATATTCTCTCAATGTTTCAAGCGTTATTATAAATTGCACAAAAAGATGTTAATATTTCACTTCTGTTCTTGCTTTTTCATCACAATAAAATACAATGAACATAATCTTTACAAAAGTTATTTACAAAACCTAAAGCTATTGCCATTAAAAATTACAATAACTTTAATTTAAATACTAATTATTAAAAAACCATTAAAAACCATTGTTCTTTGTAATAAAAATACATTTAAGTCACGTCAATACAACACATATTGAATTACAAACGCTATAGGTGTCACATTTGGGAAACATTATAACTATGGGCATTATAAATGACAAAGCTATTCATTTCAATATTTACAAAAACATTATTTACAAATTTGACATTTACAATGCCAATAGCTCAAACTTTCCTAATACGAAACCTATTGCATTGCAAAGCTGATCTGCTGCTCTCTTCCACCACGCCTCCTTCTTTAACTCCATGTTCTCTTGTGCTAACCTGCTGCTCTCTTCCACAACACCTCCTTCTTTAACTCCCTGTTCTATTCTGATGTGCTGATCTGCTCCTCTCTACAACCCACCTCCTTTTCTAACTCCCTATTCTCTTCTCTTCTCCTGTGTTGATCTGCTGCTCTCTTCCACTCTGTCTCCTTCTTTAACTCCCTGTTTTCTTCTCCTGGGCTAATCGGCTGTTCTCTTCCACCCGGCTCTTTCTCTAACTCCCTGTTCTCTTCTCCAATGCCGATCTGATGTTCTCTTCCACCCACCTTCTTCTCCAACTCCATGTTCTCTTCTCCCAAGCGAGTCTGCTGCTCTTTTCCACCCGCCTACTTCTCTAGCTCCCAGTTCTCTTTTTTTTCCTGTGCTGATCTGCTGCTCTCCTTCACCCGCCTTCTTCTTTAACTCCCTGTTCTCTTTTACTGTGCTGATATGCTGCTCTCTTCCACGCAGCCTCCTTCTTTAACTCCCTGTTCTCTTTTACTGTGCTGATATGCTGCTCTCTTCCACGCAGCCTCCTTCTTTTAACTCCCTGTTCTTTTCTCCTGTGCTGATCTGCTGCTCTCATCCACCCCACCTTCTTCTTTAACTCCCTGGTCTCTTCTCTTGAGCTGATCTGCTATTCTCTTCCACCCCGCCTCCTTCCTTAACTCTGTTCTTTTCTACTGTGCTGATCTGCTGTTCCCTTCCACCGCCTCCTTCTCTAACTCCCTGTTCTCTTCTACCATGCTGATCTGCTATTCTCTTCCTCCGCCTCCTTCTCTAACTCCCTGTTCTCTTCTACCATGCTGATCTGCTATTCTCTTCCTCCGCCTCATTTTCTAACTCCCTGTTCTCTTCTCCTGTGCTGATCTGTTTATCTCTTTCACCCTGCCTCATTCTCTAACTCCCTTTTCTCTTATCCCTTTCTGATCTGCTGTTCTCTTTCACCCCGCCTCCTCCTTCTCTAACTCCCTATTCTCTTTTCCTGTGCTAATATGCTGTTCTCTTCCACACCACCTCCTTCTTTAACTCCGTGTTCTCTTGTCTGTGCTGATCTGCTGCTCTCTTCCAACCCGCCTCCTTCTTTGCCTTTGTTCTTTTCTCCTGTGCTGATCTGCTGCTCTCTTCCACCTTCCTCTTTATCTAACTCCCTGTTCTCTTCTCCTGTACCGATCTGCTGTTCTCTTCCACCCGTCTCCTTCTTTAACTCCCTGTTCTTTTCTCCAGTGCTGATCTGCTGTTCTCTTCCACCCCAACTCCTTCTTTAACTCCCTGTTCTGTTCTCCCATGCTGATCTGCTGCTCTCTTCCACCCCTCCACCTTCTCCAAATCCCTGTTCTCTTCTCCCGTGCTGATCTGCTGTTCCCTTCCACCGCCTCCTTCTCTAACTCCCTGTTTTCTTCTCTTGTGCTGATCTGTTGTTCTCTTCCACCCACCTCTTTCTCTAACTCCCTGTTCACTTCTCCTCTGCTGATCTGCTGCTCTCTTCCTCATACATCCTTTTCTAACTGCACACACACATACATACAACCACGCACACACACAACCATACAACCACACACACAACCATACAACCACACACACACAACCACACACTACACCCAACTACCAACCACACACACCACCACACACAACTACACACACAGCCACACACACAACCACACACACAGCCACACACACAACCACACACAAACCACACACACACACACACACACACATACAAGGATACACACACAAACCCAAACACACAACCACACCCAACCACACACCCAACCACACACCCAACCACACACCCAACCACACACACAACCACACATACAACCACAAACCCACACACACAACCAAAGACACACAACCACACAGACAGCCACAAACACAGCCACAACTATAGCCACAACTACACACACAGCCACACATACAACCACACACACACACACACACAACCATACACACACACACCCAACCACACACACAACCACACACCCAACCACACACCCAACCACACACCCAACCACACACCCAACCACACACCCAACCACACACATACAACCACACACACAACCACACACACACACACACACACACATCTATCTATCGCCCTCACTCTATCGCCCTCACTCTATCTATCGCCCTCACTCTATCTATCTATCGCCCTCACTCTATCTATCGCCCTCACTCTATCGCCCTCACTCTATCTATCCCCCTCACTTCTATCTATCTATCTATCTATCTATCTATCTATCTATCTATCTATCTATCTATCTATCTATCTATCTATCTAGTGCCCTCGATCTATCTAGCGCCCTCGATCTATCTATCGCCCCCTATCTATCTATCGCCACCTATCTATCTATCGCCCTCTATCTATCTATCGCCCTCTATCTATCTATCTATCTATCTATCTATCTATCTATCTATCTATCGCCCTCTATCGCCCTTGATCTATCTATCGCCCTCTATCTATCTATCTATCTATCTATCTATCTATCTATCGCCCTCTATCTATCTATCCATCGCCCTCTATCTATCTATCTATTTATCGCCCTCTATCTATCTATCTATCTATCTATCTAT